>NC_042620.1:25599297-25920234 GCF_901001135.1 Rhinatrema bivittatum | reverse complement strand
GTAGTGCTTTTAAGTAATCTTAGGCCTCAAGTAGCCTTTTGCAACAACAGCTTCCTTAACCCAGGGTTTGATCGAGCTAAAGATGTTTGCACGCTCAGCACTTAATTTGCATATATAAAACATGATTAGGATCAATGCTTAAAATATGGATTAAATAAAGGAAAAGAGAAAAATTCTCTTTAGTCATTAAGACATGACAAATAAGCCCTAAACTATGAGAGGGCCAAAAATAATGTATCATAAATGCAGATTTGGTCAACATTTTGTAGTATTCAAAAGAGAACGTACCAGGCCAGTGAAAGAAAGACACTTAGAACCCCGAAGAAATCTTTCACATCAATCTTAGAACTTACTGTGAGAATTATATTGGATTCTAATATGTAAGGATAGGAGGAAAAGACCTCAGAATTATAGCATGACACATTAGCCAAAGCTTAATGTCATGGTTTCTTCAATCATTGGTCAAAAACCTCCATCCATCTTTAATCTCCAAAAATTGTTTTTATGTTTTCTCCTTTTTTTAATGTGTAAGATGAATAATTTTCAATTGATTGATTAGCAATTTTCCCGCTTCAACTTGGGTTTTAGATATGGCGCATGCGTTGCTGTTATATGACAGTAGTTCACAATAACGTATGAGAGCGTAGCTCCGACCAGAAGTGTGTTTGGATCAGAGACAAATGTGAGTATATAGAGAGGATTTGTTACTGCAAAATTATTAATGATTTTGGTCATATTTGATATTTATTTATTTATTTATTTATTTTATATACCGACCTTCATGACACTTGTCATATCAAATCGGTTTACATGGAACTAGGGGATAACACTCTTAACAGCCATTTAACAATAGAGCAAACAGAAGAGGCAAAGTTACATTTAACAATATGAAGCATTCATGGGACAGTTTATTTGTAGAGGTCCGCCCTGAGGTAGCCAAGTCGGCGAAAGATTGGCCAACGTCCGCGGTTTTTTGTCCCGTCTTTCAGATCTATTGAAGACAATTGCGGCAGTTTTTCGTTCCATCTTTCTGATCTATTGAAGAGAACTGCAATGTCAAGATAAGTTCCCCATATAACTGGATATTTAGCGGCCGCTAGATAGCCGGATACGTCCTACTTATCCGCCTATCTGGCGTATGAATATCAACCTCTCCTAGGGGAACTCTGCACCACTTTGCAAAACAGATTTTGTGCAGAATTCCCCACTAGCAATATTGCAGAAGTCTATCGGGAAGGTTTGCTTTTTAGTGAATGATACCAAAATCTGCAACAGTGTATAAACCCTGGAAGGTGTGTGAAAAACACGAGGAGGGATCTACTGAGGCTTGAGGAATTGTCTATAGAGTCTGGCAGATAAGATTTAATGCTAAAAAAAAAAAATGCAGGGCTGCAAAAACTCAAGGGAGAGGTATAATGTAGGGGGTGAAATTCTTCAGTACACAAAACAAGAGCAGGATCTGGGGGGTGATCGTATCTGATGATCTTACATTGGCCAGAGAGGTAGATAAGGCGATGGCAGAAGGTGGTCCTGCACGGGACAGGACAGTTGGGGGAGACAGGGACAAGGCTGAAGGCTGGATGGGTGGGGGCTGAGAGAAGGGCTTATGCGTGCCGTGCAAGCGCACTTCCAGCCAGCCCTGAGAGCACACGTGCTCTGCGAGGCCGTCTTGCACGCGCAGCGTGCCCAGCGGCATTTCCCACACAGCAGCAGCCGCAACGGCAATAAGTGATTGGCTGCGCTGTTCCAGGCGGGAAGAAAAAGAGACCTGGGGATTGGTTAAAGCGCACCCTGCAGGCGGCAGTCAGTGTGGGGCTATTCTGAGGATGAAATTACGGACAATTTCCGGGTTTTCAGTGTTGCCTTTGGCTTCCGGACACAAAAACCTAAATCAGGGCAGACCGGAGAAAATCTGGACAGTTGGCAACCCTCTCATCAAAGCAACTAAAACATCAGCACCGAAACAGCCCTATCAAAAAGTCGGAGGCTGTTTGATTACTCACTTTCCAAACCCCATCTCAAGGCAAGTCACAATCAAGTGTAGAAGGTAATTTCCCTGCCCCAGGAGCTCATAATCTAAGGAGGCAATTTTCAAAAGGATTTACATGCATAAAACATTTCTTTATTATAATTTTTATTCCATAACAGCACATATGAGAAACAAATGCAACAACTGTCATAGAAACCAGCCCGAGAAAAAAATATACCATTTCTATAGAAACCGTGAACAAAGACATCATTTCCTCGCAGCCAGGTGCCTCTTACTTTTTTTTTTAAACTTATATATAACTATGGAACTGTCACTCATCCCCCCCACACACACACACACATCCTTCCAGCCACCCAAACTAATGTCACTCATACGCGCAGCCCCCATACAGTGGGACGAGGTTCCACTCAGAACACCAAGCACTAACCAGGTAGAAAGAAAAGCATACATTACCAAGTCACCGAGTGCCCCATTTCTAAAGGTTTTCCCGTGCGCATCAGTTTCCAGACACCCGAAACATTTTTCCTCCACAGCTGGGCCTTGCACGTGTGCTTTACGCTTGGCAAATACCTTAGCCAATCCGTCCAGCTGCATACGTTCCCACCATTTTCTCTGTTCCATACGTTGACCGGAGGAGTGTCATCCCCAACCCATGTCATTTACATGCCATTTGCATATCTCCCGCTAATAATGCTTCTCCAACTTTAGGCACCGTTATCCCCGTACACATTTGGATATTTTGAAGAATTTCCTCCCAAAAGTTTGAGACTATAGTGCATAATAGTTCTGTTTTTATGCACGTAGATAGGACTTTGAAAATTGCTACTTTTATGCATGTTATGCCTTTTAAAAGTCACTCCTGAATTTTGAAAAGGTTTCACGCATATAAATGGACTTTTGAAAGTTGCTGAATACATGCCAGTTTTACGCGTGTAACTCCTTTGAAATTTCACTCGTAAGCCTGCGCGTCAGGCGACGGAGGGGGAAACGACTTCCCGACGTCAAAGGAAAGTCAGTGGGCGAAGCAGGATTTGGTACCCGACTGCTCTACCCACTAACCTACTCTTCCACGTGAGGAGTGTGGAGGAAGCAGCCTGCTAAACCTATGAGCTTTTTAAATATCTCATTAAGAAATCTTTCACACTTGGCTTCAAAAAAGAATCCCAGTAATACAAAGTGTAATATCCAGTTTCTACTTTCTCTGTACATTGAGCTATTTCGTTACACTCTGCTGAGACCTAGTAGCACTAAACCTTTTGCTTTAGTAGTTTTTCCTGGGTAGAACAGGGAACTTTCAGCAAAACCCAATAAAGCCTTGATATAAAGTAGAGATAAAGTTACAGTGAGGCACATATCAACTTGATGATAAAAAACCCCAAAACATTAGCAATAGATTACACACATCACTTGCCCTCATGGTCAACCACAATAGTGCCAGTGGTTAAAGAATGCATCTGTCCAATAGACCGCACTATAAAAATTCATTTATGTTTAATAAGATGAATAAAGCATTTGTTTCACTTGAAGATCTCTTCAAGAATACCCTGTCTGTGCTTTACATACATGCATATATATATATATATATATATATATATATATATATATATATATATATATATATATATATATATATATAATTTCATTTTTCCAGTCTCATTCAACAAGGAAATAGAATACATAAGAATATAGGAAGTGCCATGCTGGGTCAGACCAAGGTCCACTGAACCCTATATCCTGTCTCCGACAGTGGCTGGATTGGGTCACAAGCACCCTGCAGTTCTCCAATAGTTCATCTATTTCTCTCCCAGAGATAAGTGCCGGCTTTCCCAAGTCTACCTGGCTAATAACTGTTTATGAACTTTTCCTTCAGGAACTTGTCCAATCCTCTTTTGAACTTCACTATTTTAGTTGCTTTGACCACGTCCTCTAGCAACAGATTCCAAAGCTTGACTGTGCGCTGAGTGACAAAATACTTCCTACGATTTGTTTTAAATTGCTGGTTGCTAGTTCCATAGAGTGTCCCCTACAACTAGTGCTGCTTGAAAGGGTAAATAACCATTCCCTAATTACCCATGCCACCCCACTCATGGATTTTATAAATTTACATAAAAACATAAGAAATCACCATATTTTATTTATTTATTTATTTAGGTGTTTTTATATACCGGGATATGTTGGGAACATCATCTCGGTTCACAGATAACTAAAACTGCAACAGGCTTTACAGAGAACAATTTAAACAGTGGATTGGGTCAGACGTATTGGGTCAGACGAAGGGTCCATCAAGCTCAGCATTCTGTTTCCAACAGTGGCCAATCCAGATTACAAGTACCTGGCTGTTGCGGGCGTGGCCCCTTGGACTGAGGTGGAGTTGGCGCAACCTACAGGATGGAGCCCTGCAGGTTCCTACCATCGACTGGTGGAATTGGATGAGGCAGAGGCCCAACTGAAGCTTCCTCTATAGTAGCCTTCATTCCTCGGATGCCGGGGCTGGCAGGTCTTAGGCGGGGGCCTCTGTTGATGAACTGGAGAGCCGTGAAGAGGGTTGGGTTACAGGCCAGGGTCTGGGGTAGGTAGAGTTCAGATGTAGTTGGAGAGCAGGCAGTAGTCTGTGGTAGGCAGAGTTCAGGCAGAATCCACAGCAGGCTGAAGTCTGAACTGGAGATCTCCTTGTACCTTGCTCTGTGGTCTACTCAGGTCTTACCTTGCCTTGCTGCCTCCAGGCCTGCTCCTATCTTGCACCTTACTGTGTGGCCTACTCAGGCCTTGCCTTGCCTTATGACTTCTGTTCCTTCTCTTACCTTAGACCCTGCTCTGTGGCTTACCCAGGCCTCTCCCTTGCTTAGTAGCAGCCTATGGGCCTTCTGTATTGTTGCCTTCGGACCTCAGTATTCTCTGTTGTCCTCATCTGCTCCTACCCTTATCTGCCTTATTTAGTCCTGTCCTTGAGGGTCTTGTTGTGACCTGCTCAGTTCAGTCCCTAGCATCCATTCCCTGCTTTGCCTTGCCCAAGTCTATGTCTGTATCCAGTTCCAGTCCCTTCTCCGTATCCTGCCTATCCTATGTCTGTACCTAGTTCCTGCCCTTGTTCAGTATCCTGATACCCTCCTTCTCTGTTCCAATACCTAGACCTCTGCTTCCAGTCTATCTCTGCCCACAATGTCCAACCGGTGCCAGATCTCAGTTTCAGCTTGTTCCTGCTCCGCTTTGTCCAGCCTGTCCCACCTGGTCCTGCCTTGACCAGATAAGCCCTACTGGTCCCCAGGACCCAAGGGCTCAACCTGCAGGGGAGGGGGCTGGCTAGGCAGAAGACCAGTCTTTGTCCAGTCTTGTAGTCCTGTACCACACCTGTTGGGGTATATCCTAACCCTAGCCAGGAACCACATGACACAGGCTCATGAACAGATGAACTTAACTTGTTGCTTGGTTTGGGACTGCAGGGACTAATAGGAGATGCCTCATCTATCAAAGTGTTCAGGCAACAAGTCTTTGAGGGCAGTTGAGAAAAGGAAAGTTTTTAATGCCCTTTCTAAATTCCTTTGGGGTCCTCAATACCGAGTAGTTGTAAAGGCAAATAATTCCACAAGTGGGGCCCTGCAATGGAAAAGGCCTTCTGTCTGGTGGAGTCAAGTCTGGCGTATCGGGGGGGGAAGGAATTTAAAGATTCTGTTGACTGGAGGAACGGAGGGAACGAAGGGGTATTCTATTTTAAGAGGAGAGGTCATGTTGTGAAGCAGGTTATGAGTAAAGGAGACAGGTTTGTATTTTATGTGCCTTTCGACTGGGAGCCAATGCAATTGAAATAATACTGGGGTTATATGGTCATGCAATGTTGAGCCGGTTAGGAGGCGAGCAGCGGAGTTCTGAATAATTTGTAGGGCCCTGCTGATGCATTGGGGCCGACCAGTATATAAAGAATTACAATAGTCCAGGGAGGAAAAGATAAGAGATTGGAGCACAGTCCTGAAATCGGATGGATTTAGAAAGGACTAGCTTCATTTTTGTGAAGGAAGACTGTAAGATGGCAGAAATATTGGGTTTCATAGAAAGCAGTGGGTCAATGGTAATACCTAAATTGTGCACTTTCATGGAAATCCGTATAGGTTCGTTGAAAAAACTGAGGCAGTCTGGAACTTCAGATTTCACACAGCGGCCTAAAATGATTATTTCAGTTTTTTCACATCAAGTTCTAATCTGTTATGTGTGCATAGACAGAGAATGGCAAAGTCGGCAGTAGAAGACCATGAAGATTTCAAGGGGAAAAGGACTTGTACGTCATCAGCATAAATTCAAGGTGAGGCCAAGAGTGGATAGAAGACGAGAAAGCGGACTTAGGTAGACATTAAAGACAGCAGCGGATAATGAAGACAGGATTAACATACAAGAGAAAAAGATGTCTGATGTGGAAGAGAAAGTGAAACAGATTGAAAGAAATCAGCAAAATATAATTCAAGTGGAAAACATTCAAAATAAGAAACTGGAGTACAAACATAAGAGTGGTGAACTTTCCAATTATACCCCAGATATCACCTACAGAGCTTTTTAAGAAATATTTAACTGAAAAGCTAAAAATTCCCATTAATTACAAAGGCTTACTATTTGCCTCAAAGGCAATCGGAAAGAGATCAAGGAAAGTAGGAAGAACAGAGATGGTTAAATGTGACCGACCTGCTGGAATTATCTCAAGAAGATATAGTCACTAAGAGAGGCGTACTACTTGTGACTTTTGCCTTTATTGTGGAAAAGAATAATATATTTAGGATGTTTTCAGAAATAGCACAGAATTGTTCCACAGTCAAAATGTGTGGGTGTACCCTGACATTACTAAGGCCACACAGGAAAGGCAAAGGAAATTCCTAAATTTAAGATCTGAGGCCTTAGTAATATGTTCTAAGCTTACAGTTCATTATCCATGTAAATGTTATATAAAGTATCATGGTAATGATTAAGAACATAAGAAATTGCCATGCTGGGTCAGACCAAGGGTCCATCAAGCCCAGCATCCTGTTTCCAACAGAGGCCAAACCAGGCCACAAGAACCTGGCAATCACCCAAACTCTAAGAAGATCCCATGCTACTGATGCAATTAATAGCAGTGGCTATTCCCTAAGTAAACTTGATTAATAGCAGTTAATGGACTTCTCCTCCAAGAACCTATCCAAACCTTTTTTTGAACCCAGCTACACTAACTGCACTAACCACATCCTCTGGCAACAAATTCCAGAGCTTAATTTTGCGTTGAATGAAAAGGAATTGTCTCCGATTAGTCTTAAATGTGCTTCTTGCTAACTTCATGGAATGCCCCCTGGTCCTTCTATTATCCAAAAGTGTAAATAACCGATTCACATCTACTTGTTCTAGACCTCTCATTATCTTAAAGACCTCTATCATATCCCCCCTCAGCCGTCTCTTCTCCAACCTGAAAAGCCCTAACCTCTTCAGCCTTTCCTCATAGAGGAGCTGTTCCATCCCCTTTATCATTTTGGTTGCCCTTCTCTGTACCTTCTCCATCACAACTTTATCTTTTCTGAGATGCGGCGACCACAATTGTACACAGTATTCAAGGTGCGGTCTCACCATGGAGCGATACAGAGGCATTATGACATTTTCCGTTTCATTAACCATTCCCTTCCTAATAATTCCTAACATTCTGTTTGCTTTTTTGACTGCTGCAACACACTGAGCCGACGATTTTAAAGTATTATCCACTATGATGCCTAGATCTTTTTCCTGGGTGGTAGCTCCTAATATGGAACCTAACATTTTGTAACTACAGCAATTGTTATTTTTCCCTATATGCAACACCTTGCACTTGTCCACATTAAATTTCATCTGCCATTTGGATGCCCAATCTTCCAGTCTTGCAAGGTCCTCCTGTAATGTATCACAATCCATTTGTGATTTAACTACTCTGAATAATTTTGTATCATCCGCAAATTTGATAACCTCACTCATCGTATTTGTTTCTAGATCATTTAAATATATATTGAAAAGCACCGGTCCAAGTACAGATCCCTGAGGCACTCCACTGTTTACCCTTTTCCATTGAGAAAATTGACCATTTAATCCTACTCTCTGTTTCCTGTCTTTTAACCAGTTTGTAATCCACGAAAGGACATCGCCTCCTATCCCATGACGTTTTAGTTTTCTTAGAAGCCTCTCATAAGGGACTTTGTCAAACGCCTTCTGAAAATCCAAATACACTACATCTATCGGTTCACCTTTATCCACATGTTTATTATCCCCTTCAAAAAAAAGAAGCAGAATTGTTAGGCAAGATGTTCCTTAGGTAAATCCATGTTGACTGCGTTCCAATAAAACAAGTCTTTCTATATGCTCTACGATTTTGATCTTGAGAATAGTTTCCACTATTTTTCCCGGCACTGAAGTCAGGCTCACTGGTCTATAGTTACCCAGATCGCCCCTGGAGCCTTTTTTAAATATTGGGGTTACATAGGCCACCCTCCAGTCTTCAGGTACAATGGATGATTTTAATGATAGGTTACAAATTTTAACTAATAGATCAGAAATTTCATTTTCGAGTTCCTTCAGTACCCTAGGATGCATACCATCTGGTCCAGGTGATTTTCTACTCTTTAGTTTGTCAATCTGGCCTACTACATCTTCCAGGTTCACAGTGATTTCTTTCAGTTTGTCTAACTGATCACCCCTGAAAACCATCTCCGGAACTGGTATCTCCCCAATATCCTCATTAGTAAACACGGAAGCAAAGAATTAATTTAGTCTTTCTGCAATGGCCTTATCTTCTCTAAGAGCCCCTTTAACCCCTTGGTCATCTAATGGTCCAACTGACTCCTTCACAGGTTTTATGCTTTGGATATATTTTTAAAAGTTTTTATTATGAGTTTTTGCCTCTATGGCCAACGTCATTTCAAATTCTCTCTTCGCCTGTCATATCAATATTTTACACTTAACTTGACAATGCTTATGTTTTATCCTATTTTCTTCAGATGGATCCTTCCAATTTTTGAAGGATGATTTTTTGGCTAAAATAACCTCTTTCACCTCACCTTTTAACCATGACGGTAATAGTTTTGCCTTCCTTCCACCTTTCTTAATGTGTGGAATACATATGGACTGCGCCTCTAGGATTGTATTTTTAAACAATGGCCATGCCTGTTGAACACTTTTGAACTTTCACAGTTACAATTCTTTATAGATGCTCACCCAAACGTGACCTGATCAGTACATATGGCTAAGTTTAGGCTATCTGAGTATCTACCTTTTGCTTATTACCTGTTTCCGCTCCATGTTACATGGCTATTACTCCCCCATGCATACCTTGATTTGAAGGGGGGTATATAAATATTAATGTAATAATAATCTTAGAAGATTATATTGGATTATGCTATTTTGATTTCTTGTACACCCTTTTTTTCCTTTCACATTATATATTATGTGTTATCGCCGCGGTCGCCGCGTCAGCGACCGGGCTCCTACCTCCTCAGCTGGGTCCGGGGGTCTGCCGCAAGCCGCGGGAGCCAGGGCCGGCCTGGCCGCATGGCGGTGATCCTCCCTCGTGGAGGACGCTGCCGAGCTCGGGAGATGGCTCCGCCCCCGAAGGGGAACGCGCGCGCGCGAGGGGCCGGCTTTTGACGGTCCAGCACCCGGATGTGCTGAACCGCCCCCTCTCTGACGTCAGCACCGGCGGGGAATTTAAGTCGCCTTCACTCCTTCCTACTTTGCCTTGCAACGAGTTCACTTCGGTGGATTAGTTGCTGCTCCAGGTGCCCCTGTTTCTGATTGTCAGTCTCAGCATTCCAGTTTCCAGTTTCCTGTTGCCTGCTTTGATCCCGGATTGTCTTCTCGCTTCTGATTCCTGCTGCCTGCCTTGACCACGGATTGTTTCCTCGCTTCTGATTCCTGCTGCCTGCCTTGACCACGGATTGTTTTCTCGCTCCAGACTCCAGCTGCCTGCCTTGTTCACGGTGCGTCTCTCTCTCCTGCCTTCATGCCTGTTCCAGTTCCGGTCCGGGCCTTTCACGCCAGTCCTCGCCTAAGTCCCAGCGGTCCGGGTCCCTACGGGCTCCTCCTGGGGGGACCTCGGACTTCCAGGGTGAAGCCACCTAAGTCCTAGCGACCCGGGCGTTCACAGCTCCTCTGGGGGCGTCACGGGTTTCCAGGCGAAGGTTCATCTACGGCTGTGCGTGTCTGCCTCCCGACCACTTCCCAGCAGGGGTCGGCCCAAGGATCCACTTCCGGATTTCAACAGTTTGCAAGGCCATGGATCCGGCAGACCTCGCCGGCTTACAGGCCATCCCGGGTCTGGCTCAGCGTCTGGTCCAGCAACAGCAAGTGTTAGACTCCCTGGCCGCCACCGTGGAACGTTTGGCTATGCGCCTGGACGCCGAACCTCAGGCTCCGGTTTCGGTACCTGTACCCGCACCAGTTCCAGTGGTAACACTCCATTCGCCCACGCAGCTTCCGGCTCCGTCCAGATATTCCGGAGATGCCAAGGCTTGCTGCGGTTTTTTAAACCAATGTTTCGTGCGTTTTGCTCTCCTGCCCAATCAGTTCCCATCGGATGGCGTCAAAGTGGCCTATATCTTTTCGCTCCTGGATGGGCGGGCATTGAATTGGGCATCTCCCATGTGGGAGAAGAATGATCCAGCATTGAGTAATTTAAATCGATTTGTGGAGGATTTCAAGGCAGCCTTCGATGAACCTGCACGCCTGACCTCTGCGACCTCTGAACTGCTCCAGCTCCGGCAGGGCTCGCGGCCTCTTGCAGATTATGCTTTGGAGTTTCGCACGCTCGCCCTAGAAGTAGGCTGGCAAGATGATGCTCTCCGAGGCGTGTTCCTGGAGGGTCTGGCAGCCCGGATCAAGGACGAGTTAGCGGCCCGCGACCTGCCGGAGGACCTTAAAGGCCTCATCGACTTGGCAGGACGCATTGACCGTCGGCTTCAACAAAGAGCTAAGGAGGGGCGTCCTTCCCGACGATTGCCCTCATTCTCTTCTGTGCCCTCCAGGTCAGCGAACTCGGGGTCTCGGGGCCCCAACGCTCCGACTGACACTCCCACGGAGGAGCCCATGCAACTTGGGAGGTCTTCTTTGTCACCCGAGGAGAGGCAGCGTCGTCGCGACCTGAGGCTGTGCCTGGCGGTAAAGGTCATTTTCTTGCACAATGCAAGGAACGGGCGGAAAACACCCGCGCCTAGGGGTTCGAGAGGAGTGCTCCCTAGGCTGTCTCCATGCAGCTCCTCAATGTACTGTACCAGTGACCTTGAGATATCCCGGTGGTTCTTTTCAGACCCAGGCCCTCATCGACTCCGGGGCTGGAGGGAACTTTATTACAAAGGAATTGGTACAACAGCTTCAACTCGCCACACAGCTTCGAGAACCCCCCTTAAGGGTTACTTCGATTCAGGGCACACCCCTGTCTGGTCGTATTTCCACGGTTACCACACCACTTATTCTTCAGACTGGCTTGTTTCATACCGAGAAGATTTCATTCTTGATTCTGGAAAGATCGGTACACCCGGTGGTTCTTGGCTTACCCTGGCTTCAGCAACATTCGCCTGAGATCCGCTGGAAGGATTTCCAGATCACCCGATGGAGCTCCAAATGTTTCCACTCTTGCATTCAACCTACGAAGGGACAACAGATTCTGCTGGCACATACCGGACTCTTATTACCGTCTCCATATGCAGACTTCGCAGATGTGTTTTCCAAAGAGAAAGCAGAACTGTTACCACAGCATCGACCTTTCGATTGCGCTATCGACCTGCTTCCAGGCTCCACCCCTCCTCGTGGAAGAGTATACCCCTTGTCTCAGCCTGAGACTCGGGCTATGTCAGATTATATTGCCGAAAATCTTGCGAAGGGGTTCATCCGGCCTTCAAAGTCTCCCGCAGGGGCGGGTTTCTTTTTTGTTGCCAAGAAGGATGGTACCTTGAGGCCGTGTATAGATTACCGCGGACTCAATGCCATTTCGAGGAAGAATCGCTACCCACTTCCTTTAATTCCTGAGTTATTAGACAGACTTCAAGGAGCCCGAGTTTTCACGAAGCTGGATCTCCGAGGGGCGTACAATTTGGTCCGTATCCGTCCCGGGGATGAATGGAAGACGGCGTTCAATACCCGGGACGGGCATTATGAATACCTTGTGATGCCATTCGGCTTGTGTAATGCTCCCGCCGTGTTTCAACACTTAATGAATGAGGTTCTTCGGGATTTACTGCACTCATGCGTAATCGTGTATTTAGACGACGTCCTCATTCACTCTCCTGATCTGATCTCCCACCGGCAACACGTTAGGCAAGTCCTCCAGATCTTGCGGGATCATCAGTTATACGCAAAGTTTGAGAAATGTCTCTTTGAACAAGAGGCCTTGCCCTTTTTAGGGTATATTGTCTCTGCGACTGGATTCCGTATGGATCCCAGCAAAGTGTCCGCCATCAGGAAATGGCCCCGGCCGGTGGGTCTAAAGGCTCTACAACGTTTCCTAGGATTTGCAAACTTCTACCGACACTTCATTCCTCAGTATTCCCGATTGGTGGCACCCCTAACCGCTCTAACCAGAAAGGGCGCGGACCTTCGAGTATGGCCTCAAGAGGCTTGTAGAGCCTTTGAAGATTTAAAAGAGGCATTTCTCCAGGACACCTGTTTACGACATCCAGACCCGACTCGGCCTTTCTTCGTTGAGGTGGACGCCTCTAGTATGGCCGTAGGGGCAGTCCTGTCTCAGAACTCTAGTGCCGGTCATCTCCTACCCTGCTCCTACTTTTCCAAGAAGTTCTCTCCAGCTGAGGGCAACTACGGGATAGGGGACAAGGAATTACTAGCAATTAAATTGGCGCTGGAAGAATGGAGACAATGGCTGGAAGGGTCTCTTCATCCGGTGACCATTTACACGGATCACAAAAATTTAGAGTTCCTGAATCAAGCCCAACGCCTAAATCCCAGGCAAGCGCGTTGGTCGCTTTTTTTTAATCGCTTTGATTTCGTTTTGAAATATCGTCCAGCCTCAAAGAACGTTCGGGCGGATGCCTTGTCCCGTTGCGAAGTAAAGGAAGAAAAAGAAGAGGTTCCACAGCATATCATCGATCCTGCCAGGATCCAGGTAGCCAGTATCACTGTATCTGCTCTTGGGCGAGTAGTGGTGGCCCGCAGAGATCGCAAAAAAGTTCTCGTCTGGGATCACGACTCCCTCTCCGGAGGTCACGCCGGAAGAGAGAGGACTCTCGATCTACTAAATCGCTACTATTGGTGGCCCAAGATACGACAAGATGTACGGTTATATGTAGATTCCTGCCCGGTCTGTGCAAGACAGAAACCTCTCAATGGCCGACCCTGGGGTCTTCTGCAACCACTGCCCATACCCACGGAGCCGTGGTCCCATATCGCCACGGATTTTGTTGTGGATTTGCCGGTATCTGAGGGTAACTCGGTAATATGGGTTACCGTGGACCGCTTCTCAAAAATGATTCATCTCGTTCCTCTGCCTAAATTACCTTCAGCACCAGAGCTAGCGCTACTATTCACACAGCACATCTTTCGGCCCCATGGTCTCCCGCAGAGTATTGTATCGGACAGAGGGCCACAGTTTACTGCCCGTTTCTGGCGTGCTCTTTGCAAAAAGTTTGGGGTGCAACTGAATTTGTCCACAGCGTTCCATCCGCAGAGTAATGGACAAACTGAACGCATGAACCGGTCGCTAAAAACTTTCCTTCGAAGTTTCATCTCCGAGAGAGGGACTAACTGGGTTTCCCTGCTACCTTGGGCCGAGTTCGCCTACAACAATCATACTCATGCAGCTACTGGACAAACCCCCTTCCAGATAGTATTTGGTCACCATCCGAGACCTCCTGTACCTGTTCCTATCTCTGTTCCTTCGCCAGCCGCTCAGACTGTTGCCCGTCAGTTCCATCAGCAATGGAGAATAATTCAACAGAGACTTGTCACAGCCTCGGAGAAATCCCAACGGAGTGCCAATCGCCACCGACGGCCAGCCCCAGTGTTTCTACCTGGCACCAAGGTATGGTTGAGTACCAGAAACCTCCAGTTGCCTAACCGAACTCGTAAGTTGGCACCTAGGTACTGCGGTCCCTTTCAAATAGCAGAACGTATTGGACTAGTTTCATACCGGCTTCGCCTTCCCTCTTCTCTCCGCATACATAACGTGTTCCACGTTTCCCTGCTGAAGCCTGTGATACTCTCACGGTTCCATCGTCCAACTACGGATGCACTATCTTCTTCCTCTGAGGATCCTACTTACCGAGTACGGGAAGTCCTGGATACCCGCTTCCACGGCCGTCGTTGGGAATACCTCTTGGCTTGGGAGGGTTGTGGTCCCGAGGAGAATTCTTGGGAGCCGGCTCGGAACATCTTGGACAAGTCACTGCTACACCAATTTCATATGGACAATCCCGGAAAGCCAGGGCCTCTGCGGAGGGGGCGTAAGAAGGGGGGTACTGTTATCGCCGCGGTCGCCGCGTCAGCGACCGGGCTCCTACCTCCTCAGCTGGGTCCGGGGGTCTGCCGCAAGCCGCGGGAGCCAGGGCCGGCCTGGCCGTGATCCTCCCTCGTGGAGGACGCTGCCGAGCTCGGGAGATGGCTCCGCCCCCGAAGGGGAACGCGCGCGAGGGGCCGGCTTTTGACGGTCCAGCACCCGGATGTGCTGAACCGCCCCCTCTCTGACGTCAGCACCGGCGGGGAATTTAAGTCGCCTTCACTCCTTCCTACTTTGCCTTGCAACGAGTTCACTTCGGTGGATTAGTTGCTGCTCCAGGTGCCCCTGTTTCTGCTTGTCAGTCTCAGCATTCCAGTTTCCAGTTTCCTGTTGCCTGCTTTGATCCCGGATTGTCTTCTCACTTCTGATTCCTGCTGCCTGCCTTGACCACGGATTGTTTCCTCGCTTCTGATTCCTGCTGCCTGCCTTGACCACGGATTGTTTTCTCGCTCCAGACTCCAGCTGCCTGCCTTGTTCACGGTGCGTCTCTCTCTCCTGCCTTCACGCCTGTTCCAGTTCCGGTCCGGGCCTTTCACGCCAGTCCTCGCCTAAGTCCCAGCGGTCCGGGTCCCTACGGGCTCCTCCTGGGGGGACCTCGGACTTCCAGGGTGAAGCCACCTAAGTCCTAGCGACCCGGGCGTTCACAGCTCCTCTGGGGGCGTCACGGGTTTCCAGGCGAAGGTTCATCTACGGCTGTGCGTGTCTGCCTCCCGACCACTTCCCAGCAGGGGTCGGCCCAAGGATCCACTTCCGGATTTCAACATTATGTGTAATTTTGAAATGTAATAAAAATAAAAAAAAGAGAGCAGCGGAGAGAGCAGATCCCTAAGGAGCACCAATAGCAATAGGGTACCATGAGGAATGTGAAGCAGCAGTTGTGTCCGATCTAAGAGAAATGAACTGGACCATGACAGAACAAAGCCAGCGATCCTGATGTCAGAATGGTGTGAAAGGAGAATGTTATGATCAAATGTGTCGAATGCAGAGGTGATATCGAGAAGAATTAGCCTGTAAGATGCGCTGGAGCCAAAACTTCCCAGGCCTGAGTCATAGCTGGAGAGTAATAGAATTTCTCTATTCGGTTCTTTATAATGCTATGGTAGTATGACAGAAACACAGCTTTCTCCTGTGGAGAAATCTGCATGCAGCAGTGGACCCCAGTGTTACTCTGTATTGTGACCTTTTCAACACTTTGGTCCCTGATCTCAAAAGTGAAGACAGCAAAATCGGTCCAGCTATTGGCTGAGTCCCGCTCTTCTCTTGACCAGTTTTGCACACTCGCTTTTGGGTAACTGTGCAATTTCTAAATTTTAGACAGACTCATGCACTAACAGAACTCTGTACTCAGCTTGAAAAAATTACCCAGGTCAGTCAAGTGCTTGAGGATGTGTTTTGCTCTCTTTTGAAGTTGGAGCTCTTTGAGAGGACATCATCTTCCGTTCATATAAAGGGTTCCAACTGACCCATGACACCATGACCTTCAGTACAAGCCTTGGTGCAGGGCAGCCTGACGGCAGTGGTTGCCACTATAGCCCCATTTTTCAAAACGAATGGGGGTGCTAAACCGAACACAAATTACCCCTCCCTAGGCACAGTTGAAGGAGTTTGCTTTTTACTGGGGATGCTCTGGCACCCACAGAGCTGGCACCCATACACTTCAGCCTTACTGTACACTGCCGGATTTAAACCCATTTTAATAAAAAGCAACAACTTGAAGAAAATGGTTATCTTTTAAAGAAAAAAAGGCTTCTTCATGCTGTTTTTGTCCAATAAACCTACTTGAACCAAGGATCAGTGGTGTAGTCCTAAGCCAGTAAATGAACACCAATAAACGGGAAGCAGTTTGGGTCTTAGAAAAAGAAATGGCAGAGACCCCAATAAAAAGATATCACCTATGTATTTAAATGGACTATTACAATGAGAATATGACTTCTCATGGTTTCAAAGAATTTGTTTTATGTATGAAATCATTGACAGAGGTTTTCCATTCCTCTGCATCACCATCAGCAAATAACTGCCCAGATGTGCTTAAAAATATTTGAACTTGATGCACGTCTGTCTTCTGTCAACCTAAATAACTACACACCTATGTAAACGCATAATTTTTTTCCTTCAGAATTTATAGGCATTCGACTGATGGAATCATCTTAAAGGTCATTGCAAGATCAAACAGCTTAGGCTTCTGTTAAGCACTCATTTCCTTGTTCCATCTTGAAAATCCTTTGCAGATCGTGATTGATACGCAGTTGTAATCCCGTGTTTTCTACAACGAGCAACAGATTGAAAGTGCTAAGGTATGTGTACAGTTTGGCATGATGAGGACAATGCAAATATTTTTTGATTACATACAGTACAGTAGCAGGAAATGTTCTTGTGCAAAAGCAAACTTTAGGCCACGTTTACCAGCTTAGGTTTTCTGTTTGCACAGGCAGGGATATTGCAAAAGCCCGTTGTCAGAGGAGAAGCTGCAAGCTGCCGCCCTGAAATTCTGAGCCAGATGGGTTACTGCCATGCATGGAGGATAATACTGAGGCATCCAGGACTGCTAATCATGAGGCAGGACTGGTGTGAAATTCAGTAATCAGTCCCCAATGAGTGGAGATGCCGTCAAGGTATAGAGAACTCCTTTGGTGGGGGAAGGGAGGAAGTTTGGCTTGACGGCTTCCTCCTGCTACTTTGGGAACCTCATCCTAATCTAAACCTGCCCCAGCTAGGGCTATCATGCTATGAGCCTTCATTTGCAAATAATCTGGTGGGGGTGGGAACTCACTCTTCTCCTTCTGTAACCCAAGTATTTCAGTCCTTAGTAGGGACCAAAGACCATGGCTCCCTTTGAAACCCAGTAAAAGTGCACTGTGAATCCAGAGCCAGTTTTACAATTAGATGGCCGCCTAGAGTGCCACAATTTGTAAGGGGGGGGGGGGGGGGGGGCATGCTGTAGTGGAGCCCTGCCATTGGAAGAAACGTAAGAGTCGGGTGCGGCAGTGCGGCTGACAGGGATCCCCAGGCCCCCTCCATATTAAGGAAAGCTGCCACCAGTGGAAAAAGATGTGGCTGGTGAGGCTCCCCAAGCCCTGCCAGCTGAAGAGGAGGAGGCTGGCACGGTGGAAGCCCGTGCCTCTGCACCCGACCGCTCTGCCTCTTCTCTGCGCTGGCACTTCCTGCTGCTCATCCTGCCACACATGAGGTCAGCGGCAGGAAGTGCCGGCCTGAAAGCTGTGAACTTGCTGCTGGTGGGGAACCCGTGCTACTGGGAGGGAGGGAGGGAGAAAGTGAGAGACAGAGAGGCAGGGGAACGGTGCTAGGGGCAAAGAGGGAGAGAAGAGGAAGAGGCAGAGAAGATGCTGGGGGAGGGGGGAGAGGCCGGGGTAAAGTGCTGAGGAAGGGAGGAAAGGAGAAGAGGCGGGGGGGGGGGGGCAGATGCTAGAGGAGGGAGAGGGCAAAAGGGAGGTAGAGAGGGAAGAAGGGCAGTGAGCAAATGCTGGAGGCGGAAGGATGGGATAGAGACAGATGCTGACAAAGGGGGAGAGGCAGAAGGGGATGGATCCTGGGAAAAGGCAGGAAGGAGAATGTACGAACTAATAAATGTCAGTACCAGATATTGCACGTGTCCCTCATTGAGCAGCAAGAACTGTCTTCAGCCTGTCGCGGTTAAAGATTGTACTGTGGACTGGGCAGTGTCTTTGTCTGAAGCAGCGCTGCCTGATGTGTTCAGACTTGCATTGTGCATGTGGCACATTTAAAACTAATCGGAGAAAGTTCTTTTTTACTCAACGCACAATTAAACTCTGGAATTTGTTGCCAGAGGATGTGGTTAGTGCAGTTAGTATAGCTGTGTTTAAAAAAGGATTGGATAAGTTCTTGGAGGAGAAGTCCATTACCTGCTATTAATTAAGTTGACTTAGATAATAGCCACTGCTATTACTAGCAATGGTTACATGGAATAGACTTAGTTTTTGGGTACTTGCCAGGTTCTTGTGGCCTGGATTGGCCACTGTTGGAAACAGGATGCTGGGCTTGATGGACCCTTGGTCTGACCCAGTATGGCATTTTCTTATGTTCTTATGTTCTTAACCTTTGCTTAAAAAGCCATCTTTGGACCCCAGTTTGTTTGCCAGCTATAGGCCTGTAACGAACTTCCCATTTCTTGCTAAATTAATTGAGCAGACAGTGTTGGGCCAGTTGGTGTTATTTTGCGTGACAAGAATTGCTCAGATTCCTATCAGTCTTGTTTTTGCCATGGTTATAGCACGGAGCTAGGTTTGCTCTCTTTAATGGACGATCTTAAGCTCAACCTGGATGGGGAAAAGATCTGGTTAGATTTGATGGCTGCCTTTGACACTTTCAGTCAGCAGCACCTGCTATCCAGCTTAAGTGATATCGCTGCCAAAGGCAGGGAGTCTCATGGTGGTCCGAGTGCTTTCCATCCGGTAGATGAAGTCTGTTGTCTAGCAGGGAATGTCTTTGTGTTTTATCCAGTTGAGTTGTGAAGTCTCTGTCCCTATACTGTTTAACACTGATCTCTCTCTCTCTCTCGGGCTGGCAAATAACTTTCCTTGAGCTTAGATTTGGAAAAGGCGAGTAATTAACTCTAAAATCCAAATCTCTGTCCATTTTTGAAAATCATTAGGTCCTATGATATCAGTGTACGTTGTTATGCATATGACCTGCAGATCTATTGTTCCCAGACTATCGGTCTTTCAGGCATTATCTTCAGTGCCAGAGTGTTTAGCAAAAATCTCCAGTTGGATGAAGATCAATAAAATGTCCCTTGCCTTAATGCTACTGACTGAGGGCCTTTGGATCCGGAAAGCGGATTTCCCAGTTTTGGATTCCTCTCCTTGCTAACCCTGTGCTGAAGAGTTTAGGGGCGTTACTTGACAATGATCTGAATCTTGAGAAACATGGTTTAAGCATCTCAAAGAATGCTAGGTTTTCATCGCTTTTGACTTGCCATCTTTAGCCATTCCTTCCCACCTGCCAGCTTAGAAGGGGTCTGCAGGCATTACCTTCTAAACCCCCCCCCCCCCCCCACACTGATTATTGTAACTCCCTCCTGCTGGGATTACCATTAAAAAGCCTTCATGGTTTGCAATGAATTCAGAGCACTAGTGTTGGAGCGTGTTTTTTTTTCCCAGGATCAGCCTGCCTTCCCTGGCTTCCTGAATCGGGCAGAACCCAGCCTAAGGACCCTGCTTGATGTGGGACCAGATTATTCGACACTGCGATGCCGTGCGTTCCGACATGACATCTTAGATCTCGAAGTGACTTTCACCTTTAGAATCCCTCTCCCAAGGTGTGCAAGCTGGGCCTGGACAAAACCCATACCTTTACATGCTTGGCGCCTTTTTTGTGGGATTCCTTTCCAAGGGCAATCCATTTGGGGAGTAAATTCCTTAAGAATGTCAAAGGCCCCTGAAGTCCCACCTGTTTATTCGTATTTCAGACTGGTTAGATTTGGTGGTGCCTACGGTTTTTAATACACGTCGGCGGCATGCCTTCCCCTTGAGTAAAGGCGGCTGTACTTTGGGCAGAAATTTTCTTATAGTTCTTGTTTTCTTTTATTACTGTGTTTTGCACTGTTCTGTTTCTACCATGATAATGGATCTGTATTTTTTTTTTTTATTTAACTCGTTATTGTCATTTTGTTTTGCAAGTTCATATTGGGCCTAATATTTAAAGCTGGCCATTTAAGTAACTTAGGCCTAGATTTACAAAAAGACCACGGCGTCGTGAATCCTGTGGTAATGGGGGGCGGGGTGGCGAAGCAGGGGACGGTCCTGCGATAGCCGACAGCGATCGCACCTCCGCTGTGCGATCGCTGCCGGCATCGCGCCAAATAACTACACCATAAAAGGTGTAGTTATTCGGCGCGAAACTGACAGCGATAAACATGTGTACCTTTCGCTGTCGGCGAAGTCTTCGCGGTGTCAGCCCCGGTGCCGCCCCGACTCCGCCCCCATCTTGGTATCGCGTGCGATCTGCTTGGTAAATGACCCCCTTAGCTGGTTAGAACTTATCCAGCTAAGTTATGTATAGCCAGAGACATGGTAAAGCTGTCTAAGCCGTATAAGTTGTACACCTAACTCGCTCCACCCCCGTTCGGCCCAATGCACGCCCACTTTTTTTGGTCATACATTTCAGCCATATAAGGGACTTATACAGTTAAATGGTGACCGCTGAACGTAGGCACATATTCAGTAGCTGCTATTTAGCTTATCCGGCTAAATAGCGCTGAAGGCGCTTTGAATATTAGGCCCATTATGTATATTGCTTAAATCTCTTTTGTTAGGCAATAAATAGTAAGATCACTATCAACTAATTACTTTGGGGTACACTGAGCACCAGGAGACAAGGAGCTTTTCCCATAGAATGGGGAGTCATTCTCTCCTGCAGGAAGGCCTTCCCTCTGAGGAAAGGGAGAGATTGTTTTGCTGCCATGACAGAGAGAGTGCAGAGCCAGCGCTGCGGCCTTCTTTCCCCCTCCTGCAGTTTGTCGGGGTGGCAATAGTGAGCGCTGCAGGCGAGGCTCTGCTCAGCTGCGGCAAGGAAGAGCTATTTATTTATTTTAAGAACATAAGAACATGCTATACTGGGTCAGAACAAGGGTCCATCAAGCCCAGCATCCTGTTTCCAGCAGTGGCCAATCCAGGCCATAAGAACCTGGCAAGTACCCAAAAACTAAGTCTGTTCCATGTTACCATTGCTAATGGCAGTGGCTATTCTCTAAGGGGTAGATTTTCAAACTATGCGAATAGGCCTACTTTTGCTGGCGCATCAGGCGCAAGCAAAAGTACGCTGGATTTTAGTAGATACGTGCGGAGCCGCGCATATCCACTAAAATCCTGGATCGGCGCGCGCAAGGCTATCAATTCTGTATAGCCGGCGCGCGCCGAGCCGCGCAGCCTACCCCCGTTCCCTCCAAGGCCGCTCCGAAATTGGAGCGGCCTCGGAGGGAACTTCCTTTTGCCCTCCCCTCACCTTCCCCTCTCTTCCCCTACCTAACCCACCCACCTGGCCCTGTCTAAGCCCCACCCCTTACCTTGTCGGGGGATTTACACCTCCCAGAGGGAGGCGTAAATCCCCGCGCATCAGCGGGCCTCCTGCGCGCCGGGACGCAACCTGGGGGGCGGGTCCGGAGGGCGCGGCCATGCCCCCAGGCCGCCCCGGGCCGTAACCACGCCCCGTACCCGCCCCCAAAACGCCGCGACGACCGGGCCCGCCCCCGACACGCCCCCCTCGGAGAACCCCGGGACTTACGCGAGTCCCAGGGCTCTGCGCGCGCCGGTAGGCCTATGTAAAATAGGCTCACCGGCGCGCAGGGCCCTGCTCGCCTAAATCTGCCCGGATTTGGGCAGATTTAGGCGAGCAGGGCTCTTAAAATCCGCCCCATAGTGAACTTAATAGCAGGTAATGGACTTTTCCTCCATGAACTTATCCAATCCTTTTTTAAACACAGCTATACTAACTGCACGAACCACATCCTCTGGCAACAAATTCCAGAGTTTAATTGTGCGTTGAGTAAAAAAGAACTTTCTCCGATTACTTTTAGATGTGCCCCAACCTTTTCATTGTAAAGTGATTTATGAATTAAAGAAAGTGCCTTGTGCTGACGTCTATAACTAATAGGTAGCCAATGTAGGTCTTTCAATATAGGTGTCATATAATCAGATCTTTTAGAGTTAGTTAATAGTCGCGCTGCCGAATTCTGAAGAAGTTGTAGCGGTCTTATCGTAGTAGTGGGGAGGCCTTAGAGACGTGTATTACAGTAGTCCAATTTGGTAAAAATAAGGACCTGTAAAACTGTTCTAAAATCAATAGTACCTGAATGTAATCCACTTTGAAGTGCCGAATAGCGGAATATAAAAGCTGCTCTATCTCCGTAAAAGGAGATAGAGCAGCTTTTAAACTACAACAAAGAGGAAAGCCGACAGTCGCTCAGCAGCGCATGGTTCCTGGGTGCGCTGGTACCTGTCATTTGAAATGACAGGTACCAGGAAGTGGATGGTCCTCTCTCCCTCCCTCCCGAAGCAAGGCGCAGGGAAAAAGTTAAAACAAAAGTGAAAAAAGAGTAATAAAAGTAAACTTACTGGCAGGAGCCGGCGGGCGCGCGTTCATCGAGGGAGGCGGGAGCCAGCGGGCGCGCGTTCATCGAGCCGGAGGGAGCCGGCGGCGAAAGCGGCCTCCAACAGCCCCCGCCGGCGGCGAATGAATGCACGCCTGTATACGCCTGTGCAATTTGGGCGCTCAAGGCGTGACGTCGTCATTCGCTGCCGGCGGGGGCTGTTGGAGGCCGCTTTCACCGCCGGCTCCCTCCGGCTCGATGAACGCGCGCCCGCCGGCTCCCACCTCCCTAGATGAACGCGCGCCCGCTGGCTCCCGCCAGTAAGTTTACTTTTATTACTCTTTATTCACTTTTGTTTTAACTTTTGCCCTGCGCCTTGCCTCCTTTTTCGCTTTCATTGCTTCGGGAGGAGGGTAGAGAGGACTGGGCTGCCCCTTTTTCGCTCACCGGCCAGGGCAGGTGAGCGAGGGCTGGGGGAAAGTTTGCTGCCTACCCTTACCCCTGCCTCTAACGCAGGGGTAAGGGTAGGCGGTAAGTTAGCAGGTTAAACGTGCGGCTAAACTGCAGGTTAAAAAGGCGATAGTCGGGGCGCGTGTTACTGTATGGGAGGGAATAGCTAATCCGATCGTTTACATCTCATATCATGCCGCGGGCGGAAGGGGTTACTCATTGATTTAAAGAGGCGGTAAGAATGGGTTAAAGGGGATAGTGGATCGCGGGTTGGGCTAACGCGGCCAAATTGTGAGTAAAAGGCGGGTTAGAAACAGGGTAACTGCGGCCGCGCTTTACTGTATTGGCCTGTGTGTAATTCAGTCCTTGTTGGTTGTTGTCTGTATATAGAACCCCACCCTCCAAAAAAGACTCAATTTCTAGAGGTACAAATTTGAAAGGTTGGATACAGAGTAAAATAAAGAAAAAAAAAAAAAAAAGTGATACTTGTAACATTTGGGCCGGCCGTGGGAAGACCGCGTGACTGGCCACACTCACCCTGAGCGCCGCTGACACGGAGGAATGCCGCCATGCCTCCCCTGCTCTGGGCCTCTCTAGGCACGCGCGCAGGCACAGCAGATCTTAAAGGCCCCCGTGGCGGGAAGCTGCTCCGCCGGTGCACACTGAGGATGCCACACGGCTGGGTGTTTAATCCCCAGCCAAGTTCCAAGCAGACGCCTCTGCAACAGGTTCTGCTGCCTAGCGGAGCTTGTTGCTAACTCTGTGTCCATGCCTCGCTGTCTTGTGTCTGTCTTGTTGCTCCGTACTTGTCTTGTTCCTCTGCCTTGCCCCAGCTGTCCTACCTTGCTTGTTTCCCTGCCTCGCTCGTTGGTCCCAACCTCGTCCGGGTCTCAGTGTCTTGTTGTCTTTTGTCTTGTCTGTCCATGGTTTGTTTCATGGTCCTGACCTCTGCTAAGTATCTGACCTCTCTCCTGCCTGCTGCCTGGATTTGACCTCAGCTATGGACACTGACACACCTCTGGACCGCTGCCTGCCCTGACCCTGGCCTGTACCCAGATGCTATCTCTTGCTGCCAGCCCAGACTTCAGCTTGTATCCTGACACCGTCTGACCACCTCCTACTGGACTCTCTTTTAAGTTCTGCTGGCCCCTGGAACCGAAGGGCTCAATCTGAGAAGAACGGAGCCTGGTATAGGTGATTCTCTAGTCTCGGCCCTAGTAAAGGCTTGCTATTGGCGTGGGCCTAGAAGGTTCACCTACTAGGCTGCATCAACCATGCCACAGCACAAGGGCTCACAACCAAAGCCAGTGCAAGGGTAGTTGACCTAGGTGAACCTTCCACCTTGCGCCCATCCCCCTGTCGTGCAGCCCCCCCCCTGCCCCCCAACTACCCCCACCGGCTCGAGTAAGGACAGACGGGTCACTTGTCAGTCAGCAGCAAGAGAGGAGACAGCTGCTGTCGTGGTGGCAGTACTAGCAGCTCAACAGCTGCCGGCAGGATATTTCACCGACGAGCGACCCATTCGTCCTCACCCGACCCGACTACCGGTTCAAGTCAAACTAATTTGACTCGAGTCGGTAGGGGGCGGCGTGACAGACGGGTCGCTCGTCGGTGAAATATCCTGCCGGCAGCTGCTGAGCTGCCACCACAGCTGCCGCGGCTACTGCCCCCACCTAGTGCTTCCGCCAGCCCTGCTCACAACTGTGACAATATTCATCAGAATTATAGTTGGTTCGAGTTCAAAACTCTAGAAAAAAAGAGAAAAAGTAAATGTTAAAATTGTTTCTAAAGTGCATCTATGCTAGAAAAAAGTTTGAAAGCGTTTAAATTTCAAATTGTTGTCTAATTGTTCATTAATGTAAAAGAAAACAAAAGTATTGTTTCACAAATGCCTGTTAAAAGAACTTGAATATTTGTTAAACTGTCTATTGCCAGCAAATTCCAGATTATTTTCTTTTTTAGCAAAAATAAAATTGTTAAACCTGTTACTTCAAGAATTGGTTATTTCAGAGGTTCTCAGGAAATGAATCCTAAATGTATCTGTTTCCTCTCCCTACCCCTGGGAGGCTTTGCGGAGTGGATTCTGGACCCCATATCTGTACAGGAGACTTGATTGGAAAGAAGGCCATCACACCAACCTCGGCTACGACAGCAGGAGAAGGTCCCTGCCACAAGGAGGCGCCGTTCAGACTCCTGCTTTGGCTAAGATCACAACATTAATCCCTCCAATGGGGGCCACGTGGCGGAGCATTAACTCCCCACCCCTCCACATTATACAGAATCTCAGGCAAAAGGCTAAAAAGGGGACCATCCTCAGCTCTTGGCTCAGACCTAACACTTTGATCGTAACCACAAGGCTGAAAAACGACAGACTGGGGAAAATACCATTGGAGCATCAGATCCAAAATGAGTGGCACAACTTAATGCAGCCAGTGACAGGGGAGACTCGGATTCACATCCCAGTATCCCCCTGGCCACCTGGTATGATGTTTTATCCACAAGACATATGTCTTTCTCAGAATTCTCATATTACACACAACAAATAGATAACAGTATTTGACTTGCTTTGCCTATTCCACTCCCTAATTACCATCCTTAAGTCAGATACGTTTTTTTCTTTTTACAGCATTTTTACAGATTTGCAGAATGACCTCTAGTTTTATGCTTCAGATAATGAGAAGGTAAGTAAATATTCAGACAGCATGTCACAGCTGTTAGGATATCCTTACAAGTTAATGAATGACCATCTAAGTCACTACCTAGATTGAGTTTGTAGTATAAAAGCCCAAGAATTCAGGACCCCAAAGCCATCCAATTCCCCTGAATGACTGTAGCTCATGAGGTAAGTTTGTTCACTGCCACTCACTGCCATCATGTGTCCCCAAATTAATTGGTAAATACTAACCCCGGTGTAACATCTTCCAGGTTCCCAAAATGCCTTCCTGTAAGAAGTGGTTAGCTGGTACCATTTTCCTGCTGTGCGTGGCCGTTTCAGTGACACTAGATGCCAACAGTATAAAGAACGTGCTCGCCGACGTGGTCAATCTAGATAAGGTAGAGGATGTGACCAAAATTCTCAATTTGAAAGAATTTTTGCAGAGAAAAGGTAAGAAACCTCTTTATCAAAGCAATGGCTCTTTTATTGTATTTGTATCCAAGAAGCATTTCAGGCAGACTGGACAAGCTGTCGTTACACTTGTTTCGCCTGTCTTGGGTTGGCTGCACAGATATTAGACGTTCCAGGGTTAAAGGGCTGGTACAAGCAGACTTGTAGGACAGCGGGGCTCGCTCTCCACTTCTCCCCATCACGTCTTTGTTTCCCTCTATTGTAAACTAGAAGCAAAACCTGAACATTAACTTTTACCATATTGTCTCTGTTTTTCGTTAAAAAGAATTATGGGAGAAGTTTCAGATGGTTTGATTTTGTTTTGCATTGTTGGAATTGCAAACGCGCATAACCCTATGTTGATGGGGGGTGGTGGTGGAGGTTTGAAGTGGCCTTGCCTGGCCCTCTGAGATTATGCACCCGGTTGACACAGGTCCTCTGCTAGCTGAGGGTTGCAGGAGAGGGAAGAGTCCTCCATGACTGAACCCTGACCACTGGGGTTCAGTAGGGGTCACCCTACAGTGGCAGTAGCTTCTGTCCACCTGGGGGAACACAATGTCTACAACATGTCCGTACTCTGCTAATGTGGACAGATAGGAGACTCAAATAGGAGACTTGATGCTGCTGCTGAGTCACAGGGTCAGTCCACAGGATTTAGTATTTTCAAGCAGAGGATGGATAAAGTATGAGCACTGAAAGGGTCAGCTAAAAGACATTGAGACATGTAGAATCAGATTTAAGTATTGTATAACCCCCCCCCCCCCCCCCCCCGAGCTATTTGTGTTGATGAATCCTAAATTGTTTGCCTAGTGCCAAATACATGTTTTTGGTAAAAATTGTGCAAGACGATGATTTGTGTCATTATTTGCACGTTTTTATCTTTGTAGTGGTTGAAATGCCCTATTCTTGTGTCAAACCTACATTTGCAGCAAAATAACAAAGGTGACTGCCCACAAAAATAATCAAAAACAGGACAATTAGGGCAGAGGGAATCTCTTATGTCCATCAATTTTGGATTCAAAAGAGATTTTATTTGTAACAGTCCAGATGTATCAACAGATATTTCCAAATTCATAGGTGGTTACACGGTCCCTCGACACGGAGCGTGTTCCGTACAATAAAGTGCGTCGGGAGGGACCCAAAATCACGATCTTGGAAGTGAATAAACGTAGAACAACAGACAAACTCCCAGAGTTCAATCTATGCAAAATGGATGCAATGAACAAAGCTTTAAAGATGAAGCAGCCCTAATGCTTGATTGGATGCTTTAAAGCTTCTGTTCATTGCATCCATTTTGCATAGATTGAACTCTGGGAGTTTGTCTGTTGTTCTACGTTTATTCACTTCCAAGATCGTGATTTTGGGTCCCTCCCGACGCACTTTATTGTACGGAACACGCTCCGTGTCGAGGGACCGTGTAACCCCCTATGAATTTGGAAATATCTGTTGAGACATCTGGACTGTTACAAATAAAATCTCTTTTTAATCTAAAATTGATGGACATTTGAGATTGCCTCTGCCCTATTTTCCTGTTTTCAATCCTGCATTTGTCAGAAATGCAAAATGCAGGGCGAGCAGGGAGCTTTGAGTAATTAATCCTTAATTACAATGGTTAAAGACGCTGATTCGGAGTGATGGCTAACCTGAAATTCTGTCCAAGCTAATATGACATTAGGCTATAAAACAACAAACCCTCAAAGGGGAAAAAAAAATCTTTTGCATTAAAATGTATTTTCTTTTATAAATGTTGGCTTTGCTTCTTGGTGCCTCACTAGGCTCTTGAATTAAACATAGAGAGATTTTGAAAAAACAGAAATCTTACTGAAATACTTACATTGTGTTACACTACTGTCTCCAGTATGTTGTACACCGAGTAATAATCGCCTTTTTGTGATTTAATACGCATTCCATTTCTCTGTCTCCAAACGATAAACTGAGGATTGGGATTTAAATCTAAAATAAGACTAGGCCTGGCGCGACCGGGTGTGCATACCGTGCATTTGCAAGGAGCGGCACACCCAGGGAGGCGGCGGGGCGGCGGCAGCAGGAGAGGTCACAGGCTGCCGGTGGAGCCTAACCAGCTGGCGGCCGAAAAAGGAGAAAGCGCTGGCGACTGGAGGGGCCCTTCTTTCTGATATGAGCATGCGTGTGAGCATGCCCGTGCACAGCTTCCGCTCCCTCCCCCCCCCCCAAGCAGGAAGATCGGTGGGCCGTGCGGCCCAAAGATAGTAGGAGCCAGGAGGCCCTCGGGGCCATGGTGGAGCTTATCCCATGACTGCCCGATGATAACAGGAGACCATGTGTATGAGATTGTATGTATGTGCGAATGAGTGAGAGCCTGTGTGTGTCTGAGAGCCTGTGCATGTGTGCATGTGTGTGTGTGACTATGTAAGAGCCTATGTGTGTGTCTATGTGAGAACCTGTGTTCCTGTGAATGTGTCTGTGTGAGAGCTTGTGTGTTTGTCTATGTTTTGTGCCTGTGAGAGCCTCTGTGTCACATATAGGCTCTCACAGGCACACACACACACACACACATAGGGGTAGATTTTAAAAGAAGCGCGATCAGCCTACTTTTGCTTGCGCATCAGACTCAAGCAAAAGTACGCTGGATTTTAGTAGATACGCGCGGAGCCGCGCGTATCCACTAAAATCCTGGATCGGCGCGCGCAAGGCTATCGATTTTGTATAGCCTGCGCGCGCCGAGCCGCGCTGCCTCCCCCCGTTCCCTCCAAGGCCGCTCCGAAATCGGAGCGGCCTCGGAGGGAACTTTCCTTTGCCCTCCCCTCACCTTACCCTCCCTTCCCCTACCTAACCCACCCACCCGGCCCTGTCTACACCCCCCCCTTACCTTTGTCGGGGGATTTACGCCTCCCGGAGGGAGACGTAAATCCCCGCGCGCCAGCGGGCCTGCTACGCGCCGGACCGCGACCTGGGGGCGGGTACGGAGGGCGCGGCCACGCCCCCGGGCCGTAGCCACGCCCCGTACCCGCCCCCAAAACGCTCCGGCCCCGCCCCCCGACACGCCCCCCTCCGAGAACCCCGGGACGTACGCGAGTCCCGGGGCTCTGCGCGCGCCGGGAGGCCTATTTTACATAGGCTTCCCGGCGCGCAGGGCCCTGCTCGCCTAAATCCGCCCGGTTTTGGGCGGATTTAGGCGAGCAGGGCTCTGAAAATCTACCCCATAATGTATCTGTGAGGGTGAGGGAGAGGCAGCCTGTGTATGTTAGAGAGAGGGAGTGTGTGAGAGAATGAATGTGTTACTGTGCATGTGTGTGAGAGAGAAGATAAAATGTGTGCGGCCCTACCTCCCCCAATCCACAACAATCTCAGGATGACTGGAAATCAGATCCCAGGTATGGAGAACAGATTTTTAAATCCTTATTACTTTTAATTATTGGGTGCAATTTGATGATTCTGCTCTTTTGAAATATTTATGTTTTTTGAGGGAAATAGTACATTTTTTAATTGGATTATTTATTCATCAGATGTTTTGAAATATTTTATTGATGTTTGGGAAATATTTTATATTCTATTCATTAACTGGTTTGAAATATTATTTTTATGAATATGACTTTACTATTATGATTGATGATTTATATTTCTTAATTTTATTATTTAATGTTTTATGAAGAATGGTAATGTTTCTGTTTTTTCATTGTTGCTCTGCATGTAGAGGCTGGCTTGTTGTGGGTCCCAGTTCAGTTCTCCTCAGCATCTTTCTGTATATAGGTTCTGATTTCTTCATTCTGTATTTGGTCAGGGTCTGACTGGGTTCTGCATATGTGACTGAGGTGAGGTATATTGCTGGCATGTAATTTCTGTGTAGGGATCTATAACAGTTTGGTTTCCTAATAAGAGTTTTATTGGTGTTCTAGGGCCTGGTGTAATATGTGCAGTGTTGCCTTTTCATAGATAAGATTGTTAGGGTTGTTTTGATATGGGAGGTTTACTATATTGTAATGGCAATTCTGTTTATTCATGGCTTTCTGAGGGTCAAGCTCCCACCCAGCACACATTATAAAAAGTCCAATTCTATAGAAGTTTCAAGTGTCTTTTGTTCAGAGTTTTCTGGTAGGCACCACAGCAGTGCATGTAAATATAATAAGCATGTTGTGATATTTTTGCCAAAGACTGTACTTTTGAATGTTCTTTTTAATTTAATTGTGTGTGTATGTAAAGGGTGTGTGTGTGTGTGTGTGTGGCATGTGTGCAAAGCTGTACGGTTTGCCTAGGAAACCTCATACCCCTCCCTATCCACGAGTTCTGGGATGGGGGGGGGGGGCTTGTCAGCATTTAAAAATATAGATTGCAGGAGGGTGCTGGGCTTTATTTGATGGGGGGAGCACAGTAATTTTCCACACAGGGCAGCAAAATAAAAACTAGCACCGGCCCTGCACACCCAGAAGGGAATAGCCACATACAAGACAAAAAAACTCCTACACAGGCAGTCAGGAAGAACAGGGTGTATGGAACTTTAAAAAAGGGATACACAAAGGCATAAAGAATTAGGAAATAAAATGAGTTCAAAGTCCCAAAATAATGGAGACCTGTGAATAACACCAAAACGGAAGAGTCAAGGAACAGCAAGGTAAGGCAGTGGGGAATCATTGCTAGCACTGCTGTGATCTGGTGTTCTTTTCTTTAATTTCATGGTAGATATTGAGTGGGTCCCACCTAGAAAGAGGTTGACACTGCCCGTAGCATCCAACATTCTTGGACTCCAGGGCTCAGCACCCAGGTGAAACGGCTTCTCTTGTTTTCCTCCCCCCCCCCCCCCCAGCCATTGCTTACACCCGAGACTGTGAAGAGCTCTACCAGTTGGGGCACACCGAGAGCGGCCTGTACGTCATCCGCCCGGAGGACTCCCCCAAGCTGGTCGTGCAGTGCTACTTCCACGACTGCGGGGGCTGGACGGTCATCCAGCGGAACAGCTTTGACACCGAGATCACCTGGGCCACGGACTGGACCACCTACAAGTACGGGTTCGGCAACATCGAGTCCGACCACTGGCTCGGCTCCAAGTACATCTACCTGCTGGCAAAGCAGAAGTGGAACAAAGTCAGAATCATTCTCACAGATGCTAGCAATAGAACGAGGCGCGCGGACTATGACAGCTTTGTGCTGGAGGACGAGGGGCACGACTATCAGCTACGTCTGGGGGAGTATCAGGGCGACGCAGGGGACTCCCTTTCCTCATCGGTGACGAAGAACATGCATGATAACATGCTATTCTCAACCAAGGATCGCGACCGGGACAGGTCAAGTCACGATAACTGTGCAGATGTCCATGGGGGTGGCTGGTGGTTCGACTCTTGCTATGATGCGCAGCTAAATCGTAAAAATGGCCTCCACTGGGACACCCTCTGTCAACACAATTGTAGGACCTCGCTTATCCTAATAAAACCTGTTCATATGTATTGCAGCAGGGTTTAGAAACAAATGAGATCCAGGAATCTATTTGTGCACATTATAAATAAATGGTTAATCGGTCAATATTGCCTCTGCAAGACCTAGAAGCTTTCTTTGTCTTAGCTAAAATGTCTAGGATCACATTTTCATTCTAATTGTCACTAAATCTGTTCCAGCTCTGCAAGAGACGAGGGTTAACTCCTCAAGTGCCATTTATCTAATAAACCAAAAGCAACGTCAGTGCTACACTGAGCCAAATAAAATTCATCTTGCAAAGTCTAGTGCTGCGTGTTAATCATTTAGCAAGGTTCAAGTCTCCTAGTAAAGCTATGATGCATGGTGTGCACGAGGCTGTATAAGCCATAAACAGTTTATAGACCACAGGAGGTAAATGTGTACTTTGATATTTCAAGAAATGGCAGTATATTAAATGAAATATACTAAAATGGGAAAGGGGAAATATGATGCAAACATTTGAAAATCTAGCAAGCATTGAATGAGAAGCTCAAGGTCAAGGGGTCCTGATATAACGCCTGATTGTCTGCTTTTAGTCTTGACTAACTTCCTTTTCTTTTAGCCAAGTCTCTTGTCCTGTATGTTTGCCTTATTAGACTGTAAGCTCTATTGAGCAGGGACTGTCTTTTCGTATGTTTGTACAGCGCTGCGCATGTCATGTAGCAAGGCAAGAAAGATTCTGGAACAAAGAAGGATCCAATTAGTAACGAACAGCAGATAATGCAGGAGGAGCTGTTGCTGAAGCAAGGAGTCAAGCCCAGGCTTCTGTTTAAATAGCCAGGCCCTGTGATGTCACCTGGAAGTGCCCCCAAGGATTTTCCGCTGGCGGCCCTTTAAATGACGGGCAAGTGTGCCCACTCATGCCCTAAGGAGAGGAGCACCAACGTGGGACGGCGCCAAGGATGTGGCTTGCAGGGCCTGGGAGTGGCTGACGGTAAGGGTGCACCGGCCACAGGATGAGTACAGTGGTTGGCACAGCCTTAGACTGCTTTCCAGTAGGTGCAGTAGTTAAAATAAACTATGGGGCATTAGGGAATGTGTGATAAAAACCTAGCACCCACTTCTGAATACACAGTGTAAACAACAGCTTTACTGCCACTGTAATAATGATATGCTTGACACATATATGCTATGAAAAGTGCGTTAGAACAGAAAAAACATACGCTGAGCATCCCATGCATGCACTGTGCCTCTGCACTGTTAATACATAGGCCCATTCCCTCATTCTAACCGGCCCTAAGCAAAAGGATCATTTAGCCCCACAGTCAGTCTCCTGATCCCTAGAAGCTTCCTCCAAAAGACATCTCAACTCCTAGCCCTCACCCCCTCCTCATACTGAGGCAACAAGAATAGTCTCTTGCCAGCTCAGCTTCCACTGATGATCTGGCACACCCTGCTGGTTGCTCCTAACTTTGAACTGCATACCATGCCTACAATTCACTTTTCCGTCCTGCTAGATGGCACCAGATTGTCGCTGGAAACAGACGTCAGTAGGTGGTAAGAACCTGTTCCTGATAGTGTGGCAGGGGGATAACTTTGGAAGGATCATCAGGGAGGGGAGGGGAGGAGAGACTCGGGCCATGGATGTGTTTTTAGAGGCAGAGGGTAGAGGGAAGAGTTCTGGATGTAGTAACCACCGTGCAGGACTGAGAGAGTTAGCTGGAATTATAGGGGACAAATTATAGAAAAGCAGAGATGGAGCCAGCCAGAGTGAAATTATGCTGTTAAAAAATCTTCAGTAAAGGCCAAAATAGTAGAAATAATTTCTAGGCACCAGAATGCCTCGTCAGTGTGTCATTTATATCGTAATTCCTGAAAATGTTCTAAGCTTTAGATTGTGTCTTCATTTATGTTCTACAAACACTGTTGCTTTAGATGCCATTTTACAGAAGATGGTTACCATTTTGTATCAGAAGCCTATTAACACCGGAGCAGTGAGCAAGGTAAACTGGAGGCTTCTGTTCTGCTTTGAGGGAAGCTTGGTTAGTAGAAGAGCATGCAAGATGGGTATGTGGAAAAAGAGAAAGCAAAGAGCAAGAGCTCATAATGGTGAGAGAAAAGCACAGATAGCAGTGAGAGTCACTTGTATTACATGAAGCAATTACACAGGAGATTCTGTATCTGCTCCTAATTCTTATCTACAGCGACGGTGCTGGATCCTGGCCAGACCTGCAAATAAATATTCTAACCAAAGTAACTAATAATATTCCAGACCTCCTCACAGAGCGGATGCTTCCCTCAGGCAAACTAGGTGGTAGCCCAGAGTGCCAAAAATGTGGGGGCAGCAAACTCCCAGCCACACGAGGCCCAGACGGGTGCTGTGTCAGAGCCAATACTACTAAAGAAGGCAGCGCTGCGCAGGAGGTACGTTATAGGAGCAGGGTGCGTCGCTGAAGGTTCACCTGGAGCAACACATACCGGTACTCTTGCACCTACTTGGAATGGATTGGGACAAGACCCTGGTCACAGGGAGCTGAGGTGCTGTCACATTTATACACACAACCAGGGTACCAAGAGCTGCTCCTGAGCAAACCTCAGTAGACCAGAGTGGAGAGCCTCACAGCTGCAGGAAACACAGGAAGGAGAGAGTGGGAGGGAGCTGACTCCACAGCCCCAAACAGGATCCACAATTCATGCACTAAAAGTGGGTTAAATGTAGCACCCGGCACTGGGGCCTTAGTACATAGCAAGCTAATGACTAATGAGGTCATTAGCATGCTCTATACATGTCTAGCATATGTGCCACTTAGCAGCATGAGAAAAGGTACAGAGAAGGGCAGTTTTCGCTACACGATTGTTTGCTGCAAAGCACCGTTCTAAGAAATGTGTGCTCGTGCACAGTATACAATGCATAAAACATAAGGAAACCGAACATAAACCTCACTCCCCAAATTCCGCCAAGCCTTCCCAGAACCCTGGGATACACATTAGGCGTTATCTACTCACGATCAATGGAACCTCCCCTTCTCTGATTACCTGGACAGCATGGATACCGACTCTAACATGTGGACTATCTCTAGTCCGGAATTTGTTATTTCTCCCTTTAACTTAACTTAATCTTTTTTCTTCCAGCTACCTAAGCTTCCAAGTTCATGGTCCGCGTTTAATGTAACTTTGTTTTTTTTTTTCCTTTACCTAGTTATTTTTACCCCTGTTCGATGTAAACCGACCTGATATGGTATTTATCCATGAAGATCGGTATAGAAAAAAATGTTAAATAAATAAATAATAAATTTTCATTACATTTATTTTGGAAATTTGTTCTACATAAATTAGGCATATGCCCCAAACAGGCCGATGCAGTATCGGCGCATAGAAAGGGGGCGCTCAACGCTGAGCGCCCCCTTTCTTAACGTGCACCCAACCACCTCTCCAGGGGACCCAATGTAATATTCAAATGACCTGCTGCACTAAAAAGGACACGCTAGGAAACAATGTGCGTCCCTAGCACCTCGGGTACCTAGGAGAAGTGGCTGTGAGCCCTGTCTGACCTGCCCTAACCTCCCTCCCCCCCCAGGTCTGGCCTCCAATTGGTCCTTTCCCCTGACATTTGACAGAGAAAAGGACCAAGCCCCTTGCAGGACAGCCTTCTGAAAGGTGATTGGTCCTTTCACTGACATATGACAGTGAAGGGACCAATTGGCAATAAGTGAAGGAGTGAATAAATCAATATTAAAGCAACAAGCACTTAATATTAATGTATTCACTCCCTCACTTTTTGCCGATCGGTCTGTTCACTGTCATGTCAGTGAAGAGGACCAATCCTTCTGAAGGCTGTCCTGAAAGGGGATTGGTCCTCTTCACTGTCAAATGTCAGTGACAAGGACCAATCGGGAACAGCTCTGTGCTGACGTTAATTTCTGAGCATACAAATGTGCGGATTTGGAGCACATTTTTTTCTGCAGAGGGGAATACATAATAGTGCTCATCATCATGAATTTACATGCAGGCGGGTTGGTACACGTTTAGGACGCGCTAACCCCCGTTTTGTATTGGGGGTTATGGCCGCGGGTCCAAAATGCACGTCCAACCGCGAGTTGAGCCGTGCGCTGCAGTCAGTGCATCGGCCTGTAAGTGAGCTCTTGAGGCAAGAGGAGATAAAGTGACCTGCCCTATCTTCTGGTCCATTAACACTAAACTGCTCCATGTCCTCCTATCTTAAGAGCCTAAAACAATGTGACTGCACAAATTAAAAAAAATTCTCTGTCCATAGGATAGCATCTATGGACAGAAAGAAAATTGTCTTCTATCTATATAAACAAAAGCTTAAAAAATATATATTCACCTATGGAAAATCACCTTTTATTTACTTCAGGACCTTTGATAAATACTAAAAAGGGCACACAAAGCAACTTAATGCCAGGAAAGTATGTGAAGAATGTCATTCCTAAGCAAAGCTCTACATACATTTTATTAAGAAATAAGGAGCTACTGAACATTTCAGAAGCTCTATGATCCTTTTTTGATTCAATTTGTGGACCTGCAATTCCCCGAAAGCTAGTCAAGAAATGTATTGAGTTAGTTCAAGAAAAAGGTATCACCTTATGTTATTCTTTTGTCATCCTTTATTTCCATCCTTCTTTAGTACAGAAATTTGCTCATAGTTATGACCATGTCTGTTCATTATATAAATTTCTATGTAATAAGCACATCATTAAACATCAAGAGAACTCAGGAACATGGTGCAGAAGGACTGTTTCCGTTACACCCAAGCTTTGCCCATGATGGTAGGTGAAAGATCGGCTTGCAGGGAGGAGGCGGGGAGGCGAGAAAAAGAGGGGGATGCTGCTGAGCAAGAAAGGGAAGAGAGAAGAGAATACTAGGGGGAGAGGAAGAGAGGGGGGCTAATGCTGGGCAGATGGAGAGAAGTGTGTGGAGGAGAGAGATGGGTATACTGTGCTGGAGCCACTGCTGAAGGAGGGAGTGCTGTGCCAGAGCAGCTGCGGGGGAGGGGAAGGGTACCAATTTCAGTTTCCATACAGAAGACCAGTTATCCTAAGGCTGGTTCTAATCACAGTGAGGTTTCAGCTGAACTAAACTGGCCCATTTACCTGTAAGAAAGATAGAAAACAGGGCTTCTATATTTCAGGAACACTTGTGCGAGTCCGAGATCACATGAGCTCTGTTATCTTTGATGCAATTCTGAATGAAATAGGATACAGAACTCAAACATTATTGGGGGTGAACAGAGAGTGACAGAAAAAAGTTTGCATGGAAGACAAAGATTAAATTTAATTGTGTCATGTCACTTATGGGTTTAACACTCATTCACTTCCTAGGTCTGGTGCAATTTCAAAATATTTACAACTAGGTCTCTTCTGGAAGTATAAGGAGCATGTTTTAATCGGAACCAGTACCTTGGGAAAAGGTTGCCACTGGGTGCATATGTCTCCTCTCCTTGTTTACCCATAAGTTTACGTAGAGTCCTGTTGCGGGACAACAGTTTATCATAAAATTCTACCCCTCCCCCAGCATAGTCTTTTGAAAGAGTGGCTGTGTGCCTGTCAGACCTGTAGTCGAGCCACTGGTTCACTGCATCATAAGCAAGGAAATATCCAACGAGTCCAGCTCCCAGCACTGCTAAGTTATAAAGTCCTCGCAATACTATGGGACCAGAATACAAACCCAACAGCTGCTTAATGGCCACCCCGGACATGCATGTGGCCAGCAAGCAAGCTGGAGCCACTGCAGCCTGTATGATGGGGCTACTGCTTTGTAAATACATCACTTCTCTAGCCAGCGAAAATTTCTGGGCATCTCTTGTCAGCGTGAGGGCTTCCTTTAGAACGGTGCCATCCTTACTAGCCCAGTCCACCTCTTCACCATTTATCAGAACCACCCGGTTCACAATCCCTTGTCCGTCATCACTGATGTTATTGTAGTTGGCAGGGATGCCAACCAGTGACCCGCCGGGCAGCCAGGGGATACCGGCGCTGACCGGGTGGAAACCAAAGGCCGCGAACGCTCTGTAGCCCCCCGCTGGCTTCACGCCGGCGTCCTGGAGCACCTCCTGGAACCGGTTCTGCAGTTTCTCGGAGAGCTCAGCAGGCTGCCCCTTGGCCCAGCCCTGGTAAAGCGTCCTGAAGGTCTGCTCGGGGAAGACGTGGCAGGCAAGGTTTGCACCGAGCAGTCCCGCGCACGAGGCCGCCAGCAGCCCGCTCCGGTACCGCTGCACAAAGGCCGCGAGCTTCAGCAGCAAGGGAGCCGCCATCGCCAGACCTGCTTTTAAGACAAACACGAGAACCTGCCATCATGCGCAAGAAGCAAGCCGGTTTACAGAGTACCCCCCACTCCTGGCCCTTTCGTGACCGAAGCGATCGGCCGCCTTCAGAAAGCTCCCCGCGTGATCAAAACATCGAGAACTCTTTCGCTGCTTTATTTTACTTTAATAGATCCGCGACTAAGGCGTTGGCTGCTGCTGTCCTTCCCCCCGCCCCGCTTGCCAGGTTTCTTACGCTTGCCACCTGCTCCCGTGCTATTTCATAGCCGCCGCTCTGCCTGCGCCGCGCGCTCAGCGAGGGTCGCAGGCGATCGGACGTCACGAACGGTCCATAAAATAAAAGGAGTGGAGAGGGGGGAGAGAACACAGACAAAGGATGACGGAGCTAGCCAATGGCTTCGGGGGGGGCGCTAAGTGTACCGTGGTTGGGAATGAATTTTACAGCAACGTGAGTACCGAAGGTGTCGCGCGCAAAAGCAGCCGCCCCCCACTTTCTCTTTGTTCACGGATGGTAGGAGCCACGGGCTGCCGTGATGTCATCAGTCTGTGCCCAGGAGGAGGCGGAGCTGCTTTGCACTTTTGCAGCTGTTGAGGAGCAGAAGATGCTTCTCTCCTTTCCCTCAGCTGTGGATGCTCAGTTTTCCTCTCCCCCTGTAACAGGAAGGGAGAAGCACTCAGTTGTTTGTTTGTTTTTTGCAGATTCAATGCGCTTGCTGCAGCACCTTACACGTTTTTTTCATGCACGCGCACCCCCTCCCCCCCTTGGTTACAGACTCCTATCTGAACCCAACTAACTCTCTCCCACCCACTCTGCACTCCTCAGGTCATTAGATTTTCGATTGCCTTTCACTTGTAATGTTCTGTTAATTGTCTGGGGTTTATTTTGCACATTTCAGAAGTTTATTTCGCTGCCAGGTTAATCCCTGTTTAAAGTTGCTGGCAGCCCGAGTCACCCGACTCTGGCCGCGTTTCGCTCACACAGGAGCTGCCTCAGGGGCTGCTGTACCAATGGGTTCTTTTCATATAACACTCATCAACGTCAGAAATTCACAAAGTGTTAATGAGGATTCTTATTTCTTTAAGTGCAGTCTGTACCTTCGATGTGAACTTCAAAATTGTATCGGGTAAGAGTAGCAAAATATCAACAATCTGTAGCACATAGTTAGATCAGAAGGCGATCTAACTTTGTGAGCGAGAGTCGGGCAAGTTCCAATAAGGAATCCCTTGATACACCGATCATTACCTTTTGTTCTGCTTTCCAGCATCATTGATCGGCTTCCGCTTTGCTTTTTGAGCTCGAGTCACCCTCCTCTGCTTGCAGCCATTCCACTAATTGCAACAGTTCCGTTACCAGGGAGATTACTTCTGTTTTTCCTGCCCTGCAATTTTTGGTCGCTATCTGTGATGTCTGGGGAACAAAATACCCAAGCTTCTAGCAGGGCAGGTTAAAGCAGACTACTACCACCCCTAAAATCCCGCAACTTTGGTTTATTTGGTCTTCTGGAAAACTTGGCTAGAAGACCAACATTAGCTCTGTTAGCTACGCACTAATCCCATTACTGCATCGTTATTCTAGCACATGCAAACACGTATCAAGCTGTGCATTAGGTTGAGTGCACTATATTGCATCGGCCCCTATGTCCTTAAGAATGCCATCCTGGCATTTGACCAGTTTTAGTTTTGTCTTCCCCTCTAAGTTTTCAGTCACTTTCTCACATTCTTAAGGACATAGGGGCCGATGCAATATAGTGCACTCAACCTAATGCACAGCTTGATACGTGTTTGCATGTGCTAGAATAACGATGCAGTAATGGGATTAGTGCGTAGCTAACAGAGCTCATCACATGTAAATGCTATGCAGATGAGGCTATTAGCTATTTCTCCCAATGCAAAAAAATCACCATATGCCTGACCCGCACTTTTTAACATGGAAAATTTAACACCAGCCCTGGAGGTGGCATTAAGTCTTGCCACATGTCAAGGGCTCTACTAAAAAAAAAATACTGCTTTTCTGTGGTTCCTCCTACTTAGTATCATTGTAATACTAAGTGGGAGGAATCACAGAAAGCAGCATCAAAAGCTTGGATGGAAAAAATGATAGGGCGCACGATATACACCCACTGTTCTGGCTCGCATAAAACATCCATGTTTTATTATCCAGGCAGCTAAACTCCCCCCCCCCCCCCCAATCAGTCCTCATGACAAAGATTCTGTAAGTCTGAAATTGTTTATTGTACAAGTAAACCTTACTTACAAGAAGTGACTCCTGATGGGAGAGAGGGGGGCAGCAATCTAATGAAGAGGATTGCTGACATGGCAAGGCAGTGCTGGTCAAGATGAGACCGGACCAAGCCCAGAGTCGCCACGCAGCAGGAGCAGTGACTCCACCCCCCACAGAAAAGGGAGGGGTCAGCGATCTTAAATACTGAGATGACACCATCCACCCGCTGCATGACTAGACATGAACTTTTTGCATATTCATCAGCTAAGCGTTATAAGAGAAGGTAAAACAAGAAAAGACAGTCAACACCCGATGACACGGAGGCATCAACCCTGCCCCTCCCGGTGCTGAAGGGGTAGAGGATCAGGGAGACTGGAGAGAGGAAAGCCCTGCCTGATTTTTGGCCGCCTGCCATGAAGCCAGGGATGGCCCCAGAGCCAACAGACGCCTCCTTAGCCCAGCCAGTACCTGGACCAAGAAAGCAAGCTCTTTCCCTCGAGAAGGTCCCCGAGTTCTCCAGACAGAGACTGCTGTGTCGCTCTTTAAAAAAATTCCCTGCATAATCTGTTATATCAAATATAAATCATATTGTGCTTTTGAGTAAAATATAGTAGTTGCCTTGTTTGTCCGCTGAAATCGATAGTAATAAGGGTCAACAAACAAGTTGTAGATGACACCTTTTCTGCCGCTGTAATAGTGGAAAAGTATCAGTCATATTATTATTGAATAACTAATTTCTTCAATTCAGCAAGAAAAAAGAACATTTAGGAAGTTTTGGAAAAATAAATGGAACATTTTTATTTCTTTACATTCAGCTCACACCTTTTCATTAGTAGCTCAAGGCAAGTTACGTTCAGGTATTTTTCCTCACAAGCTCAGCTGCTGCTGAAGACAAGACAATCGGCACTACTGCTTACCTTTTAAACTTGTTTGTAATTTACCCCTTTTGTGTGTACATTTTTGAAAGAAAACTCACTGGTTTGCATTCTTTTCTGATGTTGTTTCAAAATTTACACAACTCTATTGATTCTTAATTATCTCACTTAGGAGGAAGTGGTGTCTGTCTGCAGCAGAGGACCAGAAGGCTGATCTGTATAGTTCTTCCAGCTGCCCCAGCAGAGGTCTCTCTAGAGGACGCCGCAAGCTGTCTAGGATTCAACTTCGAGGGACTGACAAAACAGCAAGGAAGGCTGCTTAGCAAAGCCGTGAGAGCAAAAATACAGAATAAGCAGCCAAATGTCCAATCTGGATTTCTTTATTGTATAGAGACAACAGTGTGCAAATGAGCCCAACTCTGGCCGAGTTTTGCCCTCTTTCAATAGGGCTGCATCAGGGGCAATTTTATATCTTCAACATCCTCTTAAGTGTTTAAAATAAGATTGATACCCAAAGTTGCACTGCAGATCCTGCTCTGTGAACCATAAACTTTGTCTCTCTCGAATCCAAATAAGAAAAGGTCCTATTGAAAGAGGGCGAAACTCGGCCAGAGTTGGGCTCATTTGCACACTGTTGTCTCTATACAATAAAGAAATCCAGATTGGACATTTGGCTGCTTATTCTGTAATTTTTGCTCTCATAGGATTCATCTTCCACAGTCCCCCACACTGTTTTCAGTTTCAGAAAACTGGAAGGCTCAGTTGCATACTTTTCCCAGCAGAGAAATTCAGAGGACACTGCAAGCTGCCTAGGCTTCAACTTCCGCAGCCCCCAATCTATTTCCAGCTGCAGAGAACTGAAAGGCTCATTTACATGGCAGCCCCAGCAGAGGACTCCAGAGAGCCAGGAAGATTTCAGCTATCACAGCCCCCATGCTGTTTCCAGCTGCAGAGAAGTAGAAGTTCATTTGCATATTTCTCCCAGTAGAGGGCACCTTGTACCATTTAGGTTTCATCATTTACAGGCCTCATACTCTTTCTAGCACCAGAGGACCTGGAAGCTCATTTACATACTTCTCTCAGCAGCTCCAGCAGAGCACTCCAGAGGACACTGACAGCCATGAAGATTTCAGCTTCCACAGCCCTCATGCTGTTTCCAGCTGCAGAGAAGTAGAAGCTCATTTGCATATTTCTCCCAGTAGAGGAAACCATATGCCATTTAGGTTTCATCCTTTACAGGCCTCATACTCTTTCTAGCATCAGAGGACCTGAAAGGTCATTTTTATATTTCTCCCAGCAGAGGAGGCAATAATGCGAGCACTGCGAGCTATGCTTCAGCATCCACAGCCCCCATGCTGTTTCTAGCTGCAGAAAACTGAAAGGCTCATTTTCCTAGTGTGTAAACAGATGGACTCAGGACTAGTGGGTTATGCTCCCCTGCCAGCAGATAGAGACGGATCAAACTGATGTTACAGAATATATACTCCTGCAGTGACCCAGTATTCTCCGTCTCCAGCAGATGGTGGACATGCATCTCCCTATGGGGATTGCTTCAGATTTTGGAAGGAGAATTTTACATTCCATAAGGATAAGCACCGTTTTCCTGCAGTGATACCAAGTGGTCCCTCCCCCAGTTGAGAATACCTGAGGTGATTTCCATGATCCCTCAGAGGTGTGCCTTGGTCCGGTAGCTGGGTTCCCGGGGTGGACTTATTTTGCAGTGGGTGCAGGAGGCCAAGTGCGGTGGTAATGGCAGATACCCTCTTCCCCGCAGCTGGAGACCATCTCTGTGCTCAGCTGGTAAGTGCTGAGCACCAGTAAGTTAAAAAAAAAAAAAAAGGATGACATTCTTACCTTCTGAAACAGAGGCACAGGGGTTTTAGGACTTCCTCCTGTCTCCATGCACCGTTCTGACGTTGTTCCTGCTCCCGGTGGGGTTAAGGGAACTGGGCAGCCTGGCGGGTTGAGCAGCCCCTGGTGGGCTAGGCCCCGTAGTTAGGCTTCTTGCCTATGCACCGCATGGTAGGCCACGGCAATGCTTTTTGCATGCTTTTGCCCTTTAAAGGACATTGATGTGCGCAGTTTGGGCATGCATTTTGTGCACACAACTTTTTAGACTGCTGATATGCGCAAGTGCCCACACACAGAGTGTGTGTGTGAATTAAGCGGTGCTTATTTTTTGGAGGATGCCTAATTTTTGTGCACACACATTTTTGAGTGTGAGCTGTTTGGACGCACATTCACCGCCATGCTGGTATCGGTGCACAAGCAGCCTGTGTTGCCTGTCATATCCGGGCTCCTCAGCTTGATGTGGCTTCTAACCTGTGTCAGAACTGTTTGGATGCTCAGAGAGAAGATTCCTCCTGGAATCACCAGGAGGCAACGAAGTACACGACCAGCAGAGGAGACCTGTTGCAAAGGTGACTAACAGGAGCTGAGTCCGGCCTTATATACTGGAGCTTCAGCGATGTCATCATCCGGGGCCGCGGCCAAGTTCCCGCCGCGGGCCCTTTAAAAGAGACAGTGATGCGCGTGCGCCTAGGGAGGGGCGCGGTGCTGGACAGCGGCGTCTCTCCGCGGGCCACGTGGAGATGCCCGCCGCGGAACTCAGGAGCTCGTCGTAGCATCAGGAGCAACGGGGGTGGCCCGAGGACGGAGCCAGTGGCCCACCGCCGCGAGGGAAGTGGAGCCAGACGCTGGATTAGGCAGCAGAGGGTAAGAGGGCCTGGCTGCAGGCCTGCCATGGCCGGCACATGCAACCCCCCCTTACGCCCCCCCCCCCCCTTGAGGTCTTGGTTTGCCCAGATGGACACAATGAAACTGGAGGAGGAGGAGGTTTTTATCCATAATGTTGCAAGCTGGTTCCCACAAATTTTCTTCTAGGCCGTAACCCTCCCAGGAAAGGAGGTATTCCCACCGGCGGCCCCTACGGCGAACATCTAGAACTTCATGGACCTTGTAAGTAGTGTCGGACTCCACAACCAGCTGGGATGGTTTGGGAACCTTGGGCGAAGGGCAGGATAGGATTACTGGCTTCAGAAGAGACACATGGAACGTACTGTGGATTCCCAAAGTTGGTGGCAGCCGAAGCTGGTACGTAACAGGTCCAACACGATGGATGACTGGAAATGGTCCGATGTATCTCGGTGCGAACCTTTGGGAAGGTATCTTAAGCCAAATGTACCGTGCACTCAACCAAACCTTCTGGCCAGGGAGGAACTCAGGAGCAGAGCGTCGATGATTATCCGCAGACGTCTTGGCCCGGGATGCGGCTTGGCGGAGGCGAAGGTTCGTCTGATTCCAGAGTGCCTTGAGGGCATCTGCAGTAGCTTGCGCAGCAGGAGAAGGTACTGATAATGTTATGGGTAGAGGTGGTCGAGGTTGCTTACCATAAACGATGGAGAAAGGCGATGTGCCTGTGGCAGCAGCAATATGGGAGTTGTGGGAGAACCCCACCAAGGAAGGAGTTCGGACCAGTTGTCTTGATGGTCTTTAAAAATGGCGCAGGCCATCCATTGCTCCTACCATGTGACAGGGGCTGGCCAATGGCACTGATAGCCCCTGTCACATGGTAAGGGCAAAGGGCCATCGGCGCCATTTTGATTAGTGGCAGCCAACGGCCCGAGAGCAGGAGATCGCTCCCGGGACCCCCACTGGATCACCAGGTACTTTTAAAAAGTTTTGGGGGGAGTCGGGAGGGTGGGGGAAGCTAAAGGATGTGTTTTAAAGGGTCAGGGTGGGTTTTTTGTTTATCGGCTTGGGCGCAGCCGATAAAAAAAAAAAACGATCGGACCACACGCAAAAAATTTCCCGATAGTCCCCGAATCCGGAATTGGAACCGATTCTGGTTCCGATTCACATCTCTAGTTTCCACAGTCCTCACACTCTTTCTAGCACCAGAGGACCAGAAGGCTTATCTGCAAAGTTCTCCCAGCAGAGGACTAGGGACACTGCGAGCAATCTAGGCTTCAGCTCCCGTAGGCTCCACTTGCACATCTCCCGTCTTTCCAGCAGCAGAGGATCTGAAGGCATGTGCCAAAACTCTACTTCCTATACATTTTTAACAACAGATTTATCTATCTATTTGATACAATAACAGGGAATTAGTTCAAAACAAGGGTCAATAATTTGTGTAACCGGGGAGTTATATAATAAATAGATTAATTGTAGTTTCCGGAGGATCACTGACAACATAAGATAAACCCATTAGATTAAATGTATTTCAGATTAATTTGAACGTCTACTCCCTTAGAAATTCTAGATCGCTAACAACTGAACAAAATTAAGATGCAGACAGAAGTCCAGCAGTAAGAGAAGCTATCCAGCCTTTTGCACCGAGTGCGCCGCGGACGATTAGCCACCAATAGGTGAGAGGCTGCACTCGTGCACTCGGCGCAAAGAGCTCCTCAGAGAATGAGTCCAACATCTGAAGGCGAGGGCTCTGGCTGGTAAGGGGAGCAGGCTGTCTGTGGTTGTGGGGAGATGTTCAGCCTGGGAGGGTGCAGGCTGTGCTGGGGCTTGGCCTAGAGGGGCTAGGGGAGTGCAGGCTGTGCTGCGGCTGCTGGGGCTGGCAGGGTTAGTCTGGGCTGGTGCTGAGGTGGGGGAGGGAGAGTGCAGCCTGTGACGAGGCTAAATAGGGGCTGTACTGGGGCTCAGAGCGAGACTGTAGGCTGGGGTGAGGGCAATTCATAGGGACCTCGGGGGAATTTCCACGGGTATCAGCACAGTCATATACACTGTATATCCATATTTGGTTTTTTTTTTTTTTTTTTTTAAAGAAACTTGCTACTTTGGTTCCTGAAGCCTGGGGTAAAATGTGCAGGTATGGCATGTTTGTAACTATTTTGCCGTGGTGACAGGAGTCCAGCGCTACTGGAATACTCCATTTGCACATATTTTCAGAAATTAACTGGGGGAATACCAGTAGTTGCTTGTGGCTGGCTGCTGCTCAGGAAGGTGATAAGGAGAAAAAGGGACGGACAAAGCAAGCATGACCTAGGGATATCACAGGTCACGGGGGCTGTGCAGATCCCTGGAAACCGCCTGGGTGGCACTGACAAACTGGTAGTGGCAAGGTACTGTCCAGCAAGATGACCGGGGTGGGGGGAGGGGGGCCTAGGAGGCCAGAGGGTAACGGCTTCACGAGTTGTAGGAGCTGTTTAGATTATTACAAAGCTGGGCGGTAAGACTTGGGGGGCATGGATGGGCATTTGATTAAGTCTGGCAACAAAAGCTGACTTGGATAAGAGCGATCTCCTTCTAGCGGTTAAATCTCCGACTGGCAGCTGGGATATAATATGTCGGCAGACTGGATGGGGGTCAGTCGGTCTTTTTTCTGCCCTCACCTACTCTATGATTGTGATCCCCCCAGGAGGGAGAAAACTGGAACAGCTGCTGAATTGGCCATGGGATCCAAGCAGAAAATCGACGTCCTACGGCGTTCTGTGATCAGCTGTGCCAATTTCAATAATAATAATAAAAAGCACTCCTGGGAACAGTAAGGCGGATTAATTCCAGGCAAAGCCCTTCTGGTGGCTCATCAGCCATTATCTTATTGCCTTTTTTTTTTTCCTAGAAATGGCTGTGGGGATATTTCGAAACAATTACAGCCGTCCTGTCTTCACAGGTGTTTCTGCCTGTTTGCTTGCTGTCGCCCTGCTTTCTCAGCGGCCTTTCCGTTTCTGTTTGCTAATGCTCTTCATACTTTTACTCCGCAGCACGTTCTTTGTTGCCTTTTTACTGACAACGGGAGGGGATCAGCCTGCGCATTCATTACTCCCCCCGCTGAATTCAGTGCAGGTGGCTCTGAAGAGTTAAACCTCAGATTGGGGAGCAGGGAAGCTTTGGCCGTTTTATCTCCGGTGTTTCCAGTCAGCTCGGCCCAGCCCTGTAGGCTTCAGCAGCTAATGCGGCCCAGCCCTGGAGAATAATCCTCGCTCAAGGCGTTGAATGGCTCCCAGCTCCGAAGCGCTGACGTTGCTAAGGGAGGAAGCACTGCTGGCACAGAGGGTCGACGTGCCAGAGGCACTGGGGCTCGGTGCGTTGACGGCGTCGGGGCTCGAGGCGATGGCACGTGGTGCGATGACGGTGCCGCTGGCACCGGGGCCTCGGTGCTGTGTTGGCGCCGCCGATTGCGCTGCTGCCTCCGAGGAATAGCGCTTCTTTTTCTTGGCCTGCGCTGAGCTCTGCGGTGCCCCGAGAAGCTTGTTGGTGCCTGGGGGGGGGGGGGGGGGGCGGTTGTGTGGTTTACCCGACCCTGACAAGGTGGAGGAGGGGCCAAAGGCCTGTTCCAAAGTGTGGGGGGGGGGGGGGAGGTCTGTTCGAGTAGCTCCTGTTGAACTCAAGACCTAGGGAACTAGAAGAAGCTCCGCTCTGGAAGGAGGAGAAGCTGCAGCTTTTTACCAACCTGTGCAGCTCCTCCTTCTTCCAGTCTCTTGGGGCCGATGCAATATAGTGTGGTCAGCTGCGCGTGCACTGTTTAACCCATGGTTGGACACGCGTTTTTGGATGCACGTCCACAACCCCTTATGCTATAAGGGGATTAATGTGTCCAAAACGCGTGTCCAACCCCCCTGCGAAACTAATAGCGCTCATCATATGCAAATGCTATTCTCCCCAGATCCAAAAAAAATGTGCAGGCGTCAATTTCTGAGCAGCCCAAAAATGTGTACAAAAAGCAGAAAATACTGCTTTTCTGTACAACCTTCGACTTAATATCTTGGCGATATTAAGTTGGAGGAACTAAAAGGTTTAAAAAAAATTGTTTTTTTAAAGAGTGCCGGCAGTCAGGTTATAAAAAGGGACGCTCAATTAACTAAAAAGTGTCTGTTTTCCTAACCCGCTGTCAGCCACCTCTCCTGGGCGCCCGCTGCCAAGGAGGTGCTAGGGGTGCACATTTGTCAACACTGAGCGCCCGTTTTCCACGCTGATTTATTACATCGGCCCCTCTGTATCTCTGTGCTTGTGGTGACATCCATCCCCAGTGATAAACAGTTAGGTGCATCGGGGTTAGGTCCGAGACATCAATATCAGATGTCAGGGCCATCGGTGAAAGACTTCTTTTTACCACACGCAATCCTTAAAGCCGCTGAGGGGAGTGTTTTTGGAGCTTTTTTTTGTTTTTGTTTTTTAGATAGCTCTGAAAAGTGCTATTTGGGGGCTGCCGAGGCAGCGAGGTATCTCAGAGTAATGAAAATATTAAGAAAATTCCAAAAGTAGTTTAAGAAATGAAATAAAGAAAAAACTGAGAAGCTCGGGTGAATAAACTGAGAAGCTCGGGTGAATAAAGACAGAGGCTCAGAAGGCAGCACCCATGCGGGAACTCCCGCACACGCTCAGTAGAGCAAAAGTTCTGTGAGCTATGAGAGAAGGGTCTGTTTGGGGCTGTTGGATGACATCACCCAAGAGTCCTGACTAGTTCAGCCCTGCTTGTCAGCAGATAATGCTTTTTAACTACCAGATTTGTGTACAGGGGCTATTTTGTCACACTATAAACAGTTTGCAGAAAGGAAACTGTTTAGGAAATCTCCTCCTTTATTGAGAAGATTCAATATGGGGAAACCAGAAACTAGGGTGGGGGATACAGAAAGGAACTTGTTAGCCAGCAAATAGCAACGAAACACTGAATTACAACCAGGGAATAGTTCCCCACCCCTCACCTCGCCCCATTCTCTAGACAGAAACAGTGATTTATAAAAGACAATTCAACAATTAGGAAGCCCCAGAGCAACAGGTTTTGCAGGAAAATAACAGACAGCACAGGAATGTGGGACAATCACAATCTTTTTGGAACCAGCAGAAACCAAAACACCTTAATCTGAATTTCTTGGTCAGCAACTTAAATGAATGTATTAATTCAAACTGTCCTGAATATCCCTGCTTGACGAGATCTCTCAGTGTGGATCCCGGGGCTGTGCTTCCATGCTCAGTATTCCTCGCTGTTGGCTGGGATTGCTCAGTTGCCAAGAGACCCGTTTTCTAGAGGCGCCTTTTGGACGGTCCTGGCTTTCTGACCCTCTTTCACAGCGCTGATTTAAAACTAAAGCGACAGGGCTGCATGGAGATATACATTCAAGAGCCGGGAACGGCTGAAAATCTCACTCCGGACCCCGGGGCACGCTGGGAATTGCACCTGGGATTGATCTGCCGTATCCTGGCTCTTGCATGAGGAAACACATCTAAACGTGCCGAGCAAAGGCCATGCAGGGGTCTGCATCCTCAAAATGCTTTAGCGCGTGCATTGTTAAAAATTGCACGTGCTCGCTCGAACCTTACTTAACACAGGATACGCTATATTTTTTTTTTCTGGTGCCTTTTTAGTGGGCGTGCAAAAATAGGGCGCTCCCTAATCCTGAAAAGTGCAGTGTGTACATGCTGCATCTCTAAATCCCGCATATTGACCTCCTCAAAGTGAAAGAGCTGGTTGGCTTGGGAAATTCCTCCTCCCACACACACACATGAGCACCGCAGCTCCCCCAAAGGCGTTACCATGGTGGGATACTTGGTGACGTGCTGCTAGATGGGGTCATTTGGCAGAATTCTGCGGTGCCGGCGGGAGGACCATCGTGCCCCTCGTGCCAGGCTGCTAGTGATGAGGAGGCCCTCGGGAGCTGTAAGAGAATATTCCAGATGGGTAGGGGGGGTGGGGTCAGGGATTTTGGAGGCGGGGTGACCAGACTGCGTTTGAATGATCAGGGTTTTGCGGGTTGCCATGCTTGCATCAAGCTATGGGGGGTGCCATGATGTGTGTATGTAGGGGGGTGCACATCTGTGAGGTATTTGTGCTGCGGAGAGGCCTCAAGGGCAGGGCTTCCCTCCCATCGTTAAATGTTAGCATGCCAGCCCCTACAGGCATCCTAACATTTCACATCCACGCTGAGGTACATGTTGGATTTAGGTCTTTAGCGGGCATGCGAGTGGAGAGCTGCATGCAATGTTATTTCGTGTTCCTCTGCTAAAGGCTAATTTGCATAGGATGTCCCCTCATTTAGGAGTGGACATGTTCATTTTTGTGTGCAACTGTTGTGTCCGTCGGTACCCGACACCCTCTCTCCGCCCTCCTCACCTCTTTGGCGCCTCCCTCTTTATCCGCGGGAAGATTGGCTGCCGCGGCGTTCTTCTGCCGAAGTCCTCCGGCGTCCCCGGACCGGCTGGACGCTGCAACCCGCCATGTTTCCTGGAGGCCCAGGGGCGCGCGTGCGGCACGGCCCCGACTGAAGTACCGGCGATGGCGCGAACCTCAGGGGCGTCCCCCTAAGAAGACGTCACCCGCGACGGAGATATAAGGTCTTAGAATTTGCTAACAGATTGAGTTAGCAAGGGATGGGTTACTCTACCTAAGCTACTCTGCCTCCTCGGACTTACCAGGGGTACCCGCTCCTCGGAGGCCTCGCTCTCTCCTTTGTTTTTCAGGTGCCAGTCTGGAACCGGTACTCGCTCCTCGAGGGCCCTCGTTCCCTGACTTACTCGGTACTCTCTTCTGCCTGGAAGTCATCACTGCCAACTACCTCAGTGAGTTACCATCGCTCTCTCAGAGCTTTCCCTGGAACCAGTAACTCGCTCCTCGAGGACCTATACATTCCAGCTCCTGGGCTTCTATGAGACATTGTGCGAGTGTTACCATCTGGTTCGGTACATGAACTCTCTGCATACCCTGCCTACTCACTATATTTCAGTTTCTCCTCAGCTCAGCCTCCAGGGATCGCTGTTCCAGTATCTGAGGGACTACAGCCCAGCCAGGCATTCCAGCTCACTACTGCCACCTCTGGTGGTTCAGTATACTGTCTAATAAAAGAACTACCGTAGTGTGTGTCTGTCTCCTAACTCTGAGCCTGACCGGTGGTCCCTCTCGGGATCTTTCCCCCGGGGGCGTGGTCATCTGCCACCGGTCCAAGGATCCATCCACAACTCTCCTAAATAACAACAGATTGCTAATCCCAAGCGGATTGTTAACTCCGAATTGAACAGCAACGTCTTCTGATCCTAGTTTTTAGCGTGCATGCTAGAGCTTTTGGGGTGAATTTTCAAAACTTTACATGCGTAAAAATGCACATATACATGCTTACGTAGCCTATACCCACGTATTCCGTATTTTATAAAAGTAAACAATACTTACGCATGTTCACTTTCATGTGCACATATACACACATAAAAAAAGGCAGTCTAGGGGTGTTCCAGGCAAGGCTAAAAGTTGCACCTGTAAATTGCTATTTTAAAAGACATGTATGTGCATACACATGGCAATTTACTTGCATATTTTCACACCTACCAGTTATCTGGCGTAAGTGATATTTCTCAGTTTTTGGTCCTTCCTTGTGGAACTCTATACCAGACAGTATCCGAATGACATCTAATCGAAATGAATTCAAAAAGATGGTTAAAACCTTTCTATTTAATGAAGCATACAATCTCAGTACCACCATTTAAATGTTTACTCTGAATTATCCATATCTGCTTGATACTTGTAAAGAAAGAATTATTTTGTTTTATTGTGTCTTATGTTCAAATTGTTTTTATTGTGTATGTAAATTGTAAACCGCCTAGACGGACACGTAAGTGACCCCATGTGCGGTATATAAAAAACTTTTAAATAAATAAATAAATAAATAAATGTGTTTATTGGATATTACTGACAGAGTGGGAGGTTTGAGTGGACTGGGGGAATTCCTGCTGAAGAACCAGGGGAGTCTCGATGACCTACAGAAGGACTGGGCGAACTGGTGGACCAACTGGTAAACTGGTTAATTTCATTTACATGCGATTTTTTAAAAATTGGCCGACTTATGCGCGTATATCGGGACTTATGCGAGTAAGTCCTACTTTACTTTCATGCATAAAATATACCCAGATATATTTTTTTAAATAGGTAGAAAAAGTGCATGTGCTCAATGCATTAATTTATGTGGTTTCACATATACGCGTAGCATAGATCCACGCGCATATTGTGAGATAAAAATGTGTGTACTTTATAATATGCACATATATGATATCCATGGCGTAGAACGTACTACAGTAAACCTCTGCGCAGCCTTATGCGTTCATATTTATTTATTTATTTATTTTATTTCTTATTTTCTATACCGGCTTTCACGACCATAGGTTGCATCAAGTCGGTTTACATTTAACAAGTCGTGCAATGAACATAGAACTAGAGGTAATTGAACTGGTGCAGAAAATAATAGTTACAATGAACAAGGAAGTTACCAACTGGGATAGGAGGAAAAAAGAGAAAGGGACAGGAATATTTACATATTAAAAACGCATTTACATTGAATATTTACATAGAATGCAATGCCACCGCACGTAGCTATTTGAAGGTTATCCTCTGAATGCATAGCTCACTATCTGGCTGATGCAATCATCTGAGCCTGTTTTGCTATGCTGCACGTGCTCCGCCATTTTTACCCAGTTTTCTATCCTGATGATTTTCGGACTGTTCTTTGGTCCTTCAAGTTCACGCAGTTGGACTATTGTAACTCCTTACATATCAGGTTCCCATTATACAGCCCTTCAAATCATCCTGAACGCAGCGGCACGTGTTCCCACAGGAGCTAAGCTGCACGACCCTATTATCCCCAGCTCTGTCCTCACTCCACTGGCTCCCAGTACACTGGCACGAGCAGTTATGATTCACAGCCAGCTAAGTAATGCCAAATCCACGCTGAAAGTGCACACTCCAATCCGAACTCTTCGCTCGTCAAGTCGAAATCTTCTTGACGTTCCTTCTCCTATGCCGGCCCATCTTTCCGAGAAATGGGAGCGAGCCTTTTCCATGGCCAACCCCCTACCATGGAGCTCCTTATCTGCAACATCATGGACCGTGTCGGACCCCAAGATATTCAAAAGAGCCTTGATGACCTTCCTCTTAACCCAGGCGTGTGAGACCCCTGAACCCGCGGCAGCGTGTCCGCAGAACTTCACCCCGGTAGATTATTTTCCCTGCATCGTTGCAGTTGTCTGCCTCTCATTCATGTCCCCTCCCTTACCTTTGTCTTATGTTTTTTTAACTGCTAGTTAGGTCTGTTTTTTTTAACTATTATATGTGTGAAATGTTACCCCACCCCCAGCCTTTGCAGGACATGTGATATAAATATCTTTTAAACAGAAAGAAAGAACATGCGTGCAGGTTGCCAGCGCACATTTTTAACACTCAGATAAAAACTTTTTTTTTTTTTTAAACTCCTGATGCAGTAAGCTAATGCTATGTAAATGCATCAGGAGTTAAAAAACTTGCAAAAAGTATTCAAATGTGCATTCGGCAGAAAAAGGTGGGAGGGAGACATCTCCGACAGACCATAAATGACGGCATTCGCCACCACTTAGCTGGATAAATACTGATTTATCTGGCAGTGGCAGCAGCCGCTACTTAGCTGATTAAATACTGACTTGTCCGTGGACATTTTTCAACTTTTTTTACCCTTTTTTTTTTTTTTTTATAGAGGTTTTCAGTGCCAGCACCCGAGCACTGGAAACTTAACTCCAGCTCTGATCCATGGGATTTGCATGTGAGTGCACTAAGCAGTACTCCCAATCAGAAACGCACATTTTCTGCATGCAAAACTCCTTGCTGCTTCGGCAGTAGGTTTTGCGCACAAAAAATGCACTATCTAGTGCAGGCAGAAAGGTGCGTTTGCCCGAACGCACTTTTCTGCATCGGTCTGTGTTTTTAGAGCTAACTGATCTTTAATGGATAGGCTCCATCATGCATAATTGTGAATAATTACAAACTCCTCGCGGAGAGAACACATCACTCCAGTTCTTCAAGCTCTTCATTGGCTTCCATTCCAATACCTTATTCAATACAAGGTGCTTTCTATCATCCACAATCTAATCTACAGTCCATCAACCATTTGGTTATGCTCTGTTCTAAGACTCTGCCAGCCACCTTGCCAGCTAAGATCGATGGATAAATGTATTCTCGAGGTCCCTACAGTAAATAGACCTAACTCATAGGCGTGCTTTCTCAATAGCTGGTCCGATATTATGGAACTCTCTCCCTGACCATATCCGCCTTATTCCTAAGATTTCAAAAGAGCTCTCAAGACTCACCTTTGCACTCTTGCATACAGCACACTAAACATTTCTTAACACTAACTTTCTTTTAACGTCTACCATTGTTTGACTCCTATTTGAACCAATTTTGTTTTTAAGTATTATTAACGTTGTCTATAATTATGTTTTTAACTATTATGTATGTTTTCTTTGATTACTTGTAAACCGCTTAGATACCACTATAAATTGTATAGGCGGTATATAAGAAGTTTTAAATAAATAAATAAAGAACTATTTGTCAGTAATTAAGGGAGCCAGCTAGAGGGCGCTACAGGACATGATCTGAGCCATTTCCTTGGAGTTAAATGGTTTGTTGTAGGAGTAGCAAGGAAAGCCAATTACCATGTATCCAGCTGGTGATAAAGTAAGGCACCAGAATTTGTAGCAACTAATTTTTGGCACCAATGTGCACTGGTTGACTCTTTCTGGCAGAAAAATGTAATTTGACCCTGATTAATATAATTTACATAAACTTTGATTTTTTTTTTCCATCTGTTGTACCCTTGATAAAGAGCTACATCCTTGTAATGCTAATGAGGGGTCTGTAGGTTTTGTTGAGGCCATCACTGATAGGCTGCCGCTGCCTTTATATTTGTTCTGCTTTTTTTTTTTTTTTTTAAAATAAAAGGTTATTTATTTTTAGCGTCATTGCTCTGTGCAACTTCCCAGCAGAGTGCAGCAGTTTTATACAGATTTGACTTTTTATTGACCCTTAGTAAACGATTCTCTTCCCGTCTGATTCTCATCAGGGAGATACCAGGTGGTAGTTCCAGGTGCTTTCCTTTTAATCCCGTCACATGGGTCGATTGACCCTTCACCTTAACAAACCCTGGTTATGAGAAGCTGAAATATTCTCCAGCAGATCATTCTCGTCAGCAATGAAATTCACAATGCATTATTCCTTTTGCTGAGTCGGGTTGCTATAGGAAAAGTAAGGATGATGTCCCAAAAGGTTATCGCAGGGTCAGCGGATTTGGACAGTTTATCATAGAGAGCCTGGGGATATCACGTTTGGACTGCAGCGTGAACGTCTGTCTTTTGCCGAGCAGCTTCCTCCTACTCCCGTAGCCTTGTGGGCTTCCAGCTGATTCAGAACTTTCCCTCTTCTGATACGGTAGCCGGCCGTGGAACCTCGCAGCCGGCCACATTCACCTCCCAAGCCGGTCTGGGTCCTCCTCGCAGCTCCCCAGGCTGCCGCCGTCGCCCTCCTCCAACGCGGCGGGGAGCCGATCTTGCCGCTGCCATGCTGCCAGCCCCAGCTAGGCACGCGCGCGCGGCTCCTCCACCGATTTAAAGGGGCTGCGGCGGGAAAAACTTCCCGCGGCCCCGGATGCGGTCATCAGCCCCAGCACTATTTAAGGCAGCTCCTGCTGCCCAAACTTTGCCTCAGCAACAGGTCCCATTTGCTTTGAGTCACTGGTTGCGGTTCCTGCCTCTGTGTCTTCCAGCTCCTGCCTCTGTGTCTTCCAGCTCCACCTCTGTGTCTTCCAGCTCCTGCCTCTGTGTCTTCCAGCTCCACCTCTGTGTCTTCCAGCTCTGCCTCCGTGTCTTCCAGCTCCGCCTCCGTGTCTTCCAGCTCCTGCCTCTGTGTCTTCTAGTTCCACCTCAGTGTTCCAGCTCTTGCCTCCGTGTGCTCCAGCTCCACCTCCGTGTCTTCCAGCTCCACCTCCGTGTCTTCCAGCTCCGCCTCCATGTCTTCCAGCTCCGCCTCTGTGTCTTCCAGCTCCACCTCCATGTCTTCCAGCTCCACCTCCGTGTGTTCCAGCTCCTGCCTCTGTGTCTTCCAGCTCCGCCTCCATGTGTTCCAGCTCCTGCCTCCGTGTCTTCCAGTTCCACCTCAGTGTTCCAGCTCCTGCCTCCGTGTGTTCCTGCTTCCTCGTACCTTCAGCTTGCTCCTCTGGTTTTGACTCGGCTCATCCCTGGATTCCGCCTCGTCTGCTGCCTGCCCTGACCTCTGGCCTGTCTTTGGATCCTTCTGCCTGCCGCCGGCCCCAACCTCTGGCTCGCTCGACTCTGCTTTCGCCTCCCGTCTTCAGGCTCGTCTTTGTCCGGGGACCCGCTCCTAAGTCCTGCCGGCCCCGGCACCCAAGGGCTCAACCTGTGGGGAACGTGGGCTGGTAAAGGTGAAGGTCCGGTTGGGCCTCCATCTCCAGCATCCGCCTCCCGACGACAAGGACCTATAGGAAGCACCGACCTCGTCTCGGCCCAAGGGTCCACCCACTGCGCAACAGCGTAACAGGGCTGCAGCACTCGGAGCCTCCAACCTCAGCTAACTGGGGGTTTCTCCCAATTCTTCCCCTCCCGCTTCTTCCCGGACTTCCTCAGTCATTATAGCAATTCTAAAAATGTTGTAGCATGTGCCACACATTATGGGGTGAAATTTCAAAGCTTTAGCCCTCTATTCGCATATTATGTATTTTATAAAAATCAAAAATACGTGCGCACAATTACACTGGGGAACACAATTTTCATTGAGTTACTAACTTTTGACATCTGAATCCAAAAATTACCCCAGTTTTTCTCTATCATGTCAACTTTTTAAGGTACAGGATACCCTCCTTTAGTCCCAAAAATCATAAAAAATGTACATATAAAGGAAATAAAATAAAAAATTACCTGAATATACTGTTTATTTAGAATTATTTTATTCATACAAAGGCTATATATTATTACTGTAAGTCAAATTGGGTACAAGTAGTAAAGTTCTGCTACCAAACATATATATTAAGGTAAAAATTTACTCTTATAGCTTTTCCGGCAGTGTTCAATCTGTGGACAATCTCGCCTGATGCTTCAATAATGGTCAGCCATCATATGTACATCCCATCTACCCTGATACCGTGCCTCCATGACCTTCAAATCTTGGTGGAATCGTTCACCTTCCTCATCACTGACTGCACTAAGGGGTAGATTTTCAAAAACGGCGCGTTCGTGTACTTTTGTTGGCGCTCCAGGCGCAAACAAATGTACGCGGGATTTTAGTAGATATGCGCGTAGCCGCTAAAATCCTGGATCGGCGCACACAAGGCTGCCTATTCCGTGTAGCCGGCGTGCGCCGAGCCGCGCAGCCTGCCACCGTTCCCTCCATTCCCGCCATTCCTCGGAGGGAATTCGCTATCACCCTCCCCTCATCTTCCCCTCCCTTCCTCTACCTAACCCACCCCCCCGGCCCTGTCTAAACCCCCCCCCCTACCTTTGTTGGGGGATTTACGCCTCCCGGAGGGAGAAGTAAATCCCCGCGCGCCAGCGGGCCACTGGCGCGCCTAGACGCAACCTGGGGGCGGTTCCGGAGGGTGCGGCCATGCCCCTGGACCGCCCTTGGCCGAAACCACGCCCCCGGGCCCGCCCCCAAAATGCCATATCATTCGGCCACGCCCCCGGCACGCCCCCTTCCGAAAATCCCCGGACCTACGCGCGTCCCGGGGCTCTGCGTGCGCCGGCAGCCTATGGAAAATAGGCGCGCCGGTGCGCAAGGCCCTGCTCGCATAAATCCGGGCGGATTTACGCGAGCAAGGCTTTTAAAATCCGCCCGAATATGCACATTGATGCTCATGTTGCAACGAAGCATTTTGAAGCTCTCCAAGAGTTTCTGGACAATTTCAGTGTAATTCTGTGCTTGTGGATTTCCAAGAAAGTCCTTGACAAGGTTTTTGAATGACAACCAAGCATTCTTTTGGAGTTCTGACATTGTCCCGACGAAATGTTCATCTTTAATGAGCTGCCGAATCTGTGGACCGTCAAACACACCGGCCTTTAACTTTTCAAACGACAGGCTAGGAAATGCCAAAATGAGATACTTGAAACAAGTCTCCTTCAGTTGGCAAAGCTTTAACAAATTGCTTCAAACAATCCTTGTAGGTAGGAAATACAACAATTCTGGCACTTACCGCAAAGTGCGAAAACGTTATCGCAGTTTGCGGTAATACCTATGCGAAGCACTAAGATAGCGCACTTTGCGATAAACTGCCTATTACCATAAAACACGCCCCTTTTCCTATCGCATGCGATATTTAGTGCATTTTGAGAAATCCAGGCCTAAGAGAGGCTGTAGAGAAAAAACTTGACGTGATAGAAGAAAACTAACTGCAGTTTTGAAATCAGCATGCCTGTTTAAGTCTAAAACAGCTGAAAAATCAAACTCAACAGGAATTATGTTAAAATTTGTTCCCCAGTGTTATGTGTGTCAAAAAAGGGGCAGCTGGAGCATTCTAGGGCGGGGCCAACGCTCGCACATACATTTGCCAACTTACTCTCATATTTTCACAGCTGCTAGTTATCTGGTGTAAGTGATATGAAACGTTTTTATTGTGCGGTACTGACTGGGTGGGGGGGTCAGGCTGAAGAACCAGGAGGGTCTCGATGACCTGGAGAAGGACTGGGCGAACTGGTGGAGTAATTGGTAAACTGGTTCATTTCGTTTCCGCCCGAACGTTTTAAAATTGGCCGATTTCCAAGTGTAATTCGGGAGTTGTGCGAGTAGGCCCTACTTTGCGTTCAGGTTGTAAAACGTATGCCCGTATATTTGTTGAGGAGGCAGTGAAAGTGCGCATGTTCAATGCATGGATGTACGTGGTTTCTGTGCACTGCATGCAAACGCGCGCGAATGCCGGAGGTTAGAGATCCGCATATATTATAAAACCCGCACGTGCCATACAATACTTGTGCATCTCTTGCCATGGCCGTGTGCGTGAGCGACGTGCTCTACGGCTCCTCAGGAAATGCTGTCATTTTCAAACAAATGGGAAATAAGGAGGATGTATGTTTTGTTCTGCGTTGTTTCTCATCCCGAACGACACAAAAAAACAAAAACAAACCCTCAATAAAAGATCGTTTCTTTTATTGTTTCAGCATGTGCTAAAATAGAAATGATGAAAAATAGAAACTGAAAAAAAAAAAGAAAGGTCTTTTTGGAGTGGCTCCTAATTAGGTTTCATTAGTATGGGGCATGCGTATGCCCTGACTCTGGCTAGAAAGCTGAGAGAGAGAGAGAGAAACTGACAGACAGACATGTCCATTAGATGCAAGCACAGGGAAGGGTTACTGCAGTAAATGGCTCTCACATTACCTCATGAGTGATCACTGAGACCCCCCCGCATCCCCCAGCACATCTAACAGACAACTGTTACATAATTTGGGGGTTTTTTTTATGCCATACAAGAATGGTCTCAAAATCTCCTATACGGAGGAGCGGCTTCGGGCTGAGAGCAGCGGGCTGAGGATTTGGAAAACAAGGTTTCAAACCCCACTATCCCCACTGACCCTCCTTGTGACCGTGGGCAAGGCACTTCAGCTCTCATTCCTTCAGGAACCCACTTTAAATTGTAAGCTCTCCAGGGCAGGGACTTTCTAACAACTCTGTAAGTCGCCTTGAGCAACAGCTGGGAAGATGGACCAAAATGTTTCTATGGATTGTTATTATAATTGGTCCAAAACCCCCCCCCCCCCCCCCCAGCCTCTGAGAATCAAAAAAATGCTGTTTTCTCCAGGACCAACGTGGCTGCCAGGATTTTGCATTACCCCTAATGTATGATATATGATATTCCAGAGAAAACCGTGGCATGATGAGAGAAAACAGCAGAGGAAGATGTCTCAGGACCTTGCTCGAGGGGGTAGATCTAGCTGTAGACTGATTTTCAAGATGACCTCATGGTGCTAGATGCAACTGGTGCAGGGAGGAAGGCTTAACAACCGGCAGGAACGTAATCCTTTCAGCTGCCTGCAAGATGAGGTCCCTCTTGTCACTTGGCAGAAGTAGCTGAAGGTACGGTGAATGTTCAGCAGGAAGCAGAAGGCTCCTCTGTCTGAGAGGGCAAGGATGTCAAGCCATTGATGTTCGTCACTTATTTGCAGCAATGCCTCGAACCAAGATCATTCCTTTCTCAGGAGCACCTGGCTCGGCATTGCCGCTCTCGCTGACCCCTGAATCCACCAGGCGAGAGCACGGTGTGAGTTTTTACTACATACGGCTCTGTGCAACCTTCTTCTGCGCGACCCAGCTCATTCCAGGGAGAAAATAAAAGACTGCATTCATTAAAACTAACACAACAATTTACCATCTGTCAGTGGACTGTACTATAGTTATCTGCACTTATTCAGTTAAATACCCTGAATAAGAAAGGAAACCCTTGTTTTTTTTCATTACAAACAATTCTGTTGTATTTTGGTTTTTTTTTCCCAATGGACAGCACTTTATTTTCCCTGATCTGACTGTATTTCACTTTTGGTACGGTTTAAAATTAAGTGCAATAAAATGATCACATAGGAATAAAAGTTAGAATGTGATGCGGGATGACAGCTTCTCGTCGGCCACTGGAATGCCACAGACCTTCCTAGGTCTCCCTCGCCATGGATCTCCTACTTAATTGAATTCCGTTACCGTCGACCCCTTCGTCACCTCCCTTGGAAAGCCGTCCCAGGCATCTGCTCCCCCCTTTATGTGAAGGCCCTGCTTTCTTTTACAGTAGCTGGGCCTAAAGCACTCCCCCCCAACCTCCAGCTGTATGCTTGCTCTCAAACGTCTTTTCTACTGAAAAATGCATGAGGCTCTAATGGCAGAGTAGCGAACTGAGGACGGGAGGGAGAGGTGGAGGGCAAAAGAGAGCAGTGGAATGTGATGGTGTTGAAACGAGGTTAAGTCCTGGATATAAAGTGAAGAGGAAAGCTGGGCGCAGAAAGAATTGGTGCACCCTGGTTGCTGAACTTCATATTGAAATGACACCTGCCGATGATTTGAATGTACTTCTCATATTCTCCCTTCTCCTCCTCCACACGATATGTATTAAGGCGCTAAAAGTAATCTCCTAGGGTTTGCAATGTAGACTCTACTGTAGAGTCTCTAGAGCAGTTTGATGACCTCGTATTGAATGGTACTGTTCTGTCCTATATCCCTTAGGTAGTGCAGCCTCCAGAATTAGACACCATACCCTTTCTTGCTCTCTCGTTTACTTGTTAAGCCGATTCTTTCTTCACTTGCCCTATTTACCTCTTGGTGGGGTAGAGGCCATTGTGATGTCATAAAGGATTGCTGCGTTCCCATTGTTTGATGCCTCATGGGGTAGAGCACATTGTGATGTCATAAAAGATTGCTGCATTCCCATTGTTTGATGCCTCATGGGGTAGAGCACATTGTGATGTCATAATGGATTGCTGCCTTCCCATTGCTTGATGCCTCATGAAGTTGGAAGGAATTTGATGCATGGCCACGTGATGTGGTCATCAAATCACAATACTGCTGCTCACTGCCATGTATGAAGAAGGAAGAAGTGGGGATGGGGGGTGGGGAGGCTGAATGCTGAGGCACCGTGGGCCTTTATTCATGACTGCCAAAGGTACTTCCCTGCAATTAAATCTAGCTATCTCTCGTGCGCTTAGGTCCCACTGAGGTGGTATCTATCTGTCGGTGGCCAGCAGGCATGCACGCCCCACCGGAGACACTCAGATGGACATGGAGGCTGCTGCTGTTGGAGGCTGCAGGAAACCAGAGGGCCATGGGCCCAGAGGGAGCATGAGAGATGGGAGCCAAGAGAGGGGGGTCCTTTCAGAAGCCACTGTGCATGCACCCTGAATCCCACCCAGAGGCGTCACTTGATTTATTTTTGGCAAATGTAGAATCACTTGACTCTGGTTGTTTCTAAAAGCAAAAGATGCAATATGACAGCATATGAGCGCCGCGAGGCCTTTATTCAGTCTGTTAGGCATTCTCTCTCTCTTTTTTATTTTTTATTTTATAATAGACTTTTACATTTACATGAAATCCACATCAGGCAAAGGAACACCATCCAATAAGAAAACATCAAAAAACTGAGAAAGGCACTAATATACATAAATGATCCAAGCTGCACCTACGGAGACCCAATAGGTGTAAGAAAAAGAAAATCCCAACACATAAATGGCGATATTTAACATAGCCAGCAGATCTTGGGAAAGAGGCCCACCTAAGCAGAAGGAGTCAAAGTAATCTTAATAGACTTATTTCTAAGAAAAGAACTCAGATGGTCATCGTGTTCAGCGAAAACTATACGTATTTCCGTGGCAGCCCACATTACACTTCAGGGAAGTTTCAGAAAAGGAGGCTCCCACATCCAGAACTTGCTGACGGAGGGAAAAGCAGCTTTTTTCCCTCCGAGCACCCCCAGAAAAATCTGGATAAGCCCTAACACCTTGGCCCAAAAAAGGTTTATTCCTGTTCTTGCATTTCCTTTATGTAACGTTTCCTGTACTGTATTTGGTCTGTAACAGGATTATGTGCGTACGACTGTGATCCGCACGGAGAATATTTGGAACGTGCGGAAGGTGGGGTGTTTGTAACTAAATAAATACATAAAGAAGACCCAATCTCTGCCCATCTCCGTGGCGAATGACGCCCTAGCCTGGACCTCTCCCAGTGAAGTCTCAAATAAACCAGTCGGGTTCGGAGGGATGTTCAAATGTTCACAAGCTCCTTTTCTTTTTTCTGCTGTATCGCTTTGTCGCCTCAGAGGAAAATCTCAGTATATCAAGGAAGTATTTCTTCAGCAGCTCGTAGGGAGATAATAATCTGGCTTGCAGAAAATTAATTCTGTGAAAGTTTTTATGTCTTGCCGCACCTTCCAAATAATCTGTTTTACTCCTTCAAGAAGGCACACTGTATCCTTCACTTAAGTAACCTGGGCGCTTTCTAGCTCAGGAATCTGTTTCTGGGATTCCTTATATCAGCGGTTCTCAACCTATGGGTCTCAACCCCGGCGGGGGTTGATCGCACAAAACACAGGGGTCGCCTTGTGTCGGGCGCTCCCGGTCTTTCCTGCTGCCGTTGCCGCCGGGCTGTCAGCACGTTCAAGCCCAGCGGGAACGGCAGCGGCGCTAGAAGAAGTTGTGCACCCGTGGCTGGGCCTTTTCTTCTTCCTGCGCCTGCCCCCCCCCCCTCCCGTGACCCGGAACAGGAAGTGAATCGCGGTGCGCGGGAAGGAGAGAGAGCCGCGCCGCGCGAAAAAGTAGCAGCAGCGGCTGCAGCATCAGTCCTCGAGCAATAGAAGCAGCCGGTAATGGAGAAAGGAGACAGCGGCATGAGCCTCCCGCGGCCGATGGGATTCTTCTTTCTTGGCCAGCGGAGGCTGCTGCAGCTCCCATTTGTGCTCGGGGGGGGGGGGGGGGGGGAAGGAAGTGAGTGAGAGAAAGAGAGAGAAGCAGCCAGCCAGCCTGTGTGATTGACTGGTCAGAGAGCTGATGTGTGTGTGTATGTGAGAGACAATGAAAGTGATTGCTCAGGGAGATGACTGATGTGTATGTGAGAGTGTGAGACATTAGTCAGGGAGGTGACTGATGTGTGTGTGTGAGAGAGAGAAAAAGCATGGAAGTGAGAAGTCTGGGTATGTGAGAAAGCATGGGCGTAAGAAGCCTGGTGTTGTGGGGGTGAAAGAAAGCATGGGAGTGAGAAACCTGGGTGAGTGTGCATGCATGAGAGAGAGAGACTGCTTGGTAAGGTGATGGTGCGTGTGAGAGAAAAAGACTGGTGTGTGTGTGTGAATATGAGAGAATGTGATTCAGGGAATGAGAAGCCTGTGCAGTGGAGAGAACAAGCATGGGAGTGAGAGACTGGTGAGTGAGTGAGTGAGTGTGTGTGTGTGTGTGTGTGTGAGAGAGAGAGAGACAGAGAAAGTGATTATGAGAGTGAGAAGCCCATATATGTAAGTAGAACACGGGAGTGGGAAGCCTGTGTGTGTGTGTGTGTGTGTGTGTGTGTGTGTATGGCATGAGAGAAACTGTTCAGGAAGGTGACTGGTGTGTGTGTGTGTGTGTGAGAAAGTGATTATGAGAGTGAGAAGCCCGTATATGTAAGTAGAACACGGGAGTGGGAAGCCTGTGTGTGTGTGTGTGTGTGTGTGTATGGCATGAGAGAAACTGTTCAGGAAGGTGACTGGTGTGTGTGTGCCAAAGACTGTTTGGGAGATGATTGGTGTGTGAGAGACAGAAACTGGTCATGGGGGCATGACTGGTATGGTGTGTGTGTGTGAGAGACATGGGCACTAAGGAAGAGGACCATAAGTATAGAGCTTAGCTTCTACTGCTGCTTCTGGTGAGTGCCACGGCCTGCAGGGAAGGGGAGTAGGAGAGCTGCTGGAGGGGGTAAGTAAAGGTGGCTTTTTAAGTTTATTTTTCTTGACTGCCATTTTAATTGTGTGATGTCTGCTTTTTTGAAATATTTTATTGGTGTTTGGAGAATGTTTAATAGTTTTTATGAGTTTTTAATTGTTGGATGTTCATAGCTGTTTTGAAACATTTATTCTGCTTATTAGTATAGTTTTACAATTATTTCTGTGTGGGGATATATAGCTGCTTGCTAGTTCTGTTTTCCTAATAAGAGGTGTATTGGTTTTTAGGACCTGATTTAATATTTGTAGTGTTGCCTTTTCATAGATAGGGTTGCTCCTGTTTGAGTGTATTCCATAATACAGGTGTAACTGTGTGCGGATTAGTTTATGTGCATTACTACAGATCCTGGGAGTATGTTAGGTCGGTTCTGTGTCTGTTACCGAGATGAGATATTTTGCTAGCATGTAAGCGTTTGTATCGGTCTTATTTGTTGTGTTTTCTCAGAGGACATGCATTGGTGGTAAACTGCTGTCTTTTCATAAGTAGGGCTATTGAGCCTGGAAATAGAAGGAGTTTGAGTTGCTGTTACTGAGATGTCACTAGAACCAGAATATCTTTTTTGTAGGGTGAGTTGTATGGGGAATGTCATAATTCTGCTTTACATCCATTATTGTGGGTCAGGGGGGTTCCTGTGGATACAAACTGTACTTTTACATCTAGCCCCGTGACGATCATGGGTCAGTGTGCCATGCATGTGAGAACCTATGGTGAGTTGAGTTACATTCACATTATAAATGTCATAATTAAATGATAAGTGTGCACTAAAATCCAACCCCATCCATAACCCCGCCCCCATATGACCAAAGCCCCACCCTCACCCCACCCTCACGGGGCGAGGGCGGGGCGAGGGGTCACCGCAACATGAGGAACTGTATTGCGGGGTCACGGCATTAGAAAGGTTGAGAACCACTGATTTAGCAGCTTCTATATTCCGCAGTCTCCACAATGCGTTCAATGCGGATAGGAACAGTTACGTCCATAACGTCTCTCACTGCTCGAGAATCAGCGTTACAGGCTCATTCCAGTATGAGCTGTGTAGCCGCCGCGCCCAACTTCCTCAAATCCTCCTCCAAATGGTGGCCCTCATCCGCAGCAAAGTCCTCTCTACCTGTACCTGATGCAGAGGTGAACTGTCCTCATGGTGTTGGTGGAAATACGGCCACAGGGAGCTGAAAAAAACCCCTCAGGCAGCAGTGGCTGCTCGGGTCCGCCCAGGCTCGATGACACCAGCCATGCCTATCGCTCCTCCAGCGCTGTGGCCCCCACCCGCTCGGCATTCATCTCGTTGGTGGATTGGGGCTTGAAGAAAGATTCAATCGGCGCGGACCTAGGTGGCAGGGACTTTGGACGGTTTAAGTAACAACCCTGCTCTTCTTTTTCCTCGCCAGACTAGCACAAGGAAATCGAAGACACAGAGCACTAAAACCGCTGCTGCTGGTTAGGATACCATCTGGGGCCCCATTTTTTCGGCATTCTTGTGGAAGTTAGTGAAGATACATCATGTCCATCTGTCTGTGGCCTTTGTTTCAGCTCCTAAACCTGAAGAGATCCTGTCTTGTGCTTTGGGGGATGGTAGGGGGGTGTGGCGTCCCATTTAGGATATCAGGGGTTCAAGGGTCGGCTGGAGACGTCATCGGTGTCACGACATCCCGGAACGGATGAGCGGCACAGACAACTACACACACCTGTAGACGGTGGGAGACCTGTCTGGAGGGCCAAGAATGGCACCCTGCGCATAGACACCCACTGGGAGTGGATTGTGCTTTCTTTTGTTTTTGTTACACGGTGCCACTTCCATTTAGCAAACTAAAAATTCATGCAAGATGAAAGGCTCTCAATGCCCTTCGCCCCACAAGCAGCGTTGGCACTCCAGCATAGACCTATGCAGCCCCCCCCCAAAAAAAAATAACCAGTTCATAAAACACGACTCTGAGAACCTATCTGGTTCTCAAAGGAGGTGGCTGACAAAATTAAAGCTAAAAGAACTGCATACAAGAAATACAAAAGATCCCAAAGGAAGGAGCACAAAGAAGAATATTTGTATCAACTGAGGGAGACAAAGAAATTAATCAAGTTGGCAAAAAGTCAAGCAGAAGAGAGGATTGCCAAGGAGATAAAATATGGTGACAAAACATTTTTCAGATACATCAGCGAAAAGAGAAAGGTCCAAAGTGGTATAGTGAAATTGAAAGGTGGAAATGATCAATGTGTGGAGGGAGACGAAGAAATGGCAGAAATATTAAACGAATACTTCAGCTCTGTGTTCACTAAAGAAGACCCTGGAGAAGGACCATCTCTACACAACAAGAAACTGGAGGGAAGCGGAACAGAGGAAAATCCATTTACAGTAGATAATGTATGGGAAGAGCTAAAGAATCTGAAAGTGGACAAAGCCATGGGGCCTGATGGGATTCATCCAAGGATATTGAGGGAGCTCAGAGATGTGCTGGCGGGACCGCTGTGCGACCTGTTCAATAGATCCCTAGAAACGGGAGTGGTGCCGAGTGATTGGAGAAGAGCGGTGGTGGTCCCACTTCACAAGAGTGGGAACAGAGAGGAGGCTGGTAACTACAGACCGGTTAGCCTCACTTCAGTGGTGGGAAAAGTAATGGAGTCACTGTTGAAAGAGAGAATAGTGAACTATCTACAGTCCGGAGAATTGATGGACCAGAGGCAGCATGGATTCACCAGAGGAAGATCCTGTCAGACAAATCTGATTGACTTTTTTGACTGGGTAACCAAGGAATTGGATAGAGGAAGAGCGCTCGATATCATATACTTGGATTTCAGCAAAGCTTTTGATACGGTTCCGCACAGGAGACTGGTGAATAAAACGAGAAGCTTGGGAGTGAGTGCCGAGGTGGTGACCTGGATTGCAAATTGGTTGACGGACAGAAGACAATGTGTGATGGTAAATGGAACCTTCTCTGAAGAGAGAGCGGTTTTAAGTGGTGTACCGCAAGGATCGGTGTTGGGACCGGTCCTGTTCAATATCTTTGTGAGCGACATTGCGGACGGGATAGAAGGTAAGGTTTGTCTTTTTGCGGATGACACTAAGATCTGCAACAGAGTGGACACGCCGGAAGGAGTGGAGAGAATGAGACGGGATCTAAGGAAACTGGAAGAGTGGTCGAAGATATGGCAGCTGAGATTCAATGCCAAGAAGTGCAAAGTCATGCATATGGGGAGTGGAAATCCAAATGAACTGTATTCGATGGGGGGGGAAAGGCTGATGTGCACGGAGCAGGAGAGGGACCTTGGGGTGATGGTGTCTAATGATCTGAAGTCGGCGAAACAATGCGACAAGGCGATAGCTAAAGCCAGAAGAATGCTGGGTGCATAGAGAGAGGAATATCGAGTAAGAAAAGGGAAGTGATTATTCCCTTGTACAGGTCCTTGGTGAGGCCTCACCTGGAGTACTGTGTTCAGTTCTGGAGACCGTATCTTCAAAAAGACAAAGACAAGATGGAGGCGGTACAGAGAAGGGCGACCAGGAAGGTGGAGGATCTTCATCGGATGACGTACGAGGAGAGATTGAAGAATCTAAATATGTACACCCTGGAGGAAAGGAGGAGCAGAGGTGATATGATACAGACTTTCAGATACTTGAAAGGTGTTAATGATCAAAAGACAACGACAAACCTTTTCCGAAGGAAAAAAATCAGCAGAACCAGGGGTCACGATTTGAAGCTCCAGGGAGGAAGATTCAGAACCAATGTCAGGAAGTATTTCTTCACGGAGAGGGTGGTGGATGCCTGGAATGCCCTTCCGGAGGATGTGGTGAAGACCAGAACTGTGAAGGACTTCAAAGGGGCGTGGGATAAACACTGTGGATCCATAAAGTCAAGAGGCTGCCAATGAAGAGTGGGTGACTCGCCAGAATGATGGCTACTGCCTGGAAGTCAATACCCTTATTAAATAAACATACACAGGCTTGACTCCAACATCGCTCTAAGCTTCAACAGCAAGAGGAAATGTGGAAAAAAGGATTCACACTCACAAAGAGGGGAGTAGCTGGCTTGTTACGGCGGTTACTACCCAAAATCAAATAAGCCTGATACTTCACTTTCAATGCATATACAGCATAGTTCTCTGATTCAACGGCAGGGGAGAAGAAAAACTGATACTTCACACATCCAGCAGAGCTCTCTGCTTCAACGGCAGGGGAGAAGAAAAGAGGGTTCGCACTCACAAAGCGGGGAGTAGCTGGCTTGTTACGGCGGTTACTACCCCAAACCAAATGTGCCTGATACTTCACTTTCGATGCACATCCAGCATGGCTCTCTGCTTCAACGGCATGGGAGAAGAAAAACAACCAATAAGGGCTAATAACATAGTCTGGGTAAAACAAATAAGCATGGGTGCAGCTTGCTTATTGCGGAGGCTACTACCCCAAACTAATCAAGCTAGATATTTCACTTGGATGCAGCTCCATCACTGCTCTCTACATTAAAGGTGGGGGTGGAAGGGAAATAGAACCAAGAGCTAAGAGAAACAGATAAGTATGAGAGAAAATATGTGTGAAGCTTGCTGGGCAGACTAGATGGGCCATTTGGTCTTCTTCTGCCGTCATTTCTATGTTTCTATGTTTCTCATGGTTCCAAGCGGCGCATCCGATTCTTTATTTATTCCCTGTCTGCTGGAGAAGCTGTAGCGGAGAGATGCACTGGGGAGCATTACAAACGTCAGCCCATCTGACACGGCTCTTTACTGCCTGGGATTTGTACACTACGACGGTAACTTAGAAACAGCCGCGCGGGCGCACACGAGCGTGCGTTTGCCAGCTCGCATCCATTTGATAACGTACGCGCATAGGTACGCACATGGTATAAAATAGGCTGTACGCGCAATTTTAGGTGGGCGCGCAAATGCCGCTTCTACCGTGTAAGTGGGGGGATTTTAGTAGACGTGCGTGCCGACGCAATTACCAGTTTTCCCAGTTCATTCCCAGTTCGCCCAGGCAAGGGATAAGACTTCCTAACCTCCCAGATTTAATAGCTTTCCTTTCCCCCGTTAGCCCCAATCCTTAAAACCCCACTGACTAGCCCAGAATTGTTTATTTTATTACTTATAGGCTGTTGTGTTGGGCATTCTGCGGGGCACGATCACGGACCGCCACACCTACCTCCAGCACCGAGCTCGGGGGAATGGGCTCCGACACCAGGGAAGGCCGCTGAATGGACACGCTCATTCTGCCTCCGACACCGCTGCTCTCCCCGGGTCCTCCTAAGGTGCACATGCCCAATGCTGATACTTTTAAAGGGCCCGTGGCAGGAAAAGGCCAGTGGTGCCCAATGATGACCTCACCAACAAAGGCCTCACTATAAAAGGCCACTGCAGCAGCTCCTCCTTGCCTCGGCAATAGGTCCACTACTGTCCAGTAGAGCAAGTTGCCTCAGCATTCCGGCCTGTGCTCCTGGTCTTCGTCTCTTCAGTTCCTGGTCTCCTGCGTTCCTTGTCCCAGTGGTCATCATCTTCGTTTGTGGTCAGACTTCAGTTCTTCACATGGTCTTTGTCTTGTGGTCAGCATCCAGTTCTTCTGTGTCATCTGTCTCCTCGCCTGTGCTGTTCCTTGCCTCCTTGCCTGCCTATCTGTACCACCTTCCCTTGGATGGATCTCCGATTCTGACTTCAGCCTGCCTTGGATTCTGCTTCACCTCTGCCTGCCAGTGACCACTGCCTGATTCTCGACTACACTTGAACTCCGCCTGCCACTGACCACTCCCTGATTCTTGACTACGCTTGAACTCCGCCTGCCACTGACCACTCCCTGATTCTTGACTACGCTTGAACTCCGCCTGCCATTGACCACTGCCTGCTCTCTGATTACGTCTGAACTCCGCCTGCCACTGACCACTCCCTGATTCTTGACTACGCTTGAACTCCGCCTGCCATTGACCACTGCCTGCTCTCTGATTACGTCTGAACTCCGCCTGCCACTGACCACTCCCTGATTCTTGACTACGCTTGAACTCCGCCTGCCATTGACCACTGCCTGCTCTCTGATTACGTCTGAACTCCGCCTGCCCCGGACCCTAGCCTGTTAACCCATGCATCTCTACAAATCTCCAGTTTGTCACCGGAGGCCTTCGCCTAAGACCTGCCAGCCCCAGCACACGAAGGCTCAACCTAAGGGGAAACGAGGGCTGGTTTAGTTGAAGTTGCAGCTGGGCCTCCGCCAGCCGACGGTGGGGATCTGCAGGGCTCCACTCTGCAGGTTGCGCCAACTCCACCTTGGTCCAAGGGTCTATGCCTGCAACACATGCCATCCACAGCAGAAGTAAAGTTACACAGCAGGGGTCCCTGACGCGTGCCTGTACACATAATTATTTATGTAGACATCTCTTGGCCTTCCCCGACACGCCCCCGCCCTGCCCAGACCACAGCTGTGCTCCGCCCCCTTTTCAAAACTTTTGACTTGCGCCCATAACGGGAGAGTCGCGTGTACTCCGGGCGGCTTATAAAGTCCGCTCGGTGCGTGCCGCTCCAACTTGTGTGCGTATCTCCCAGCTCTGGCAATGCACAGGGCTTTAACAATTTGCCCGAGTGCGACTAAATTAGTAGGATTGCACGGAAATGTTTGCAACGCCAAAATGCATCACTAGCTCGAGCAGACCAACGTGCAAGCCTTTCCTGAGCGCGTAATGTTTTCACTCTGGTTTGTGCCCAGGGGTTTTTAGAACATGGCTTCCTCTCCTCAGCTGGCGACGGCTGTCCCGTCCCGTCCCTCCGCGTAGCCCACTGCAAAGCGAGTGTGTGCGCGCACAGCGAAGTGGACTTACACGTCGTCAGTCGGGAGGGAGGATTTTCTCTGCGTCACCTTTCTCTCTGAAAGTTGGCTGAGATGTTTTGATTGAAGACTTCTGGGGATGGTGCGGTTAATTAGTGGCTACGCTTGTAGTGATTCAGAGGCTGGCAGCGCCTGGCTCGCTGGCGGATGGAGTCTGTGGGAGACAGAAAGCCACACGTAGCTGAAACCTTTCTAAGAACGAGTCATAGCAGATCGGGTTACATCGCACAGCAGAGCTTTCTAATCTTTTTTTTTTTTATGGTGGCGGGGGGAGCGTGCAGTGCTGGCCCAGACATTTCCTTCTGCACCTGGGGGCTGCCAATTCAATCGGATCTAGGGCTGGAATCTGGTACCATGAGCCTTCATTCACAGCTACCTAGGGGTTACCCCCCACCCTTTTATATCTGTTGCGACCGTCGCGGCCCCACGGCTTCACTCCGCCTGCCTTTCCTTTTCTGCGACTCCTCCTGCTCCCTGTGGACCTCTGGCTGCCGTGGCGTCTGCCCACCGTCCTCTCCGGCGTCCCCGGACCGGCTTGGGCGCTGCCTCCCGCCATGTTCTACAGGTATCTTAGGGCGTGCGCGCCGCTCGGCCCTCATTCTTATTTCCTCATTGGCGCGTTCCTCAGGGGCGTCCCCCTGTGATGACATCACGCTGCCCGGATATTTAAGCCTATTGTTTATTGCTAGCCGTTGAGTTAGCAAGGGATTTCCTGCGGATGGGATTCACTCTCCGTACCCAGCTACGCTGCCTCCAACTTCTATTTGGACTCTTTGCTGTTAACGGGGTACCCTCTCCTCGGGGGCCTCTCTGCTTCTTTCAGGTCGCTATCAGGTAACTGGTACTCGCTCCTCGAGGGCCCATGTTCCCTGACCTGCTGCCTGCATCCATCTCCTCTTCTACTTGGAAGAATTCACTACAGACACCATCAGTGAGTACAACTATCATCCACTCCTCAGAGCTGTCTCCCTGGAACCAGGTACTCGCTCCTCGAGGGCCTGCCTCCGTTCCAGCACCAGTGCCATCTCCTGCTGGGAACTGCTGCGTGAGTCCTCGCTCCTCGAGGGCCAGCTCTCCCTATCTCGGGGCTTCTCCATATTTGGGACTCTGTGAATATCTCTGTGTACTCATTTTCTCAGTTCTTCTTCCTACAGCACTGCTACCGGAGGAACCGCTGTTCCAGCGCCCTGGGGAATACTAGCCCAGCCGGACTCCATCTTCTACTCACTACCGCCACCTCTGGTGGCTTCATAAACTGTCTAAATAAAGATAAAATTTGTGTTTGTGTGTCCGGAGTTGAGGCTGACCAGTGGCCCCTCACGGGACTTCCCCCCGTGGGCGTGGTCAGCTGCCACAGTGTCCAAGGGTCCACCCAAACCCTACAAAACATAACAATATCCTGTCCTAATTTATTTGATCTGGTCCCTGGAGCCCTGCCATGCTGGGGTACTAAATATGGCCACCAGGAGGCGCCATTGCGCAACGACCATGAGGCCCTCTTCCCCACATCCCAAGGACCGTGAGCATTGCTTCTGCAGCATCCCCAGCCCCGTCTGTCTTGGGGAAGGGAGTTAGACCAAGATTCCTCTGCAAGGCAGTGCAAGCAAAGATATTTCCAGCAGGCAAGGTTTCCTGCAGGGAAGCTTTGTAGAGAAAGTTTTGTCATTTCAGTGAGTACATTTCATGTTGGATAAGTTGTATTACATGGGATGTTCATTTGTAAGCTCATCCTGCCCTATTTCTATAGGAGCAGAGAATAGCGCCTGGATGGTTTGCTGTAAATAGTTCACTTCTTTGGGAGGCACAAAATCCAGAGTGCAGTGTACGTCTGGAGAGAAAAGACGGCCGGAGTACTGTGTGTCTGTTTGCCTGTCTTTGGAGGGGCTTAAGAGCCCCCACGAGCCCAGTATTACACATTTCTTTCTGTATGACCAGCGAGCTCGTTGGTTACATAGGGTTAAGTGTCTGGTTAAGCTTGTTCACGGAATGTCAAATACAATATAATGTTACATAGAAAAGGTAGGATCCAGCCTTAGTCATCGTCACCTGGTAAATCATTCTACGCCGAGCAAACAATCCCAGCTCCTACTTCTGGGGGGGGGGGAATTTTGCACCGTAAATACAAATTATGGTGCCAAAACATAAAGAACTCTGCCCACAGAGTTACACAATTCTGCATATTATATCTGCTAAAAAATAAAATAAAATACAGTGCAGTCCTGTCTCGTTAATCATTAATGTAAACAATAAAGAAACAGTTATTACTCAAAAACGTAAAAGGTTTTGGCACAGAATTCCTCCGGGAAAGTCTTGTAATGGTCATCCCCACCAGCCTCTCTCTCTCCCCCCAGCCCCTACTGCCTTCCTTTCCCCACAGCTTCTCTCTCCTTCCCGCCCTCCCAGCCTCTCTCTATCTCTCACCCCCCCCCCCCCCCCCCCCACCGCCTCTGCATCACTTTCATACCTGCCCTGAGAGGGTGGGGTTAGGTTGGTGTTTGTTTCTTCCTCCACCCCCTAGGAACTCCCTTCTTGAACGTAATCTGCTCAGAAGTGTTGAAAAGCGGAATAGAAATCAAATAAATACATAAAATAAAATAGGTATTCTCTAGCAGGCAATAAAACAGTTTCCAACCCTCGGTGCTTCTGGCTCAGCCTCCCTCTTCTCATTCTGTTCCCTTGCCTGTTTCTCTCTTTTTCTTTCCTTTTTTCTCTCTGGTATCCTCTCTCCTTTTCCATTTTGTTTCAGTTCTCTCTTTCTTGTCTCTTTCCTTCCGCTGCAGATATTTTAATACTTTCTCTTCCTTTTTCTAGCCTCTTCTCCAGTTTTTCACCTTTTCCTCTTCTTATTCTTCCATCTTCTCTCCTTTCACTGCTTCACCTCCTCTTTCTCCCTTGCTCGCTTTTCCATTCCTCTTACCTTCCCTTCCCCCCCAACCCCAACCAATCCAGGGTCCTCTCCTTCTCCTGCCACCCTTGTTCCTGTCTCTCCCCTTTATCTTCCTCCTCCCCTCCCCTCCCCCACCCTCTTGCTCTTTTCTTACCTTTGCTCACCCCTCTCTCTTCTCATCCTTAATCTTTGCCCCCCCATCAACTTTTGATTGCCCCTCTCTCTCACACACACACCCCCCTTGCCCCCTCCCTTCTCTTGCTCTTTCCTCTCACTATCTGCACTGTCAGGCCGATACAGTAAAAATCACAGGAGAGCGGGCGAGCGCCCGCTCTCCTGTGCATGCGATTCAGTAAAAGAAATTATTCAAATTAGGGCCCGCGGTAAAAAGAGGCGCTAGGCACACTAGCGCGTCCCTAGCGCCTCTTTTTTGACAGGAGCGGCGGCTGTCAGCGAATTTGACAGCCAACACTCAAACAGGTCGATACAGTAAAGTGTGCTCCGTCGGAGCGCAGTCAGCCTGCTCTGGATGCGTGTTTTCCCTTACCCCTTATTCAGTAAGGGGAGGAAAACACGCGGCCCACCCGCGGCACCTAATAGCGCCCTCAACATGCAAATGCATGTTGATGGCCCTATTAGGTATGCGCGCGGGATCCAGTAAGTAAAATGTGCAGCCAAGCCGCACATTTTACTCTAAGAAATTAGCGCCGACCCAAAGGTCGGCGCTAATTTCTTCCGGCGCCAGGAAAGTGCACAGAAAAGCAGTAAAAACTGCTTTTCTGTGCACCCTCCGACTTAATCTCATAGCGATATTAAGTCGGAGGTCCCCAAAAGTAAAAAAAAGTAAAAAAAAAAAAATAAAAAATTTGAATTCGGCCCACGGCTGTCGGGCCGAAAACCGGACGCTCAATTTTGCCGGCGTCCGGTTTCCGAGCCCGTGGCTGTCAGCGGGCTCGAGAACCGACGCCAGCAAAATTGAGCGTCGGCTGTCAAACCCGCTGACAGCCGCCGCTCCAGGCCAAAAGGAGGCGCTAGGGACGCGCTAGTGTCCCTAGCGCCTCCTTTCCCTCGTTTGCACCGCGTCGCCTAATTTGCATACTGGATAGCTCGCACCGGCGAAGGGCCGGTGCGTGCGCCGGGAGAGCGGGCGTTTGTCCGCTCTCCCGCGGTTTTACAGTATTGGGCTGAAAGTTGGTTCTCAAACCCGCTGACAGCCACGGGTTCGGAAACCAGATGCCGGCAAAATTGAGCGTCCGGTTTTCAACCCGCGAGCCGCGGGCTGATTTAAAATTTTTTTTTTTTAATTATTTTTAACTTTTGGGACCTCCGACTTAATATCGCCATGATATTAAGTTGGAGGGTGCACAGAAAAGCAGTTTGGGTAGGCGCTAATTTCTGAAAGTAAAATGTGTGGCTTCGCTGCACATTTTACTTAGTGAATCGCGCGGGAATAACTAATAGGGCCATCAGCATGCATTTGCATGTTGCAGGCGCTATTAGTTTGGGGGGGGGGGGTGTTGGACGCGCGTTCAATCGCGGGTTAACAGTGCGCTCCACCAGAGCGCACTGTACTGTATCGGCCTGACAGTTACTCTTTCTTCTTTACTCATTTGGCCTGCGTAGTTGCTGTGAGGACCGAAGTCTTTCCTGAACACAGCCCTGGTTTCCCCTCCTTTCACTACTGATTGGCTCCTTATGCTACCCAGAGCCAATCAGAAGGGAGAGGCGGGGAAGCAGCTGCAGGCTGAGAGGCTTCTCCCCGCTGGCTTCCTGCCTGCCTCCCCTGCGTCCTAGTGCTTGCCATTTCTTTACCCTGCGCTATAGCAAAAGACAGCTACACGGGACCGGGAGGATGTTTACGACCCGGAGATCCTAGGTGCTCTCCCGGAGGCCCGGAGTTGGGACTCTAAACCCTGAGTCTCCGGGCCAAATCCGGAGAGTTCCCAGGTATGCTCATTCTGGGTAGTACGTAGCAGCTATTACTGGCCTTCTTCTAGTCCAGACCAGGTGGGCTGATATTGTTACTAGTGGTACTGCCTGCATGCCAGCCCGTGCAGGCCAGTATTACTATTGTGGCCTCTATCCTGGCCAGTGCAGGCCAATGATGCGCTTATTGCATCCAAGTGATGTTAGCAGGCCTACACTGTGCGCACTGTTCCTGCATGTCGGCCGCTTTCCAGATTTGAGGGGCCTAGCTGCGATGTGGCAGCCAGCCACACATCCAAATTCTGTGCAAAAATATGAAATTTGTGGGGCAGGGGAATTCTGCACTAATTCTCTAAAGACCAACACACAATAGCAACTGTCAGTCTCACAATCTGTCCCTGGCCTCCTTCCCTGCCGAAAAAAAAAACATTCTCCCTTCGGCGATCTGATCTTTCAAATCTATCTTACCCCATCTGAAGGTCCAAAATGCTTAAATTGGACAGGAGTGATTCCTAGGTGCTCCTGCCACACCTACTGGTATGTAAAAATGGAGCTGGCTTAGCTCTTTAGCTGGCACCATTCTGTTGTACAGAAATACATGCACTGCTGTGGTGCCACCCAGAAAACCTTGCAAAAAAAATACACTTGGAACTCATATGGTATTAGGCTTATTATAACTTGTATTGGGTGTGGGTTTGGCCCTCGAAAAGTCTTTAGTAAACTGAATGACAATAACTTCCCTTACCAAAACAGCACCAACTGCCAGCACTCAAACAGCAACAGCTATCTATGAAAAGGCCATGCTGCAAATATTACACCAGGCCCTAAAACACCAATATACCTCCTATGAGGAAAACAGAACAAACCAGGCTGCTAAAAACCCCTACATTGAAACTGCATGCTAGCAGAATACCCCACCTCGGTTACACACACAGAACACAAACATACCCTCACCAAAAACAGAATAAAGAAACTAAAAAGTATAAATAGAAACATGTAGACAGAACCCAGACTAGAAACTGCACCAAGACAGACTCTGTATGCAGTGCAGTAATCATCAGTCCTCATAAACAATAAAATCAAGGAATATATATCAGTTATACTAGTAAAACCATACTAATAAAAAGAATATTTCCAAAGAGCTGATGAATAGAATAGCATCAAATAATTAATAAAAACTCATACAAAAAGTTTAAAAATTTTTCCAGGTAGCAATAAAATATTTGAAAATGGCAGACACGACAAACTCCCAATAATTAAAACTAATAAAGATAGAAAAATCTCTCGCCCTCCATACCTGAAATAGTTTGATTTCCAGTTATCGCGAGCTAGTCATGGATTAGTGGGGAAGCTCAAACATTCACACTCATATAAACAACCAAGGCAGGTTCCTCTCTCCCCTTTCACCAGCAGCCCTGGAGCCTGGCTTACTCTTCCACTACTACTAGCGCCACTATCTTGTGCCTATGTGGGGAAGGAGTCGATCTGCAACTATAGGAACCTGTTCTGCTGCTTCTCCTCTGTGTTGGCCCTGCAATATGCACAATTCGTGGGGCTAGCACTTATTTATTTTAAATGCTTTACAGTTTGCATCTTCCAAAAAAACATTTTGTGCAGCGCAGAATACAATAAAAGTCATAAAATCACATAAAACAAATACATCATAACAATTCCAAAAATATGCATACATTCACCCAAAAGCTTCTTTAAAAAGCAAGGCCTTAATCTGTTTTCTAAAATGCTTTAGATCATTCTCTTGTCTAAACTGTGCCAGTGAAGCATTCCACAAGATAAGGTGATGCATATGAAAAGGCTCGATTTTGCTGCAACCTTTATGCACGTGTGGCAGGAGCCTGGCAATAACCTAGTCCCTGATGATCTCAATGAGCACGTGGGTTCGTACCACTGGAGTCTATTTTTAACAGAGCAAGAATATTCAACAACATTTTAAATATGGCCCTCCATTTCAGCGGGAGCCAATGCGGTGCCCACAACACAGGTGTGATACGATCACTCGTACCAAGGCCAGTTAATAGCCTTGCAGGAGTTTGCTGGGCCAGCTGTAATACATGTCCGAATTTCTCTGGAAGACCAACGCGCAAGCTGCTGCAGTAGTCAAGATGCCCTAGGACTAAGGTTTGGAGTACAGTTCTGAGCACGGCGGTTTATAGACGGCAGCCTTTGCCGAGCGTTGAGTATGTGCCTTTTAAGGTTAGCTTTGAGCCTAAAATAATCCCCAAACTTCGCCCCTCAAATAAGGCAAAGCGGTGCCTTCATAGGAAATAGAAGTCAGAGTCTCAGTTAGGGGAGACTTACCCACCTATAATAATCTGGTCTTAAGCGCATTTACAGGCTGATTTTAAAAGCGTTGCTCATGCAAAAATGCCCACATACTCGCATATCTGGGCCGCACACGAACAACGAGGATTTTAAAAAGCGGCAAAATATGCGTGGATGTATCCGTGCGCCTCCACGTAATAGGAGGGCAGAAAAGGGGTGGGGAATGGGCATTCTGGGGTGGGGCCAAGACTTACGCATGTACCTCCGTATTTTGAAAGCAAAAACCACAGCACGCATACGCCAGATATCCGCCTAAATTTACTTCTGCTCCCGATGAGGAACAAGTCTGCAGATCTCGAGTTTTAGGGCTTGTAGAACAGGGTGAGGGTCCAGGTTACCTGGGCAGCGTGCAAGATGAAGAACCAGAGGGATCTGAAAGACCCTGATATTAACTGGACAAACTGGTGGATTCACTGGAAAACCGGGAATATGCCTTGTTTTAAAATTCGCTGACACACGTGCATAAAAGCCAAGAAAGTCCTATGGAAGACACATGTATGCTAGCTTTGCTCAAGCGACCTCTTAAAATTAGGAGCATACTTATGCACAGTTGGTGTATTTTAAAATTCCAGCGTATGTTCACTCACGTGCTGATTCGAGCGTGTATGGGCACACGCACGTTCATTTTAAAATTCCCGTCTTAGTGATAATGCATGCTGAGCTGCCAATTCTTTGTGCTTCATTAAAAGGTATTTTGAGGAAAATATCCTGCTCATCACATGAGATAAACAGCTGGATATCACCTGCATAGATTAAATATGTCAACCCCAGTTGTCTAAGGATTAACCCTAAAGGAGACAAATAGATGTTAAACAGGACAGAAGACAGTGTGGAACCATGTGCGACATCATGAGATCAGCGGAGAGGACGGGTGAGCCCAATGAGTTGTTTTTTGTTTCAGGGCTGTCACAGAGGATGAGCAGGGGTGGTCCTATCCTGTAGGTCTTTCCTTGCTTCAGCTGCCGATGGGATGAGGTCCTCTGGCAGCCTTCCGGTCCTCCCTTCTTTTTTTGGTCACTGATAGAATGAGGTCCACTGACAGCCACATGAACCTTTCTCTTCTTTCTTTGGCTGCCAGTGGGATGGAGTCCAGGACTTGCTCTTCTTTCTTCACTGAACCCCTTCTTCACTTCTTCAATTCTGCTGCACTGCTGCCCCCCCCCCCCCCCCAAGTGTGCCATCCTGTGCAAATGCGCGATTTGCACACTTGGTAGCACCGGGCCTGCCTACAGCAGTGAATCAATTGTGGCTAAGACACCAGTGTAGGGGGACCCGAGCATCCCTGCTGTTGGGGCCAATGGAGGAGCATCAGTCTTGTAAGGGGATGAGGCATCATTGAGTTCCCTGGATCTAGGGCCTCCAACGAGTGGGAAGAGCACATTGGGTTTGGCTCCTGATGAGGTGCAAACTGATGATGTTGAAGCCGTGAATGTGGGAGAGGCAGCCAGAATTCAGCAGTCCTCGATTCCCGCGGTCGCAGTGATGGCAGAGGGACGTTCTATGGAAGCTCCTGGGACTGGAATCCAGGGGAAGTTGAGGCAGTTAGAGGAGGGAAGAGTTGTGTCGACTCTGGGACCTGGGAGACTGCAAAAAGCAGGGGTATCATGGAGCTTGCTGGAGCCTGAATCGTGTCATTCCCATACCCTGCTAGTGAAAATTGCAGTGGTCACACGACTCTTTGTAAATTGTTCTGGTTAGATTGCACACTTCCATAATAGATTGCTCTTCTAAAATAAATTCCTTATCTCTCAAAGTAGAATCTTTGGCCCAGGACCATGAGGTATCACTACAAGACCAGTTAGGAAGAATTCAGACTCTTGAAAAGAATGTGAAGGAGATTAATTCCTTAAATGCTGTGGCAATCCAAGATAAAGGTGTTTTGCATTGGAAATTGGAATTTCTAGAAAATCGAGTTAGACATTTAAACCTGCGGATTTTGAACTTTCCTAAAATCTTAGAGGGTATCACCAAGAAATACTTTTAAAAGATATTTAGCCGAGGTTTTACATATGCCACCATCCCCTCCCATTAATAAGATTTATTTCCTCCTGACTGGTAGGCGAAGATGCCCAAGATGTGGGAGGAGACGCCATTCAGTCATCAATGGGCATTCTCGATTTGACAGCTTTCCTGGAGAAGTCCGATTTGGAAAAGCATAATAGAGTCACACTTTTGGTCTCTTTAATCTTTGAGGAAGACTTAAGCACTATTATGTGTTTTATATTTTCAGAATGTTAATGCATTATTTTGGGCGCAAAGAGTTTGACTATATCCAGATTTGTCGAAAAATACCCAAGAAGTGGAAGAATGTTTATTGGAATGTGCCAAGAATGTGCCCAGGCTCTTGGCACATCCTTTGTTTCGTGATACCCATGTAAATGTGTGGTGACGTACAATACTATAAATGATGTTTTCTTTGCTCCTAATTAATTATGATTTTGTTTGGATGCCAAAAGGTTGTCCATGTCTAACCCAACAGCTAAGGTCGGTGGGTAATGATGCTATGTTTGATTTTCTGGACTGCAGGGCTTAACACCTAATTTCTTTCGCTTTATGCTTGAGGGAATTCTCCTGTAACCCCACTTTTCCCCTGATTTGTTTTTTTCGGACTAATGCTAAATGAGAATGTAATGTCTAAATGTAGTTTTCCTTTTTCCTTTCTTTGAATACTTGGATGTGCTGTTGAATCTCATTTGGTTTCTGTAACAAAGTTTTATTTTGTGAGACAATTTTAATGAACTAAAAAGTAAATTGAAAAAAAAAAATCCTTTGTAAGCGAGAGATTAGGAGATTGTGGAGAAGGAAAGGAATCTGAAGCAAATTTGGAGGCTAACGACAGGAGGAGAAAAGCCATTCGGGGTATGAGAGTAGAATGATTTGTTATGACCCTCTGTTAGCAGTGTACCCAGAGCTCTAACTAGGAAGGAGGTTGATTTCTGTTGATTTTTCCATTTTCTTTGCCGGGAAGAATGTGCTGACTAAGCTGCAAAGTGAGCTGCTGAGCTTAGATAAATCGCTAATGTCTCAAAAACTGAAGTAGATTCTTGGACTGTTGCAGAGTGGCAGATTGTTTAATGGAGAACGAACAGCGCGAGCAGCAAAAATTAAAATAATTATGCTGGCCAAGTACTAAAACGAAATCGTTGATATTCCCTTTCATCGTTCTGACTTTTGTTCCTCAGAGAAAATAATGTAAACTTTTTTTTTTTTTGTAAACAGCTCCTTATACTTTTCCACCGCCAGTTGAGGGCACCACTGTGCTGTTTGTCATCATAAACCCCATGCTGATATCCTGTGGACACAGGGAAGGTACAAATCTGCACAGATATAGGTGGATGATGTTATAAAGCGAGATGACTTTAGCGCAGGTTTTAACCCGCGTTCTAGCGTGCATTTTTCTGCATGTTTCCATGCAGTATTAACCCTAGCATTTAACGGGTTTTTGTGCTGAAAAAACACGTGCTAAAACGCGGGTTAAAACCTGCGCAAGGGTCAGCGCATACAAATGCAAATTTCAAGGTAATGAGCTTGTTAACTTTAACCTGCAATGCAGGGACGCGCGCTAAGTTGGCCTGCGTATTTTTACTGTGGGAAATTAAACTCCTGAGTCAGAGCAGGAGACTTTCTGCGGTGCTTGTAATTGGTATTATTAATTTACTTGATTAATTACAGTACCTAACAATTGTAAATCAGCGCGATGTACGTTAACGTTAAAGTGATGCGGTGCCCCTTCCCTTCTGTGACCCCCTCCGTTTTATTCTTAGTGTTTATCACAGTTGCACATGTGGTGGTTTCCTGGCTGCAGCTGCCGTTCGGTTTGGCATTGGGTTTGATTTCTCAATTTGAGCGAGCATTAAAAAAAACCCCACTTCTTATTGTTGGTGGCCTAGTGCCTGTGCTTGGCCCTCGGTCAGAGGAAGGCAGAATTGACCCTTACCTGCAGTGTGGAAAAAAACCAATATTAACAAAACCTGGTTTCCTTTGGAGTTTTACCTCACCAAAGAAATTGGACCTTGGTCCTTGTGTCAGCAGAGATTGATGGGGGTCATGACTTCGACTGAGTTAATTTTGCGGGCACCTGGACAGGAGGGAGCCTCGCTGGTAAGCCAAGCTATGCTGAGGATGATCTCAGTCTCTGGAGTCTTCTGCTGTTGTCCTCTTAATACCTGCATTGTGCCTAACATAGCCTCTTTCTGGAGTTCACAAGATGTTAGATGCATACATGTGCAAATGAATATAAAATTAAATAATCTTTTTTTCTTTTTTTTTTTTAAAGTAATAACCTTTATAGTCTGAAACAACGAAATAATCCTAATTTATAGTTCCTAGTGTAATGAGTGCATTCAGTCTACCATGCTTGGGGTGTTTGTGTGAGCATGTGAGCGATTGGGTAATACCCCCGGGATGTAACCTATGTGGCTGGCCATTGAAACTTCAGAACTGCGAAGAATGTTTCCCATGCTCCCGCTGTGGAACAGAGATTCGCTGTAAATATGTTCCTCTCCTATTTATCCTCCACTTTCGTTTGTTCGTTTCCCAGGCTCTCTCCTAGAGCCTCCTAATCTCTTGATCTCTGTTTTCATTGTCCACCCCCTCTCCCCTGTTCTTTGTACTTTCAACCTTTTGTTATGATGTAAACCGATATGATGTGTATTTTAATGTCGGTATAAAAAAAAAAAAAAAAAAAAAGCTGTTAAATAAATAAATAAACCAGCAGGACAAAACTTTATTTTTTTTGTCTGATTTTACAAATCTGTGAGAAAAATCCCTGTTTTGCCAAACTAATTTCAGTTTATCCGGCGAAAATCTCCTGCCCATTGTCACGAGCCACCAGACTCCCACTGCAAGATCTCTGGCAAGTTCCTGGAGATTCACAGTGGGCTGGGAGAAAACTCCACTGTAGATCGCTGAATCAGTTGTGGATTTGGCTGAACGTAAATCAAACTTTTTGCCCGATCTGCCGAAAGAAATCTGCCGAGTTCCACTGGCATTCATGGCAAAAATAATAATACAAAAAAAAAAATCCATTAAAATCAAACCAAGTGGAAATATATCTGGTGTTAGGGAGCGCTACGAGAGCGATCCCATTTCCGAGGAGATTGTGTGCCCTTGGACCTCGGCACAACCCCAGAGGGCTCCAAGGTGGTACCGAGGCAGGCGAGACATATCCGAGCCTGGGCTGAGACCAGGAAGCCAGGCCCCTGCCGACCTGCACAGCCTGAGTGAGACCAACCACGCAAGGTTGGTCTCGGAGTAGTCCTCCGACTACTCCAAGCCCTTTCGGACCTGCCGCTGGGAACGGCAAAGGCAGCAGACTGGACAGGAGACAAGGGCGGACAAAGACTCTGGAACATGAAGACGGTGACAAGAAGCTTGGGACATGAAGACTCAGATGAGAGGCTTGAGCACGAAGATTCAGGATCAAGGTTCAGGAACAAAGTCAAGTACTGGGTTGAGGCTGCGTCACATCATGCCCTACACAGCCCACCACAGGGCGGAGCCACGGGACTGGTCGCGGACCATGCTTGAGTGGGAAGCAGACTTCATACGAATACGTAGAAGATGAAGCCGGAACATGGCGAAGATTCAGTAGAAGCCTGCACCGAGAAGCACACTATACAGCTGCCCATGGCTGGTCACGGACCACGCTGGAATGAAGCAGGTTCAGTCAGAGTCTTAGGCATGGACAGAGCAGCCACAAGAACATCCGAGGGCCGAGACGAGATTCAGGATAGGGGACCAAGACGAGACTTGGCTTCAAACATGAGACAAGGGACCAAGACGAGACTTGGCTTCAGGCATGAGACACGGGACCAAGGCGAGACTTGGCTTCAGGCGAGGATGACCCTCCGGAGGCTTGCACTGCAGACAAGAAGACAGGCTCATGCCACGAGGTGACAAAAAATGACATGGCACACCAGAAGAGATACCGTGTTTCCCCGAAAGTAAGACAGCGTCTTACTTTCTTTTTACCCCAAAAAGTCCCACTATGTCTTACTTTCAGGGTATGTCTTATATTGGAAAAAACCTGTAAGACATCCCCCGAAAGTAAGACGTAGTGTTAAAAAAAAAATAAAATTTTTTAAATACCTGTCGGAGGGCCGCGTGGGTCCAGGCGGCCGGCGGCGGGAGCCGGGTGGTCGCGTGTTAAATCTAGGCCGCGGGCGGGTGGGCGCTTGTTCCCGGGGGGGGGGGGGGGGGCGGGTGGACGCGCGTTAGTTCGAGACGGCCGGCGGGCGGCGGGTGGTCGTGTGTTACATCTAGGCCGGGTCGCACAGGCGCGCATTCATTCACTGCCGGTGGGGGCTGCCTCGGCAGCCCCCCCGGCAGCCCCCCCCGGCAGTGAATGAATGCGCGCACAGGCCCACAGCGCCTGTGCGACCCCTGCGATTCGGCGCTGGGGGCTGCCGGTGGGGGCTGCTTTCGGCGCTCAAGGCAGTCACATGCTGTGACGTCACGGCATGTGACTGCCTTGAGCACCGAAAGCAGCCCCCACCGGCAGCCCCCAGCGCCGAATCGCAGGGGTCGCACAGGCGCTGTGGGCCTGTGCGTGCATTCATTCACTGCCGGGGGGGGCTGCCGGGGGGGGCTGCCGAGGCAGCCCCCACCGGCAGTGAATGAATGCGCGCCTGTGCGACCCGGCCTAGATGTAACACGCGACCACCCGCCGCCCGCCGGCCGTCTCGAACTAACGCGCGTCCACCCGCCCCCCCCCCCCCCGGGAACAAGCGCCCACCCGCCCGCGGCCTAGATTTAACACGCGACCACCCGGCTCCCGCCGCCAGCCGCCTGGACCCACGCGGCCCTCCGACAGGTATTTAAAAATAATTTTTTTTTGAACACTACGTCTTACTTTCGGGGGATGTCTTACATTAGCCGACCCCCCTAAAATTCCCACTACGTCTTACTATCAGGGGTGTCTTACTATCGGGGAAACACGGTAGCAATGAGGAACCACGGGTCCAGGAAGCAGAAGCGGAGACAAGGCATCAGGAAGGAACATCAGGAAGACCACGAAACATCAGGACAAGACGAGAGATAATCCAGAAGAGACCACGAACATGAAGAACGATGAGGGATCCCATGAAAAACAGGAAATACCAGCAGGAGCGAAGACGAGAAGTCCTTGAGAGGAACTAACTCCTTGCGAAGGCAACTAAAGACTGGAAGCTGGGCCCTATATAGGGCTGAATATCAGGAGACACCCTGGGAGGAGTTCAGGTGGGGCCAGGAGGCTGGCCCTTTAAATCACTGAAGGAGGCGCGGCCCACGCATTAGGAGACAGGAAGCAGGAAGTATCAGAACCATGGTCAGCGGCCATGTTGCCGCTGAGCAGTGCAGGGAAGCAAAGCAGGCTGCGCCTAGGCCCGATGCTAGGCAGCGGAGTTCTGGCAGCTGAACAAGCAGCTGAATGCGGTTTCCTGCCGCAGACGATGCCAGGGTCTGTGGCCTCTGGGCCCCGAGGAAGGTGACGTCAATGGCAGCTCCTGCCGCGGGAAGAAGGCAGGCTGACTGCGGCTCCGTGCCATGGAAGTAGTCAGCGGCTCCATGCTGCGTTGGTAAGTGCAGGAATGTAACATCTGGATTGAGTTTGACAGCAAAAGTTTTGCACATTTGTACTGTAGGAAGCTGTAGACAGAGCTGGTGGAAGTACTAAGCAAACTAGGTGACTGCCTAGAGCGCCACAGGTTTGGGGACAGCTCAGCAGCCACCTACTGCATCCACCGGACCTGTTCAGAATTGTGAAAAAACATTGTCCTGACTCCCGACACTGGTGGCAGCTGGAAGACCTAGGCAATTGGATCTCCTTCTTCCAGCCTTCAGGGACCAGAAGAGGAAATGTGCTCAATCATCGCAGCTGGAAGGAGAGGGCCCGGAAGAAAAGACAGAGGGTCACACATTGCAGCATTGGCTGGGCCGCGCAGTAGAAGAGAGGAGCAGCAGCAGATGGATGGCTTGTGAGGTCAAGGATAGGAGCTGTGTCTGCTCAACAAGGAAGAGAATGGAGGCCTATTGATGCTGTGAAAGGCCAAGAAGAAAGCTGCTGCTGCTGCCTGCATCTAGGATGGAGAGAAAAAAAGAATGTATGCGTGTGAGCATGTGTGAGTGCATGTGTGTGGGATAAGCATATGGGGAAAGAGAGCATTTGTATGTGTGAGCATGTGTGAGAGAGAGAAAGCGTGTGTGTGTGTGTGCGCGAAAGCATGTGAGGGAGTGAACGTGTGTGTATGTGTAAGAACATATGGGGAAAAAAAGAGTATGTGAGAGAGAATGTGGGGAAGAGAGAGCATGTGGAGGTGAGAGCCTGTGGGGTAGAAAGAGTGTGTGTGTGAGAGAGCATGAGGGGGAGGAGCATGTGTGTGTGTGTGTATGTGTGTGAGAGCATGTGGAGGGAGAGAGGTGTGTGTGTGTGTAAGCATGTAAAGGAAAGAGCATGTGCATGTGAGAGCATATAGAGGAAAAGCATATGGGTGTGTATGAGAAAGCATGTGCGGGAGAGAGTGAGTATGTGTATGAATATATGTGAGTAAGCGAATGTGCATGGTTTGGAGAATGTGTATGTGAGAGAGAGAAGAAAGTTTGTGTATCATAGCCACTGCTACTCCCCACTAATTCATGACAAGCTCAGACTGAAAATCAAAAGTTCCCAGGTATAGAGAGATAGAGAATTTGTATCCATATTTTTAATTATCGGGTGGTGTTTGGTGTGACTGCTGTTTTGAAATATTTTATTGGTGTTTGGGAAAGCTTTCAAAATTTATGAGTCTTTAATTATTGGATATTCTATTCATCAGCTGTTTTGAAATTATTTTATTAGTATGATTTTACTATTATGATTAATGATTTATATAGTTTGATTTTATTGTTTGATGTTTCGTGAGGAATGGTGATATTTCTGTTTTTCCATTGTTGCACTGTATACAGAGTCTGGTGTATTGCATTTATATCTTATGATATCTTTATTTATATCATATGATATCTTTATTCTGTATTTGGTGAGAGTTTGTGTTCTGCATGCAAAGACTGAGATGAAGCATTCTTTTAGCATGTGGTTTCTCTGTAGGGATCTGTAGTAGCTTGGCCTGTTCTGTTTTCCTGATAGGAGGTATATTGAATGTTTAGAGTCTGGTGTAATATTTGCAGTTTTCCCTTTTCAGAGATAGGGTTGTTACTGTTTGACTGTTGGCAGACAGTGCTGTGTTGATACGGGGGGGTCCATGCCCACACCCAACATGTTACAATAGGCCTAATGCCATATGAGTTCCAAGTTGCAGAGTTTTCTGGTTGGCACCACAGCAGTGCATGTAACTATCACAATAAAGTGTATATTATTTTTACCTCAGAATGTCTTTTTTCATGTAAAATCTGTTGGTTATAAATGCATAATTTTAAATTGTGTATGGGGAGGTGGGGGGAGGGGCGCCAGGCTGTAAGGTTTGCCTAGGGTGCCTAACACCCTTGCACCGGCCCTGGCCGTAGAGTGACCTGGATCTTGACGCAAGGTCTTCGTCTTGCACTTCACACAATGATTTTGATAGGAACTCAAGAGCCGAACGCACTGGTTATGAAAGTCAACTTTTGACATTTAAGTTGACTAAACTTTCCACTTTTATCTTAAAGTAAACAAGGCTCAGGAGTGGCCAGTTCACTGGATTTGCTCTGATTAGTTAATATTTACTTGTCGTACTGCCACCCTCTTCCACAACACCTGCTGCAAGGAAGCACTGTCAAGAAATATAAATCAACCGGCGACTCTAGGGATGAATTGCAGCTCCCTGAAATACACGCCAGCTATTAGTAGGATCAATGGAATTAATGGTAGCCTACTAAGAATAATGATGAGTCACTAGACTCCTTGGTAGTGTCCCTCCCCCCCCCCCCCCCCCCCCAGGATTGAGGGCACCTCATTAGGAAGGCAGACCTGTCAACAACCTCTTCAGGTCACTTAGAGCTTGACTTGTTGCTTGTAATGTTCAACGCTAGCTATTAGTAGGATCAATGGAATTAATGGTAGCCTATTAAGAATAATGACGAGTCACTAGACTCCTTGGTAGTCCCCGCCCCCAGGACTGAGGGCACCTCATTAGGAAGGCAGACCTGTCAGCAACCTCTTCAGGTCACTTAGAGCTTGGCTCGTCGCTTGCAGTGTGAACACCTATTGCTCTTTGCCTTTTAGTGGTTGGGGGAGCTTGAATGAACGAATGAACCGTACAAAAATATTATATCGGGCACATAACCGAGGCCTTTTCAGCCTCTGTTGACACACTAGATGGGGTGTATGGGGGGGTTACATCTTTCAGACCCAGCTTGAAATGCTGCACCCGCTGTAAGGAACCGTGTAGCTGCCGGGCCGAGAGACACGTTTACGGTAAATGCTTGTTTTAGTAGCCCAGCTGAAGCATACCTGCCCTCTTTGAAGGAATGCAGGGATTTCCCTGACTTGCTCCTGGTGTCCTTTTGCCTGATATACTCTCTCTCTCTCTCTCTCTTTCTAAAACACATCATTGAAGTTCCTCTTTATAATAATAACTCCCTAGTTGCAAAAATGTTATGACTGTACAGTTTTGGGTTGCCATGGACAACGACCATTCCCTTGTCTCTGCCAAGTCCGATGGCATCTCGTTATGCTCTTGGGCTTTTAATTGAAAGCGTTTTGTATCTCCCCTCCCCCCCGTTTAATCTGTATCCTGTTCACTTTCATTTTTATTGAAGGTAAAAGTCGATGGTGCCGCTGCATGGTTCGGCATTGATTCAGAGAAATCCAGAGGGTGGATGGGAAGAAGCCTTCACGGGAGAAAGCCAAATATTCCCCCCAAGAAGGCCAGATTTCTTTTACTGGGTGTTCAATCGTTTGCCTGGCTTGGGGGGGTTGGCAGAGCGGCGGTCTTTGTGGGGTACGGTAGACATTTGAGCTTAGGACAATAACACTGTGCATCATCTGGCGCTCAGGCTAACCTTTCTTTCTTATCGCCAATAACTCAGCCTTAAATCGCTTACTAACCTTGGCGTGGCCCCACAGGCTGGATAAGTAGAAGCATTAGCAGTGGTTCTGCAGATCACACCTTCAGGATATGACAAGAATCGCAAGGTAAAGACCAGGTTCATTGTTTTTATCACAACCTATAGGTAACCAGCATTTGTTGTTAACAAATATAAATATATTTAAAACAGTTCTATTGAAAATGCTGCTGTTATTCAACATCAGCTTGCTAGCAGTACAGCAGTTCAGCAAAACATGAGGAGGGCAATAAGGAGCCTCTCCAAGGAGCCGCAAGCCCATTTTTAAAGGGAAAAGCCTCACGGCTGTTGGTGTGCAGAACAGGGACACAAACTGCCCATGTACATTGTGTGTGCGCTGGAAATCCCATGCAGAGATTTCGATTATGCATTTTCCAGGTGCAACTTCCCTCCCCCAGCCTAAATCCACCCCCTTTTCGCAGTGGGCAAAGGTACACGTGCTGTGAACGTGGAGGTGGGCAGGGGCAATGATCAGACTGCATTTCTACTTGGAGAAGCATGGGCTTACCTGCTTGAAACTGACTGATTAGTTATTGCCCTGCAAATTTTGAATACCTCGTGTTAGGACATAACTTAGCGACTGCTCAGTACTTTTCTGATTACCTAAGGGGCTTGATGCGCCAATGCATGGTAACACATGAAAACGCATGCTAACGGGCGTGAGCACAGGTTCATTACCAGACTGGGGACGGGCACTTCCTGTCTTCATGGAGGGGAGATGAGCAGTGCATTCAGAAAGTATTCAGACCCCTTCACTTTTTCCACATTTTGTTACGTTATGCCCTTATTCTATAATGGATAATACACATTTTTCCCCCTCCTCTGTCTTTACCCAATACCCCATAACGGCAAAGCGAAATCAGGTTTGTAGAAATTTGTGCAAATTAATTAAAAATTAAAAAACTGAAATATCACATTTACATAAGTATTCAGACTCTTTACTCGGTACTTTGTTCAGGCACACTTTGCAGTGATTGCAGCCTCAAGTCTTCTTGGGTTTGATGCTACAATCTTGACCACATCTGGATTTGGGGATTTTCTCCCATTCTTCTCTGCAGATCCTCTCAAGCTCTGTCAGGTTGGATGGAGAGCATTGATGCACACTTATTTTCAGATCTCTCTAGAGGTGATCGATCAGGCTCAAATCCAGGCTCCGGCTGGGCCACTTAAGGACATTCTCAGTGCCGAAGCCACTCATGCATTGTCATGGCTGTGTACTAAGGGTCATTGTCCTACTGGAAGGTGAATCATCCTCCCAGTCTCAGGACCAGAGTTCTCTGGAGCAGGTTTCATCCAGGATCTCTCTTAGCTCTGTTTATCTTTCCCTCGATCCTGACTCGTCTCCCGGCTCCTGCATCTGAAAAACATCCCCACAGCATGATGCTGTCACCACCATGCTTCACCGTAGGAATGATATTTTCTAAATGATGAGTGGTGCCTGGTTTTCTCCAGACATGATGCTTAGCATTCAGGCCAAAGAGTTCAGTCTTGGCTTCATCAGACCAGAAAATCTTATTTCTCAGGTTCTGAGAGTCCTTTAAGTGCCTTTTGGCAAACCCCAAGAGGGCTGTCATGTGCCTTTTACTAAGGAGTGGCTTCTCTTCTATAAAGGCCTGGTTGGTGGAGTGCTGCAGAGATGATGTCCTTCTGGAAGGTTCTCCCATCTCCACAGAAGAACTCTGGAGCTCTGTCAGAGTGACCATCGGGCTCTTGGTCACTTCCCTGACTAAGGCCCTTCTCTCCTGATTGCTCAGTTTGGATGGGCGGCCAGCTCTAGGAAGAGTCCTGGTGGTTACGAACCTCTTCCATTTAAGAATGATGGAGGCCACAGTATTCTTCGGGACCTTCAATGCTGCGGGAATTCTTTTGTACCATTCCTCAGATCTGTGCCTCGACACAATCCTTTCCCGGAGGTCTTCAGACAATTCCTTCGACTTCATGGCTTTGATTTTGCTCTGACCTGCACTGTCAGCTGTGGGACCTTGTATAGAGAGGTGTGTACCTTTCCAGATCCTGTCCCATCAACTGAATTTACCACAGGTGGACTCCAACCAAGCTGGAGAAATATCTCAAGGACGATCAATGGAAATAGGATCTACCTGAGCTCAACTTTGTTATAGCGAAGGGTCTGAATACTTATGTAAATGTGATATTTCTTTTTCTTATTAATTTGCACAAATTTTTACAAACCTGATTTCACTTTGTCATTATATTGTGGAAATATTTAGATAGTTTAATTGATAAATCTTAAGCTGTTCTTTTTGGCACCAATGTTTGATAAATCTATCCTTGTGTGCCTAGAGGCAATTTTAGGTACGGTTGTAAGGGAGCACCTGTATTTTCCTGCCATGTGCTGTTTCCAAAAATAATGCCATCCTTCGACAATTGTTTTATTCTTGGGATATTGCAGCACACTCGGGAACTCTGCCAAAACATGGATTTGTAGCTCTCTATGCATTGCAAAAAAGAGAACCCGAATAAACCAACAACAATAGCAACAAATTCATTGACAAAATCATCTCCTAGGGCCAGGGTGCCTCAAATCTGTTCTGGACACCTCCACAGCCAGCTGAGTTGTTCAAATATCCAGAAGGAATGTACCACAGATAAGCATGACCCCTGCGTGGAAACTGATCCCAGGCACATACTCGACCAGCTGTGGGGGCTCGAGGACAGATTTCGGGAGCTCTGTCCTAGGGTAGCCGTGCGCTCATTCAGCCTCACTGATATTTGCAGGAACTGTTTCCAAAGGTTTCCCACTAATAGGAGAAACGTTTGCAGAAATGAAAGGTTGAAGGAATGGAGCATCATCCCCTTTAATGGCCGAGTGAGGCGTCTTTGCCTGGAGAGCTGAAGGACAACGTTTGCAGCACCGGATTCGGGGGCAGCCTATTGTGTACAGTTTTGACTTCTTTAGAGTCAGGAGATGGGAAAGGGGTTTGGCTCTCCTCATATAGTCCGCTGTTTTCTCTTAAAAGGATGATAACGAGCCCTTTATTACCATATTTATTATCCATGTAGATTTCGAATTTACATCCAGGATTGTCGAAACTGGCCTGGCTGGGCGATTTTTTTTTGTACTGCCCTTAAGTGCGGGCGCTTAAAAATGATCCTGGATTTTCCGACAGCAGCGGCCAGAGTGACACTGGTCCAGAAGATCTGCCCCACTCTGTCCACAAGTTGGTGACAAGCCAGTGCATAAGAACATAAGAAATAAGAACATAAGAAATTGCCATGCTGGGTCAGACCAAGGGTCCATCAAGCCCAGCATCCTGTTTCCAACAGAGGCCAAACCAGGCCACAAGAACCTGGCAATTACCCAAACACTAAGAAGATCCCATGCTACTGATGCAATTAATAGCAGTGGCTATTCCCTAAGTAAACTTGATTAATAGCCATTAATGGACTTCTCCTCCAAGAACTTATCCAAACCTTTTTTGAACCCAGCTACACTAACTGCACTAACCACATCCTCTGGCAATAAATTCCAGAGCTTTATTGTGCACTGTGTGAAAAAGAATTTTCTCCGATTAGTCTTAAATGTGCTACTTGCTAACTTCATGGAATGCCCCCTAGTCCTTCTATTATTCGAAAGTGTAAATAACCGAGTCACATCTACTCATTCAAGACCTATCATGATCTTAAAGACCTCTATCATATCCCCCCTCAGCCAATCTGCAAGAATTTGTTGGCTTTGCATGTGATTCATTGTACTCTGTTGCAACTCCTGGTACTTTGCCTTGAGCATTTGTAAGTGAAAGGAACTAATAAGCAATTTAAGTAAATAAATGGAATGCATAATGTACTCTGGACGGGTAAACCCGGTGTGCACAAATGTATGCCCGATTTTATAACATGCGCGTGCAGCTGCGTGCATGTTATAAAATCAGGAGTCGGAGCGTGCAAGGGGGTGCACAATTGTGCACCTTGCGTGCGCCGAACCGCGTTGCCTTCCTCCGTTCTCTCCCGCTCTACAATGGGAGCAGCTGAGCGATAACGTTACGGACTTTGCAGGAGAAATTCTCACAGAAATCGGCTTGATTCAGATTTAAGATATCTGCCGGAAGCCAAAGGTCACACATTTATGAGAAATTTGATGGAACATCAATTGGACTTTAACGTCTATGAGCTGTGAGGGAGTTTTCATCCCATCTTTAACAATCATCAGTAGAAGTGAGCTGGAAGCCGTCCAGCTTCCGGCGTGATTATCGCTGCTTATCTGCCTCTAGGTCGGGGGTGGCCATCTCCAGTCCTCAAGCGACGCAAACAAGCCGGGTTTTCCCGGAAAGCCGCAATGAATGTGCACGAGAGAGATTTGCGTACAGTGGAGGGCAGTGCGTGCAGATTGATCTCATGCATATTCATTGTGGATATCCTGAAAACCAGGCCCGTTTGTGGCTCTCAAGGACTGGAGTTGGCCACCCCTGCTCAGGGAGATTATCTGTGCTGTTTACACTGGATTTAAGGGGCAGTTTAAGAGGTAAGCCACGCAAAGAGACCTAGAAGTTAACAGAGAATCCTAGACTAGCAGACTATTTGGATGGCCTTTTAAGAACAAACACTTGAACTGACATGTGCGTCCCCTTGGCCCCTATCTGGGACTACTCACCTGGGGGGTTAAACTAACCTCTCCCCTCTTCCTCTCTAAAGGGGAGGGGCTAGAGCAGTGAACGGGGAGGCCCGGAGCTTTCTAGTGTTTTCCCAGAGTCTGGGAGGTGAATTCCGGAGAGTTCCCAGGAAGCTTTTCACAATGCCCGCTAAGCAGACTGAGACAAACTTTGCTTGCCCGAAATGGAGACTCTTTCCAAGCTGACATGGCTTAAGCCACTGGAAATCCATCTCGTTGCTCATCAAATGCCAAAGTCTTAAGGCTGTTTATGTAAAGAGCCAGGGGTAACGTGAGACCGTGAGCAGGCAGTGCCTGACTGCTGTGCAATGCCGGATTTTATCCCCAGCATATGAAAGTTTATCGAAGAAGATCAGGGCTCCACATGCCATGTAATGCGGTCCCCAAGCGCTGCATAAACCTCCCGGCCAGCTGAGCGCTCCTGGACGGAAGGAGACAGGGTTCAAATCCCACTTGCCCCCGCCACCCTCCATTGCCTCCAGTACAAATTCTGAGGCTGGGGCAGGACTGGATTTAAGAGTTTGGCGCCCATGGGCAGGATTGGAGAGAGTGAGGGGTGGGAGATCGTGGAGGATGCCCCCCCCCCCCCCATCAAGCCCCCTAAAGTCCCAGAGTGCTACAGCGGTGCCACGCTGAGCTGGACTGATGGAGCAGGCTCCTCTTCGGCCTTGGCGTTTGGCCCCTATGAAATTGCCTATGAGGCCCGTGCTACCATCTGTGCCTGGGCTGCTGTGATGCACGGCACTCGGGAGAGGGCACAGGTTTACCCGCAAACGTTGCTGCTGACGCAGGTAAGTGTGTGTACAGGTTAGCGTCCTTCCGCTATAAACGTAACGGTAATGAAGGCGTTAGCTGTTACTCCCTAATATTGACCGGCCTGGAGACAGGGGAGGGGGTGCGCCAGGCTGCTGCTGAATTTCCAGTGCTGCTTCTATGGGATATGGGGGTGGCGCCCCCCCCCCCCCATACCACCAGGTCCTTTTTGGATTTAAGGGGTGGGCCCACTTGAGAAGGGGGCCAGGGGATGGTGCGTCTGTTGGGTGGGGGCTTGAAGGGGGTGTTAATGTGAAGGGAGGGGTTATTTTAACAAAAGGAGAAGGGTTTGGGAAAGGCGTGGGGGGAGGGCATTCTAAAATCCTTTTTTTTTTTTTTTTTTTTTAATTTTGGGTCCGCATCGCCTTGAGAGGTGGCGGGGGTGGGGGTGGGCGGGGGTCTCGGAAGACCCCCAGGAGAAAGCTGTCACTTCATGGGGGTGGTGTTGCATGCAGCCTTAGGGCCCTTTACATTTTCCCATGGGGGCTCCGCGACCCATGCCAATGTCCTGCTGCTCCCACTTCCTTAAGACGGGATAAAATAACAGAGCCGCATTATTTGATTTGCATTGAACTGGGTATGCATTAGCTGCTTTGCATAGATTTGCAAAATCCATGCGTGCAAATGGCATGCAAAGCAGCTTAAGTGTAATAGGGGCATGTTTGGGGCCTCAGTATCTCACAAAATCACGAATATCCATGCGATATCCCCAAAATATGGCAATATCTCACAATAAACAGCATTTATCGCACACTATTTAACACATCATTACCTTATCATGGCTTAGTAAATCTAGGCCTTAGCTGGATATATCTGCAATTAACCGGATAACTAAACCCCTCCTTGGAAATGCCTCTTTTTTTATCCAGCTAAATCTATTCAGAAAAGTGGCTGAATATGGCAAAACTTGCCATTCAGACGGATAACTTGTGAGTTATCCGTCTGAATGGCCTTTGACTATTGACCTCAGCCTTTCCAACGCTCTAAAAAGGTGATGAGCCAGGAGGTACTGTCCTTTCCCACCGCTGTGAGACTGCTTTGATTGATTCACTTCTAAAAGCCGGTGGCATTCAGTGCGTTTTGCTGGCGGCTGATGCTAAGCTGGTGAGGGTTGGCGAGGCCGCAGATGGCAGGTTTGCATGGGAAATAATTGCAAATTTGGAAGAGCTGCTGTCTGGAATAAGCAGACATCAGATGCAGACTGCAGAGGAAGGGGCGAGAGGGGAGGCCTCAGTCCTGGCACTTGTACAGTTCGGTGGCCTCACAGTTTGACGCGATGTGCTTAATGAGTGGCGGGTTTTAATTCTGGCTTGGTGTGTTTCTGTGCAGAGAGGAAGAAGAGGTGAGGGAAAAGGGAGAAGCGGGACATCAGGAGCGAGTGCTAAGGACGCAGCAGGTTGTTCTGAAGAACACAGCTTGATTCATTACCAGGCAAGACATACTGCCTCGGAAACTGTCCCCGGGGAAGCATTAGCTAATCTACTGAAATCTGTGCACTGCAGTGACGCCTTCTGTTTGTGACCTTGGGCATCTTTCGGCGCTGGGTCTCTCAGAAGGCAACTTCCCAATGGCGCGCAGAAGTGGAAAGTCCGCGGCTACCTTCTACCTGCAGGCTTTATGTCAATTTTCAAAGGCAAAACTTTCCCTTTCAAAACTGGGGGGAGGGGGGAGAGAGTACGTGCACAGGCCTGCACCTGCAGTATGAAATTACGCCCGCGTGCGCGGGACTGCGAACCCCTCCCAGATTCCACCCCCAGGAACACCTCCTCTCTCCCCGTGTAAAGGTAAAGCAGGTAGTGGCACCGCGCCTGCACTTTTAAGCGCAGAGAGGGTAGGAAGTTTTTGAAGCATTCGTTTCTGTGCATATAACACCGTTTGTGTTTTTTTTAAGCACAGAAATTCCTTTGAAAATTGTCCTCTACAAGCAGAACCCTAGTACAGCAGGCAAGCATTTGACTGCAGTGTTCTTCTGGTTCCTCTCCAAAATGATGACAAAGTCGCGTTTTCCTCCTTTTACACAGCAGTGACCTGGCTACCTCACACTCGGGCCGTTGCAATAAAGTGTGCCCAGTCTAGCGCACATTTGGGGGGCGCCGAAGATTAGTGCCCCGTGCAATCAGGAGATTAGCGGGTTCAAAACACGCGCCCCAACAAACACGGACCCGACAGCACCCAGTGCATGCAAGTTCCATTTGGATGAGGACATTAACTATTACCACCTGATGCAGGAATGTGCTGGGTGCCCAAGGCACATTTTTCAGCGGAGGGAATCGAACTCCAGCTCCCACGGTGAGGTTAACTCGCAGTCGAGGGTTCCTGTGAAGCATTACAAAATAATACGGTCCTCTGTATTGCAAGAAATTTGTCGTCCTCCTTCGTATCATCCTGGCTCTTGAATTTACTGCTTGCGGTGGCAAAAAATAAATGTGTATTGATTTGCTAAAAAAAAAAGCGAACATTTCTTATGATCGCACAGTTTAGACACCCGTAGCAATGGGCGCCTGATATAATAACCTGCAGCATTGAAATCAGCACCTCAGCAAAATAACCAAAAGAAGTGCGATCAAAATGGACGTCCTTATTGAGCAGCCATTGTAATCATGGGCGCCCGATGCAATAACCTCTTCCGAGCGCCAGAGACGCACATTCTCCCCTAGTGGGCCCTTTTTGATGCTGCCTGTCACTTAAATATTGCATCAGCGTGCACGAGGATGTGCCTGTGTGTGCTTTAGGAAAACAGGTGCTCGGTACGAGGGTCCGTCTGCAGTGCACGGCTTATTGCATCGGCCTGACGGGATCCCTCAGGAACCCCCTAACAACAAGTCACAGTCTGAGGGAAAATAAATCAGAGGAACTCCGATTTTGGTGGTCGCCGGTGCAGAAACTCATTGCAGGAGAGGCTATTCCATATGACCCAGCCTTCTGTGAATAGGTGGTACCATTTCAGCTGGTGAGGGGGTCCCAAGAGACATCGTCTGACTGCTGCCACCTTGCCTCTCTCTTCTTTCATCTCCACACTTCCTGGGTAGCTTGTCATCTCTCCACTGCTTTGGTTCGTAGACTTGACCAGAAGGTCCAACCAACTACACAAGGAGTTTCGACGAATGGGTCCCTGCCATGTTCAACCACTAGAGCTGGGCTTCCCGTTGGCTGTGGGGTCCCCAGGACATGGTTAGCCACTATGGAGACTCAGTATTTGCAAATTTATCTCTTGCAATATTCATCGGGAATATCCAGAAAAGCCGTCCGGCTGTGGGGGTTCCTAAGACTGGTTTGGGAAGTCCTGCGATAGAGGTATTAGCGGTGGGAGAGTTGTTTCGTTTACAATAGCCCTCTTTGAAAATCTCAGCTGGCTTCAGCTAACTAAATTACGCAAGGCTTACTTTGTTACTTGGCTCCGTGCAAAATCTGAAACAATTCCTGAAACGTGACCAGCCGTGATCTAGTTGAACTCAAGGACCTCTCCTTTTGTATACTGGAGTGTCAACAGCAGAGTTGTGCTAATAGTGGCAAGGCTGGGATATTTTGTAACAGAAGTGGAAACAATACACAGTACACTATTTTGCAATGAGAATTGCTAACTGGCTCCAGATTTTCAGGGCAGGTCGATCCAGTCCTGGTTTTACATCCCCCACTGCTTGCATAGTCTTAGAGATCTGGTGTCCCTATTGATTTCCCTGAGAAACATAAAATTCTCCAAGTCCCTGCAGGCAGTGGGGGTAAAACCAGGACTGGATTGGCCTATCCTGAACACCTGGCATGGGTTGGGAACCCTATTGGCATTATCTCGGGGCTTCCCAAACCTGTCTGGGAGACCCGCATAGCTAGTTGGGTTTTCAGGAGATCCACAATGAATATGCATGAGACACATTTGCATGCCGTGGAGACAGGGCAGGTTTGGGAAGCTCTACATTACCACCTACCTTGCAGCCAGTGACTGAATTTCGCTGTAACGTCCGCCTCTATACTGAACTAGCTCCTGCACAGTTTTGATGTTGCTTTTCTCAAACATTAAGATGATCAGGCAGTAAACCATGAGGGACAGGGCATTCACCAGCAGCTGACCCCCCTGTCTGGTGCACGGGAGAGCCCAAGACAAAGCCAATTAACAAGCACTGAACGCTCTGAGTCAAGAATTTGTTGGCTTTGGGAGCTCTTTAAAGAGGTTGGTTTTTTTGTTGTTGTTTTTTTTTTACAAGATATTTTTCCAAACTACCTAACCGAGGTTTCTAGCATAAAAAAAGGAGGCATATGTGAATCTAAATAAAAGATAGAAACATTGGGTGAGCGATTACTGGTGCAATCTTGGATCTTCGTGGATACAGAATGAAGCCGGGTGACGTCAGTGCCATCAATTGCCATTTAGGAGGAGCTGCTGCTCTGACATTCAGACAAGTGAAATGCATTTCCTCCTCAACGGCACTGATGATTCATGCCACACATGCCACACGTTACAGCAGCCAGCCCTAAATTCCAGATTACAGTTTGCAATTCTCTGCCTAGGAATAAGGGAGCCCTAGCAGTAAAGATCCAGGACATTAGCTTTACGGCAGGGCAGCTGAATGGCAAGAAGACCCCCCCTAACGAGAACAATACAGATTTCTCCAGGCAAAATGAAATCACACGTGGCCCAGTGAGGCTGGTATTGTTTTTTCTATTGCCATGTTTTAGAATCTAGAAGAAGAAGTGAAACTGTGTTTGCACCTTAGGTTTCTTTCCATGGAAACTAATGCAGATGCTTAGTACATTGCTGCAATACAATTTCTGGCTCTTCCCAGCTCTACACAGACATTGAGGAACGCAATGGTTATGCGGGGGGGGGGGGGGGGGAAATTCTCTATTCCCAGATACCACTCAGTTGGGGGAGGGGGCAGTTGCTTTTCTGACTTCGTGGCCTGGATGTCCTGCTGCTGCTTCTTTTCCCCACCAACGCTCCTGCTCCTCTTCAAAGCACCTGTCTAGTTGCAGAGTCTAGGGGCGCTTTTAACCCGCTTATTTTACCCCTATTTTCAAAGGTAAACCGGGGAGCCCTTTGGAGACTTGCCTCATGCATGAGCATTAAAGCTGCCTGCATCGTGTGCACTAGCTTGATTTTTTTTGGGGCAGTGGAAAGGGTGAATGGGGCATGTGAAAATGTCATGTATGTGCGCTATTTTCCTACCCCTCCCACCTAAGCACACCCGAAGGAATGACCCCCTTTCTAATGCGGGTAAATGCACGGCCATTATGAAGGCTGCGTGAAGTTTTCAGCTGCTCTGGGCAAGATCCCCATAGGCCAGTTTATCCAGGTAAATCGCCTACTGCCCTGTGCCCATGGCTTGGAAAAAGGTCATCTCTGTGCCTGTGAGCGAATGGGCACATGGGTGTTCATTTACGTCAGACAAAAGAACAAACACAAGAACCACCAAGCCTGCAACACCAGCAAGAGCAGTATATCAGAAGTGGAATGAGATGTATAAGCAAGGCCACTTAGGACTATCGCATATCACTTATGGTCTTTTCATAAACATTGCAAGGCATGTAGTCATACTCCCTGTAGCATCCTCTCATCCATTTATTTTGAACAAGTGCCATCAACCAAAAGCCAGTATTTCTTAGGCACTGACAAGGCCCGCGTTTCGGCAATCTTGCCTGCACCAGGATGTATGGAAGTTTCACTCCAGAAGGCTACAAAAAAAGTGGCTAGTGAAGTCCATTAATCCAAAGCAAATCTGTCTCTACCTTATTTCCTGTGCTATGCCGGTGAATGCACGGTCAACAAACAAAAAAAATATAAGGTGAGGTTAGTCTAATTAAAAGGTCTCAGCTTATAATATGTTGTTTGTTGCCCTTTATTTCTGTGTATTTTGGTTCATGGCATTTTTCATTTGGGACTTATGATTTTAAAACCTCGGTCTTGAAATCTTTGTGAAAAGACCATAAATAATTCCTTCAGATAGAAGCCCTGTATGTGTGTGTACGTATATATATATATCTATATCTATCAATCTATATATATAATTTATTTACTTAACCTTACTGATCAACTACATCCCCTGCCCAATCGGGCTGTCCAAAGCAATGTACAATAAAACGAGTAATAAAACGCATAATCATAAAATACCAAAACATACAATTAAAAGCATAACATCCGGTTAACAATCACTTATATACCTCCCATACACCATAACTTACAGCCCCAATATGGCCTAAGTATGCATTAAAATAGTTTTGGTTAAAGAGGCAGGCTTTAACCTTCTTTCGAAAAGAAAGTTCTGATGTAATGTGACATCCAAAGGAGGCAGATTCCAGAGCATTGGCGCTACTAAGAAACAAGCTCTGCCTCTTAGCCTGACCCATTTCAGCTCCCTAAAGGGGGAGGCAATCAACGACGCGCCTTGGCTCCACACTGTAACTTGGCCCTAGGTATTCTGCATCCGTGCCGCCCCGGATACATATACATTACCTTTGATTTACTGCTCTTATTTTTAAGTACTGCTGTGAAAACCTCATCCTTTTCAATTAATTACTTGCTCTTCCTGGGCAGCACATTTTACGCCTAGGACCATGCAAGTACTCATAAAGCAAAACTACTGCCTGTTGCAATGAGATCATGATGCAATGATTTGCTACCGAAGGAAGTGCAGGGATGGGCAGCGATTAGATTTCAAAATTTATGGCCACGCTGTCAGCTCGCGTCGTCACGAGCCACGGTCAGGCCTGGTTTTCAGGACATCCACATGCGCCGCCTCCCCATTTTATGAGAATATCTCTCACGCAGATAACATTGTAAACCAGGCCTGTGTACGGCCCTTGAGGACTGGCGTTGGCTACCCCTGCTGTACTTGGAAACGTACTGGAACATCCCTAGAGTGGGGGGAGCGAACTCCGGCCCTCATGCTTTCAGCATGGTAAGCACATCCCCTGTCCAGCACGTGCAGCTCATCGCAAGGCGCAAACAGCAATAGATTTGCCAAGCTGCTTCCGTGCCATGAATCGGGTTTCATTAACCGATGTGGCCCCACTAACTCAAACATCACTATGTAGGTCAAGAACTCCCAGGGCCTTGGCAGGGAATTCAGCATGTGGTCTGATTTTAATTAATGACCTGAATTATGCTGAACCAGTTCTTACTGATCTCTAATTAAGAGATCTGATAAAAACCACACAGCAGCATTAGCTTTATGGAAAAAAAAAATCCAGAATGTTGTTTGATCTTCTGTGCATTGTAACACCCAGGGTTTTCAAAATTTAATTTAATTTAACAACATTTAATTTAATTTAACAACATTTAATTTAATTTAACAACATTTTAATTTAAATGTTGTTAATTTAATAACAACAGTCAGGTAGCAAAGCCCATCCCAAGTGCTCGTAGAACAATTGCTTGCATTGTTGCTCCTGATTCTAAATAAGACGCTAGGGAAATGGAGCGTGATGCTCATGAGCAGCTACATTTGTTCAGTGTTTGGGACTGGAAGGAGTGCGAAGATGCGACATTGTAGAGCCATTCGAACTGTAACCCTGTCTCCACAGTGCCTCATATGGCTAACGTTGCCCAGTTCAGTTAATGCAAGCCAGTCCCTGGTGTTACAGAACGCTGTGTGATATCCCATCTCTGGTACAGATTTAATAACTCGAGGGAGGGCAGGGAAGCATACAATGACATTAAAACAGGGGGCTGCACTCCATGAAACACTATATCAGAGTGGTGGTGGTGGTGGGGGGGTGCGTTTTTAAACTGCCCCTAGGCCAGATGTTTGGGCAACAATTACGCTAGTAAGAACAGAAGAATTGCCATGCTGGATCAGACCAAGGTCCATCGAGCCCAACATCCTGTCCCCGCCAGTGGCCAGTCCGGGTCACAAGCTCCCCGTCAGAGCCCCAATAGTTGATCTTTTTCTTATATTTCACTCCCAGGGATAAGCGATGGGTTTCCCAAGTCTCTCCGGCTAATAACTGTTAGTGGACTTTTCTTTCAGGAGCTTGTCCAATCCTCTTTTGAATCCCACTCTGTAGGTTGCCTTGACCATGACCACCGGCAACCGATTCCATAGCTTGATTGTGCGCTGAGTGAAAAATACTTCCTACCATTTGTTTTAAATCTGCCGGTTGCTGGTTTCATGGAGAGCCCCCTAGTCCTGGTGTTGTTTGACAGGGTAAATAACCATTTCCTATTTACCCCGTTCCACCCCGCTCATGATTTTATAAATTGCAGTCATATCCACTCTTAGTCCTCTCTTTTCCAAGCTAAACAGCCCTCATCTGTTCCTCCTTTCTCCATGAGGGAGCTTTTTCACCCCTTTATCATTTTTTGTCGCCCTTCTCTAGGTCTTTCTGGAGATGCGGGCGACCAGAACTGCGCTCAGAATTCAAAGTGCAGGGCTTCATTTGTGGGGGCACTGAGTTCCTCCACTTCTTTTCAGGTTTAAGGGGCAGCCGGTATTCAGATAGCATTTCTAAGTGTTTGGTGACCAGCACAACATGGCTAGATGCGTACAAGTTGTGGGAAAACTGAAATTTTGTCCTTGGCGAGATATCCGTCAGATGCTATTCCCGCTAAGATCGTCATCAAAGATGCGGCGATCCCTAGGGTCAGCAAAGCCCGTAATTTAGGTGTTACCATGGACTCATCTCCATCGCGCCGCCCTCATATAAATCAAATGGCGAGGAATGCTTTCTTTCAGCTGCGCATTGTTCGGAGAGTTCGTCCTTCCTTGAACGAGACTGCTAGCTTTTAAGGATTTTAAAGGTCCTAGTGTCCCAGTTTTTACTTGAAGTGCCTTCTTTTAGGCACAAAAAGGCTAGATGAGTCTCGTGAGTGCCCGTTTTGCAAGGATCTTTCGGATAATAGAAAGACTAGGGGGCACTCCATGAAGTTAGCATGGGGCACATTTAAAACTAATGGGAGAAAGTTCTTTTTTACTCAACGCAGAATTAAACTCTGGAATTTGTTGCCAGAGGATGTGGTTAGTGCAGTTAGTATAGCTGTGTTTAAAAAAGGATTGGATAAGTTCTTGGAGGAGAAGTCCATTGCCTGCTATTAAGTTCACTTAGAGAATAGCCACTGCCATTAGCAATGGTTACATGGAATGGACTTAGTTTTTGGGTACTTGCCAGGTTCTTATGGCCTGGATTGGCCACTGTTGGAAACAGGATGCTGGGCTTGATGGACCCTTGGTCTGACCCAGTATGGCAACTTCTTATGTTCTTATGTTCTTCTTAATACCTCTGGAGGCCAAGATAGAAGCCTCAGTCCCAAAGTTCAGGAAAATGACTACATCATTTTTATTTAAGCAGGCGTTTAATATCGATGAGATCCATAACAAAGAAGAAGGTGAATTAAGGACTCAATTAATTACTGTTTTCTCATTGGGGTATTAGTATTGCTAGGAAAAGACTTTCACGTTGTTGTAATGATGAGGCAGGTATTCACTTTGATGTATTTATTTATGGCTGCAGCTGTTGATGCCATCTCGCTGAGATGAGGGAGGTTGTATTTGATTATTGGTTTACTGTAATTTATTATTTTATCATGCTGTGTATTTATGGTCTATGGTGTTAGTGTGAGCATTGGAAGAGGCAGGATGCATTTTTGCCTTTTATGTTTTATGTGTAGCGGTTTTTAAAAAGTGTGTTTTAGGAGAATTGTTTTATGCAGAACAGTTTTTGACTGCCATTCAGAAGCCCAGTCTCCTAGTCTCACAAGGTCCTTCTGCAGTTCCTTGCAATCCGGTGTTGTTTTAACAACTCAAAACAATTTTGTGTCCTCTACAACGGTGGTCACGTCATTCATCATTCCTTTTTCCAGGTCCTTTTCACAAAGTTTCCTTTTTTTTTTTTTTCAGATGCAGCATGCAGAAGCTAACGAGAGAAAGGCATAAACAGAGTGAGAGGAGAGCCAGGAAAAGGGAATGTAAAACATGCAAATAATGCAATGAAAAAAGAGAGGGAAGATAAAGAAAAAGAGGAAGAAAGAGGGAACGAGAGATCAAGGGGGGAGAGAAAACATAAAATAAGGGGAGGAAGAGAGGAAAAGAAAGAGACCGAAGGGAGCAAGGGAAGAGGAGAGAAAAAGAGAGAGGTGGGAGAAAGTAAGAGGAGAGACACCCATAAAAAGAGGAAGAGGAGATAGACAAAGAAGAAATGGAGGGAGAAAACTGGAAGAAGGATCCATCTGAAGAAAATAGGAAAAAGCAAAAGCATTGGCAAGTTAAATGCAAAACATTGATAAAAAAGGCTAAAAGAGAAATTGAAAAGAAAATGGCTGTAGAGGCAAAAACTCATAATAAAACTTTTTAAAATATATCCGAAGCAGGAAGCCTGCGAGGGATTCGGTTGGACCGTTAGATGTTCGACAGGATAAAGAGAAGATAAGGCCATTGCAGGAAAACGAAATCAATTCTTTGCTTTGGTGTTTACTAATGAGGATGTTAGGGGATACCCATGCCTGTTATTATTTGTAATAATTGTGGGTGGATCCTTGGGCCGGTGGCAGATGACCACACCCACGGGGGAAGATCCCGAGAGGAACTGGGCTGTAGTCCCTCAGGCACTGGAACAGCGATCCCAGGAAGGCTGAGCTGTAGAGAAACTGAAATATAGTGAGTAGGCAGGGTAAGCAGAGTTCAGGAACAGAACTTTGATGGTAACACTCGCACTGTAGTCTCTTGGAACAGCCCAGGAGCTGGAATGGATTAGGCACTCAAGGAGCGAGTACCTGGTTCCAGGGAAAGCTCTGAGAGAGTGATGGTAACTCACTGGTGCTGTAGGCAGTGGTGACTTCCTGGCAGAAGTTATGTTCAGTAGCAGGTCCGGGAACGTGGGCCCTCGAGGAGCGAGTACCGGTTCCAGATTGCAACCTGAAAAGCAAGAGAGAGAGCGAGGTCCCCGAGGAGCGGGTACCCCTGGTAAAGTCCGAGGAGGCAGAGTAGCAAGGTAAGCGGAGAGCGAATCCCATCCGCAGCGATACCTGGAGGCAGCTAGGTAGGAAACCCTTTGCTAACTCGATTAGCTAGCAAAACAAGAGACCTTAAACATCTGGGGATGATGACGTCATCTCAGGGGGACGCCCCTGAGGTTCGCGCCACTGCTGGTACTTGAGTCGGGGCCGCGCCACACGCGCGCCCTTAGACCTCAGGAAAACATGGTGGAAGGCAGCGTCCAGCCGGTCCGGGGACGCCGGAGGAGGTCTGCAAAATGACGCCGCGGCAGCCAAACTTCCATCAGCCAAAGAGGTAAGGTAGGCGGAGTGGAGACGTCGGGCAGCGACGGTCGCAACAATGCCAGAGGCGGTTTTCAGGGGTAATGATTTAGATGAAGCAGCTCAAATCGTGGGGAACCTGGAAGATGCAGTAGGTCAGATGGACAGACTGAAGAGTAGCAAATCACCTGGACTGAATGGTATACAACCCAGGGTCCTGAAAGAACTAAACAATGACATTTCAGACCCAAGCCCACGGCCCCGCCCCCGGAATGCCCCCGATACGCCGCCCTCGATACGCCTCCGGCACGCCCCCAAGCAAAGCCCTGGGACTTACTCGCTTCCCGGGGCTTTGCGCCCGCCGGCGGCCTAAGCAACATAGGCACGCAAGTCCCCTGCGCACGTAAATCCGGCTGGATTTACGCGCGCAGGGCTTGTAAAATCTGCCCCTTAGGGAATAGTCACCTCTATTACTGGCATCAGTAGCATGGGATCTACTTAATGTTTTGGATACCTGCCAGGTACTTGTGACCTGGACTGGCCATTGTTGAAAACAGGATGTTGGGCTCCATGGACCCTCAGTCTGATCCAGTAAGGCAACTTCTTATGATGTCAGACCAAGGAAGGGAGAAAGAGACACATACACAGAGGTGCCGATGTAGTAAGGTGCGCTACCATTAGTGCAGGTTTTTACTCCTGTTCTAACACACATTTTTCTGGCGTTAACTCTGGTATTTTAACACTTAAATAATGCGCGCTACAACAGGAGTAAACTCCAGCACGATTAGAGCGTGTGCATGCAACTCCCAGGTAAAAGGCAGCTGCTACTGCCCAGCCACGCAGGGAGATGTGTTAAAGAGAAGACAGCTTAAAGCGCATTTTCTCAACGCTGGGTCGGAGCAGGAGTAAAACGTAACTCGCATTTCTGGTGGCCACGTTATACCATTGCCGTGCCCCCTGTGGTGGTACCTAGCTGCTTCTACGAGACTGGGCACTGCACTAGAAGAACTTTGGCCACCAGAAATATGAGTTTGAGGAGTTTAATTCCCAGTTCAATCTCTTTGGGGCGGGCATCTATAGTGGCACAGTCTATCCTGACTTTGATGTACTATTTTAACTGTAGATGCCCACCCCCAGGGAGCTTACATTTTGTACTGCTAGCTAAGTGCCCACTCCAGAGGGCACATTCTTGCATTTTGGTAAGGTATGGAAAGTGAAATCAAAGCACCTATAGCTAGCTTACAGCATAAACTTTCTGGGGGGGGGGGGGGGGGGGGACGGACCTACAGCTGAACAGGATGCCAAAGTTAGGTGCACAGCACCAGCGTGCATAATGTTCAGAGGAAGGTGCCCACCCCACAGAGCTAATGCTCTGATTTTTCTTGCCAAAATGGCATTGCATGTGAGACTGGTGCTGTGCATCCCCACTTGTGGGCACATTGCCTCATTCAAGGCCACTGTGAGAAGGAATGGCAAGGGAAGCAAGAGAATAAGCTCTTTGGGGAAGGCACTTACATCTAGGCTGTCAGGGTGGGGCACCGACGGCTGAACACTATACACTTTGGCACTGTGTGCGAATACCATTTTGCTGTTCAGGTAAACGAAGAAATCTCGTGATTGGTGCCTGCCTCAGAGAGCTTACATCGGAAATTTAACTCCCGGGTCTGAGGTGGAGTAAACTCTCATTTCTAGTGGCCAATGTTGTGCCCGCTATGGTATTCCACCTTAGACTCAGGAAGGACAGCATTTCCAGCGAAAGCTCTCCGGGGCGGGCACCTACAGCTGAACAGTACTCCAAAGTTGGGATACACAACACTAAAGTGCATACTATTCCGCTGAAGGTGCGCTCCCCAGAGAGCGCATGTTCCGATCCGCTGAAGGTGCGCTCCCCAGAGAGCGCATGTTCCGTTCCGCTGAAGGTGCGCTCCCCAGAGAGCGCATGTTCCGTTCCGCTGAAGGTGCGCTCCCCAGAGAGCGCATGTTCCGATCCGCTGAAGGTGCGCTCCCCAGAGAGCGCATGTTCCGTTCCGCTGAAGGTGCGCTCCCCAGAGAGCGCATGTTCCGTTCCGCTGAAGGTGCGCTCCCCAGAGAGCGCATGTTCCGATCCGCTGAAGGTGCGCTCCCCAGAGAGCGCATGTTCCGATCCGCTGAAGGTGCGCTCCCCAGAGAGCGCATGTTCCGTTCCGCTGAAGGTGCGCTCCCCAGAGAGCGCATGTTCCGTTCCGCTGAAGGTGCGCTCCCCAGAGAGCACATGTTCCGTTCCGCTGTAGGTGCGAGCCCAAGGGAACTCACACTGGGAGTGTAACTTTTCTTTTGGTATGAGGTGAAGTAAACTCATTTTTCTGCCGTGCCCAGTGTGGAAGAAATAAATATACGCTCCCACATGGGCACAGCAATAGAATATCATGGCCTCCAGATAAACGAGTTTACTTTTATTCCACGTCAAGCCAAGGAGTTAACTTGAAAGCCCACACAGAACGGCCAATTACAGCCATTAGGGATGCACAGCACCACAATGCGTACTGGCTGGCATGTAGGTGCCCTCTCTCAAGAGCTTACCCTTTGATTTCACTTGGCCCAAATGGCCTTGCATGTGAGACTGTGCCCAAGGCGGGGTGCCCAGTGCCAATCTTGCATGCAAGGGCATTTTGGACACACTCCTTCCAGCTTCAAGCATTTCCCCCTTACTCCTGTTTTCAAGCATTTTTCTGCATTAGTGCAGATTTTTAAGGTGAACTCACATTTTAGCCTGGCTTTTTTTCTTTTCATTTAGCATGCGGGTTTTTTTTTTTTTCTTTACTCCTTCTTAATTTCCATCCCATTAGATTACTGCATCCCACAGGGATCCCTCTTTTCAAAGCGTGCGTCAAGTACAACCTGCGCTAAAATTTAACTCCAATTTCAGTGCGGGTTTTATTACATTGGCCCCAGAGAGAGGAAAAGAGAGTGGTGGAGAAGAACAGGTGAGAGAAAGAGGGAGGGAGGGAGAAGAAATGAGGAAAGAGAAGGCTGCAGTAATGAGAGAGTATTCCTTACTCTCTGTTCCCACAGTCAGTGCAAAAATTCATTATAGGTTTAGGGGCTGTTAAAAACAATTTAGTTTGTGTTCACAGATTATTGCAAACCTACTTGCCCCCGCTAAAGCAGGGAAGGGGGTATTATATTGCGCACTGGGGTCGCGGGCATGCGTGCAGACAAATCAGCACCTCTGGCAGTGTCGGGCTGGAGGCTGCCTCACCTCCCTGGAGTTTGTGGAATGCCGGAGTTTGCAGCCCACGTCGTTTTTCTTCAGGCCTGCTGGTTGTGCAAAGAAAAAAAAAAAAAAAAGGAACATCTTACAGAGTTGTCACTTTGATGATAACTCTTTTTTTTTTTTCTTCTTATGATTTTATGCAGAAGCAAATCCAGAGCTGGGAACTGTAGAGTGGGCGGGTGAGCGTGCGTATGTAGATATATTAGGTGAGTGTGTGTGTGTACGCACCCATGGCAGTGTGCACATAGATGCTTGTGTGCTACTAACAAGACCAGCTGAACCCATAGCAAGAGTTTTCAGCCCAGCCCTAGCTGCTCTGTTATGCTGGCTGCCGCTGTGGAATATCCGCGAGACTCACTTGCATCCGTCGGATCTACAGAACCGGGCTGGTACCGCAGAAGCGAGGCATGGCTGGCGGGCGGCGCAGGGATGCATGCAGGGCACCCCTGCAGCCTGTCCAGCTGGAGGGGGGGTGCATGCTGGAAAGGAGGTCACGGGGCCATTATAAAAGCAGTACACCTTGGCTTCCAAACTAAAAAGGAAATAAAGTATAAAACAGGGCAGTCAAAAAGGAAAAAAAGAGCCAGAAGTAAGATCACAAGCAGGAATGGAGCCAGCAGCAGGTCAATCGATTGCTGTAAAGGGCTGCTTTAGTAGGAAAGCGAGAGAAGTTAGGGATCTGTGTCAGGGGATGAGAGGCAGACTACAGGAGAGAAAGGGAAGCAAGGAGCAAAGCGGTAACACCTAGGAACAGTGCTGAATTCGGTGACAGAAAAAAAAAGATAAAGACGAGATTCCATCTTACAAAGAAAACCTGCAACCTTTATTCTCTGCAATAAATTAATCCCTTCTAGCAAAAGGCCAATGAGCTTACATTCGGAATACCTTTATTTGAATCGCTCAGGAGGCCTTTTGCACACGGCCTACCCCCAAACTCGCACAAGGAGAGAAGGAGCGTCCTAACTGAAAAATGTAGGTTTTATTTTTTTTTTTCCCCTCCCTTCCTTATGTTTGTGGAGTGCGAGCTGGCTGCCCGCCAGGCTTTGACACAATGTCTGAAGTTCAGCCCGCAGCTGCAATTCATTTTCTTTTCCAAAATATTCGTTTCAGTTCGTGCTGAATCCTGGCACGGGCATCCCTGGAGCGGTTCCCTGCAGCAATAATACAAAAAAAAAAAAAGAAGAAGAGGAAAAGCTCTGCGTTCCAGCTCAGAGCATGCAGGACCTCTCTTTCAAAGATGCCGGATTTAGATTTAAAAAAAAATTAAGGATATAAAATACAAAACTGTGCACGCACGCACACACCCACAAGGAGCAAGAAAAGGCGCGTCCGCGCTGGCTGTTCTCCAAAGATAGTTCACAGGGGTCAGCGTCTGCTAATAAACCCATGGTGCGTTCTCCAGCTTTCACGCTGGCAGCGAATTAAACCTGGCATAGGCTTTTTCCGAGAGTTCAGTTGTGCTGAGGTTACTACGATCTCGTACGTAGGCAACCTGCCAAAAAAACAACCCCCTCCCCCAAAACGAACCCCCCCCCCCAAAAAAAAAATTAGTCTACTGCTTGTGGGCTGGGCTGAACTGGCGCCATCTGGCCACGTTTCGAGCATGCCTGTGGTCCTCGGGGGCCTCTCCGGCACGTCGCCAAGAGCCGGGCGGCGTAGCCTTCCAGCACCAGCTCAGGCAGGGGGCCGGTGCGTCATGGGCTCTTGCGGTGCACGGCGGGTAACGGCGGGCCAGCGGCAGGGAGCCGTCACAAGATGGCGCACGGCACTTTATGGGAACCCGCAGTCCTGTCTCCTCGCCACTTGGCCTTTTTCTTTTTCTTCTGGCTTCGCTCGGGGATTTGCTGCCTGTTTTAAAGTGCAAAAGAGAAGTAAAATCAGAACTAGCGGCGGCGGCAGTCTAGGGTTGTGTGTCCCCCCCTTGGCCCACCCTTCTGCCCTCAGTTGTCCTCAACTGCAAGCAGAAAGTATAAACACAAGTGGAATTATTTTTCTGCTTGCACTTCGTTATTTTCATCTGTAGAACGGAAAACCAGGAGCTCTAACTACACAACAGATTTTTGTGGGCGACAGACCTAAGCAATGTTTTTAAAGCATTTGGTACTCGCCAGATGACTTGCTAAATGACGGTTTGGGCACTTAGCTGGCTCTCTTTGAGCCGGCTAAATAAATTGGGTATAGGGGCGTTCCGGGGAGGACTTAGGTTAGCTGGCTGCGATACGCCAGTTATCCGGATAACCTAGCTGGCAGCCCAAAGAGTTGTCCTAAATTTAGCCAGCTCTATTCAGTACTGAATATACCTCCGAAGTCAGCCAGGTACATTTGTTTGGTTAACTTGGCTACCTGGACAGTGACTGAATATTGAACATCATTCATGCTAACAATACCAAGGAGGGTAAATGTGATACCAGCGCGTGGGCACACGTGTATGCGCGTATACGGGCAAGCTATAACGTAAGCATGTCTATGCGTGCAAGGTATAAAATAGTCTGTGCACGCCTGCACGTGCGCACAATTCTATACGGACACGCGCATGTGCGCACAAATGCCACCTCTACCGCCTAAGGGGGGGGGGGGATTTTAGTTGACGCACACATCCCCAACGCAATTACCAGTTTCCCCAGTTCGCCCAAGTAAGGAATAGGACTTGCTAACCGCCTCTCGTTAAATAGCCTCCCTTACAGCACCAACCCTTAAAACCCCACTGTCTAGCCTAGATTTTTATATTTTATTCCTTGCATGCCATCCATATCAGTAATAAAAGTTAGGGGGCAGGGGATCTTGGCGCGTGCCTGTGAGCGTAGATATATGCGTGCACGTTTCGTGTTAAAATCCTGGAACGGCCCGCGTCCTGCCCAAATCACGTCCACCATCTCCACCCCCTTTTTTTTTTTGTAACTTTCTCGCGTGCATAGCGGGAGATGCCCACGTACTCTGCGGTTCCTTAAAAAAAAAAATCTGCCCGGTGCACGCGGGCCAGACATACTCGCGTTATCTCCCAGTTTTGGTGGGCGCCGGGCATTTACAATAATTCACCCCGCTGTGAATAAGACCTCCAGTCTGCATTATTCCGATGCTGCCCCCCTCTTGTAAACGAGGCTGTAGAAACTGGATAAGCGTTTGCAGAAAACGGCCGCCGTGGCAGCGCGTTCCCCCCCTGTTTTCTTTGGGGAGAGCCGCAGAAGGCTGCGCTGTCAGCCACCGGGAGCCAAAGGTTGCCAATTCCCCAGCACAGCACTCAGTGGCGCGGGGCTAAATTCTTTTTAAAAGCCCTCAAGCCGTATATATTATTTATGAAGGCTGATGCATGAGCCAGGCAGCTGGAAATATTTACAGGCTCTCTCTCGCTTTGCAGAGAAAGAGCTAGGCACTTTTTTTTATTTTTTAAGGCCCTGCTCTGTTCTTAGAGATGGTGGGGCAGGATTAGGAGAACACAATCTACTGCTGATTGGAACCGACCACACCGAGGAAGACTTCTCTTATAGCTCGGCTATAAGAGAAAATAAAATATTTGGAGGTCCTGTTTCTGCAGCAGCTTTCTTGCAAATCAGAAACACAATTTGGCCTCCCCCTTGCTGGTTGTTGATCTCATTGGCTGCTTGTGACTACCGTCCCCCTCCACTAAGCTTGACAGCCCATAAAATTCAAGCTACGGCATCTTAAAGCGGAATGGGTTTTAGGAGAATAAAAATATACTTTTAAATTAAGCAAAAAATAAAAAAATATATATAGAATTTAAAAAGCGGGTGAACCCCAGAAATGGCAGCCTGCAGTCTGCCTGCTCAGGACACCAGAGAAGGGCGCGCTGGCAGTTCGAGGCAAAGAAAAAAAAGAAAAAAACTTTGACAATGCTTTAACTGCAAATGTTCCGATTTAGTCATGCACGTTCGAGTTTCCCAGTGCAGCGTGCGGTCTGGTTTTTTGGGGTTTTTTTTGTTGCAAAGGAACGATCCCAGCCCTTGTGCACGACCGCAGCCCTTGCATAGCGGAGGGTAGGTTACAGAAATCCTCTGCCTTCCCAGAGCATAACCACTGAAGCATTCATCTATCAACTGAACCCTCATCCCGAGTGACATTTTAAGTTTTTTTTTTCTTTAAAAAGGAAAGTAGCTTATGTTCCACTTTATTTTTGCAAAGGTCCTGCCATAATATATTTTCGATACTCTGTACACGTGTTTTGCGGTGGGAAGGGGCAGGGTGAACAGAATGTGCTACTTCACAGAGACTTTTACCAACTCTTGCCCTTTAACCTAGATCCAGAAGGCTCTGGGGGTGAAGTTACCAGCCCTGAGCGGTGCACAGTGGAATAGTATCTCCTTCCTCCACCCAGCTTTTTTGAAAAGGAAGAGGATACCTCTAAATCACAGCACGGTAACAGAACCAGGAATAAGATCCTGAAAGTGTATTCTGTAACGCCGAGAAGCAATGCTCGACCCTGGAAGCCTAGGCCGGGGGCTCGCTGCGCTGCGGTCTTCGCTCAGCGAGGCTCATTTCGTGACTCACCGGATAACTCTGACCAGGTCGTGGAAGGCTTTCTCCACGTTCAGAGGTGGGTCCTTGGCGCTAGTTTCTATGTATGGAATCTGAAAAACCAAGGACACAATACAGCGTGAAATACCGAGATGCTCAGGCACCCCCTGGGGGCGCGCAGAATGCCCTTAAATTCCCCTCTCAAACGCGACCCAACTCTCCCGAGTACAGTCCAGGAATTCAAGAGCACACGGCAAGGGGCGATCACTGTCTGTGGCAATTGGAAATCCGCTACGGTGTTAAAATGTTCTAACCTGCGCTCTGCAGTTCTGCTTAACTTTCCTCAGAGCCACGCACGTGCAGACGGCCCGAGTCTCCCGGGTTTCTTGGTGCACTCCCTCCCAGTCTCCCGCTTCCCTGGACCCCCCCAAGCAGATCCTGCCTCGCAAAAGGAGCAGGCAAAATAAGAGCAGCACCCAGCCTCAAGTGCCACGGGTCCCCTCCTCCTCCCACCCTCGCAGGGTATGGGAAGGAGGAGGCAGCAAACACACAACGGCACTTGCTCTTTTCATCTGTCCCCCAAGTTGCTCTTGTAGCCATCACAGGGTTAATTTATTGCTGGGGTTTGGAAGGAGTTAGAAAGGGCGCACGGCGAGGTGGGGTGGGGGCAGAGTGCTGGGGGGGGGGGGGGGTAAGGTATCCGGAGGGAGGGCGCTGGAGGATCTAGAGAGGAGAGAGCACGGGGGGATCGGAAAGGATGAAGGGGGCTAAAACTGGGGAGAACAGTAGAGAGGTGGGAGAGAGAGAGAGAATGAGGAGAAAATATGGTGACGGAGGGGAGAGGAAGAAAAAGTGACATGAAAGAAACATAAATCAGAGAGAAGCAGAAGAGGGATCAAGAAAAAGCTGAGAAAAAAGGAAAAAAAAAACATCTTCAGTTTAGACGTCCACATTCAGCAGGCCGGTAGGTGGCAAAGTTACCCGAATATTCAGCAGGAGAAGTCTCCTGGGTACTGGGTGGGAAGTCGCACAGGGCACAACCACCGTGTGGCGATGGCGACGTCCTATAAGACTTCGTAGCCAATATGAAGAAAGCAGGTTTGATGCGCGCGCGGCCAGCTGCGACTTTCCTTGCAAACGTGGCTGCTCTAGGGGATGTGTGGCCAGCTCAGGAATTTCCCAAATGATTCTCTCTCTGCTTGGTCGTCAGCCATTCCCTGGTCGAGACAGGGTGAACGTTGCTACGGGATTTGCCATGTGCACTTCTGAAACAGCGCACGGAGGCCTTTTCCTTGAACACACATGTGCTAAGGGGTAGATCTTTAAAAAATATGCGATCGCGTACTTTTGTTCGCCCACCAGGCGCGAACAAACGTATGCTGGATTTTATAAGATACACGCGTAGCCGCGCGTATCTTATAAAATCCGGGGTCGGCGCGCGCAAGGGGGTGCACATTTGTGCAACCTGAGCCCAGCGCGCGCTGCCTGTTCCCTCCGAGGCTGCTCCGATTTCGGAGCGGCTTCGGAGGGAACTTTCCTTCGCCCTCCCCCACCTTCCCCTCCCCTCCCTTCCCATACCTAACCCACCCCCCCGGCCCTATCTAAAACCCCCCCCCACCTTTGTTGGCAAAGTTACGCCTGCTGAAAGCAGCCCCGCTCTGTCCTCCGGTCCTGGGGGCTGGTCCGGAGGCCTCGACCACATTCCCGGGCATGCCCCCGAAACGCCGCGGCACGCCCCCGAAACACCCCTGGACACGCCCCCTTCCGCCCCTTTTCGAAAGCCCCGAGACTTAGGCGCGCCGGCGTGCAGGCCTTTTAAAATCCGCCTCTAAGCGTACAGAAACCCCCAGTGAAATACGCTGCGGGAACCTGGGCTCATAACACACCATGCTGGCTTAGGTCAATTCTGCACAATTTGTCTCCCACCTGCGTACTTTTGGACTGGATATGCTTTTAGTCTGGACTCTGCTTGGATACACTGAGGTCACCCAAGTGGACGGGGAGAGGAGCTCTTTCCAAACGGAGGTCAGAATTTTGTTCAGATGCTTTGGACAGACCAAGAGACCGTCTGCTGGACACTGCATTTTCATTAAAGCATAGATGTGTCCTTGCAGTGTCAAAGGGGGTATACGTGTGTGTATTTGGAGGCTCATTAGTCTTCAGTTGGACAGGTGGTTCAGAAAAATGCAAATGCATAAAAAAAAAGATGCAGCATTGTTTCATTCGGTCTGGACTGCGAGCATTTTCCTCCCCCTACGGTCTGCATTACTGAAACCATATTACGTGCTTTGCCTGTCATCAGAAAAAGTCAACACCATTTCAAGCAGAAGTCCAGGACGAATGTCTGTTTTCTTCTTAGAACAGCATCTTAAGGTAACCGGTCAACAGTCGGCCAGACCGAAACACGCAGGCACGGTGTAGCACTACTATACGGCATTACATACCCTTCTTAAAAGTCCATTGTTCATCGCAGGATCTGGCGTCCCTGTGCATAGTGCTATGGCAATGCTGCATCCCTGAGAGAGGGGGAGCAGGGAGTGAACATTTGGGTCAGCTACCCCGTGATAAACTGTTAACTTTACATTGCCGAAGGCTGCTCGACAGCATTAAAATGTTTGCAAGAAAGAAAAAAAAACAAACAACCCACAGATCCTGGGCGGATGAGGGTGAAACATACAGAAAGTGTGTTGGGTTCAGGACCTGCCCAGTTCTTTTACTTGGGGTGTGCGTATTGTTGTAAAGAAAGCTGTATCCTCATGGTCCTGAGCTTTCTTTCAGATGTGTACGTGCCCTTAACATTTGAAAGGCTTCCCCACATTGCCTCCCAAATATTCCACCTAAATTGCTTTATATTGGCTACAACATAACAAAAATTGACAGCAGTGGGGCCAGCAGAGCTGCGTCCGTTTCTCGAGTCTGGCTTCTGCGTTTTGGGGGCCAGCCTGGGCGAGGCACATTCACCTACCACACTATTTCTCGTGGATCCAGAAAAGCCTCATGTGGATAGGATGTTCCCCCATTTATCTGTGGATTGTCACAAAGTTTACTGCTCGCGAGTTAATGTGAGCGGGGCCAGTCTTAACGTGCACGTCAAGGCTTTATGGCACAGCATACTATTACTAGCATGCACATTACAACCTTACTGCACAAGACTTGGGATGAATGTGGACTGGAGTCTAGACGAAGGTACGGTCTGTGGTCCCTGGCCAACAACTGCTACAAATGAATGGATTAGCCTCAGGGGGGGCGATGGTTAAAAATGGCACCCCTTCCCCCATCAGTAGCTGTAAATGAAGATTTATGGTGCCATAGGCCATCAGAGGCTGGTTGCAATTGAGCAGGATACTCAAAAGGAGCAGGAGGAAACTGGCAGAGCAAGAGAGAAAAATCACCCACCCTGCATGAACCAATCTCACCCTATTCAGTTACATAACATAAAAGGAACAAGTATCAATTCTGTTGCCCGATTATGTGACAAATAATGCATTGTGTACACTGTGTAGCGCAGCACCCTGTCACCTCAGAGACCTTTCTTTTCACAACGTTTTCCTATGCTGTATACGATTCTGAACACGTAGTGCTGTCTTGAGCTAATCTATATGCTAAGCTTTAACCAGTATGACCATAAGAACCTCCCACCCCACCTCAGAGATCAGGTGATAACAAAATGGTGGCCCCACTACTACCACCCCAACTAGGAAGTCTGGGCATGAGATCCAGCACTGGTCTTGCCCTGGGCACCAGCTCTTGTGAGATGGCACTCATGCTGGTCCTCAGGGAGCCACCTGGCCTCTCTGCCTTTTCAGGACCTCCACGATGACTATGCATGAGAGAGATCTGCAGGCACTGCCACCACGGTGGGCAAGTCTAGCTCATGCCTATTCATCATGGATGTCAGGCATGTTGAGTACCATTGCCTTCTTTAAATCGCTGGAACCTGTACAACGCCTCTTTGTATTATAAATGCTGTACAAAGTCCCATGAGGCTTCATCCTCACTTTCATTTGCTGAAAATTCCAATCATCTTGGACTATCAATGCGACCTGCGCCGAATGGACCAGAATTTGGAAAAATAGCACAATGCTCTCGAATGGCGAGAAACCTACATTATGTTTCTCGGCCATTTCTTTCCCTTGTTCGCTTGTGACTTTCCGCAGGTGCACCAGATCCACTTTGTTGGCCACCAAGACCACGGGAAAGGACTCTCTGAAAATGAACAACAAGACAAAGTCAAGCACCAACGTCTGGCGTGAAGTTTGATTCAAATGATTTAAGTTGTTAGGAGACAAGACAATAATGCGGAGAGGATTAATTGTTCTAAGCCATCTAGTCCCGTCTTTGACTGTTTGTCGGATTGTGCATTTCTTCACAACTGCTAACAAGCTATAAAAATAAATCACATAACCCAACTTTCAACCAACCTAGACTGAGGTTTTTCTTGCTTGTGAAAATTGTATAAATATCCTTGTGGAAACAGGTCCTATTTCTGGTCAATAATCTCACATTTAGTCATGTCACCTGGTGGAAAGTAGTATTAAAAAAGGAGAAGCAAATAGGAGCATCCCCAAATCAATCAAAAATAATTAAGTAGTCCAACGAGGGGAGGAAACAATCGAGAAGGGTCTTTTAGCTTTCAGCTTTTGCGAGTGTTTTGGCATTGGTAGTGATGCAACTTGGGAAGGCGAGATGACGAGCTCTCCTGATGGGAGGCCGCCGACGGGATACGCCTGCGATCTCAGCACTCTATAAACATTTTCTCTATAGTTTTGGAAGACTTGCAAGGGGTAAATGATTACAAATACAATATAGCAGTGCAGCAGAGAAATATATGCTATCCTTTAACAGAAAACACATTTTTCTGACAAACCATTCTTGAAATTTATTTTTTTTTGGTTCCTGTGGTATGAAGTTTTCTGGGCAGAATGTTTATAATTAACATATCTCAATAATTTGTGGTTTTCTCCATCATTTGCGCCATCATTGTGATTTGTATGGCACATGCCAGATGTACACAGCACTGTACAGAGATAAAGAATGGGCAGGCCCTACTCTTAGGAGCTTACAATAGAGGACACCAAATGAAAACCAAAGCAGAAAGGCCACGACGCGGAAGATTTATTGTTCTGGTTTATCCCCCCTGCCTTGAACTAATTCCAGCTAGTATGGGCTCGTGCTGGAAAAGAATATAGAGGGGGATTTTGAGTGCAGATTGCACTGAATTTGCTAAGCATGAGTGTGCACTCGGAAATTCCATGAATAACCCTCAGCTCCAGCAGGAAATTCCTCTTCTGTTAAAGCAGCAGCATAAGCCAAAAGATTTCTGAATAATTTGGTTGCTTGGGGAAAGAAACCAAATCTCTTAAAGGGCCCCCTTTTCATCCTAGATTTATGCTGATGGCTAGTGTTTCGATAGCCAAGCCCTACTTGGGCTACGTCCACCACTAGCAACCGAAGCCATAGCAGGGGATGCTCTCGTGCTGACCCTCTGTAACGGGCGCGCGCAGCGCCAGCGGCTGAGACGCGGTATAAGGGAAGGAGGTTTAAAAAACGACAAAACCAGGGAACGCGGCCACAGTAAAAGGTGTAAAAGATTAAGCGATAAAAGGAAATGTGTTTTACTGGAATGCAGAAAAGACACTGGAGAATAAGACGGCAGTAGAGCCAGCACTCAACTGATATTGCAGGCTGCGATTCTGCTGCTTTTAATAAAAAGTTGGCATTATGTCCGTACCCTTTCTTGCCTCAGTAAAAGCACTGGCATTTTTCAAAGCCGCCTCGGATTTTTCCTGTGCCCGCCTGGTTAAACTGCTGGTGCTGGCTTATGCCAGGGAACAATGCAAACACGCCCTCCCCCCCCATCCCCTTCTTCTGTGATTCGTCAAAAATAGTAATACAAGGAAAGAAAAACCTGGAACAGGTGAGCTGCAGCTGGAAACATTCAAGGTCAGACCTGCCAGGAGCGGCCCAGACAGACTCTTCAGCATCTGAGGGCACGGTTCCTGCATTGTACCGGGATGGCAGGTTTCAAGTTCATTTCTGCTGAAAACTGCCCACCCTGTGGTGTGGGTAAAAAATCACGACTGCAGAGCTGCGTGGTTTTGTGTGAGGGGAAATAAGGGGTCCTTGGGAGCCGGGCTGAGGGAAGGCTTTACAAAATACTAGTTCTCTTTTTTTTCAGTTTTCAAAAAAAGTGCCCGTGCGTTTTTAGGCAGAACAAGGCCCGTACAAAAACAAAAAAAAAAAAGTGCAGATCCGTGCAAATACTTTCTCTTAAGACAATTTTCAAAGGGCACATTTATTTATTTATTTATTTTAAATTTGTGCAAAGTGCACAGGTTAAAAAAAAAATAAAATCCCCTAATCTGCACCTCCGCGCTCAGGGATGGTAACTATTAAACAGGCGCACAAATGCGAGCGTTCGTCAGCCTGCGCCCAGGGACGCGGCCATTTTATAACGTCATAAAATAGCCTGACCTTGCACACAGTTTTAAGCGGGCACGTGCCTATGCGCGCAAACGTGCTCCTACCGCACAAATAGGGGGAGGGGGGTATTGTAGAAGATGCGTGCGCCGACACCATTACCAGTTTTCCCAGTTCGTTCCCAGTTCACCCAAGTAAGGGACAGGACTTCCACACCCCCCTAGTTTAATAGCCTCCCTTCTCCCGTTATCCGTGACCCTTAAATCCCCGCAGGTCTTCCTATTTATCTTTATTTTATAGCTCGCACGTCATCCACAGCAGAAGTAAAAAGGTTATGCCGCAGGGGAGGCCGGCGCGCGCCTGTATTGAAACTGAAATCCAGGAACGCCCGTTGGCCCGCCCCGACCAACACCCAGGCCCCACCCATTTTTGGAACTTTTCATTGGCGCGCGCAGTGGTAGGAACTCTGGCAGCTTTTAAAGTGCGCTCGGCGCGTGCGCCGGCCCGTCCTGCCCATCCCCCTAACTGATGCGCACGTCGGGCTTTTAAAAATTCGCCCGATGCCGTCTGCATAATGCGCCGCTTCCCTGACCCCGTCCACGTTCTGCGTTAGAATTGCCAGAGAGCTTCAAGCTCTCCATGAACAGCGCGAGGCGGTCCGGTTTTGAATTGGTTACCAAATCCTGATCCAGTGCATTCTGGACCTACAACTTCTCTAAGAAAAGCCGACAAAAAAAAAAAAAAAATCTCGCCGGACCTTTTGCTTTAGCTCAGTTCAGGGGTATCTTAAAGAAACGGAAAGGAGTTCTCATTTCTTTAAATAGCAAAGAAGTGCAGACAAAGGGCGGGCACCTCAACGTCAATGAGCCTGGAGCTCGCATGACGCCCTGTGGGCGCACGTGAGTGTCAGAGAAGGGGGAGGCACTGAACATGTTCGCTGGTAGATGAAGTGATCACGTTTAAGGGAAACAAAAGCTGCAGCCCTAGAGCGCTAGGTTCCTGCTGCCATTCCATGGAAGATTCTTCCGCATTCCCGCCCCCAGCTCTGCTCATTCGGCAGCCAGATCAAATAATCCACTGCGCTTTGGGGGCACCGTAACAGCGTTACTTGCTCCTTTCGTCAAGGTTTCCAAAAAAAAAAAAAAAAAGTTACCCAGCAAGTGATGGTGGCAGGGGTGGGGACAAGGTCAACTTTGGTGTGCGCGTCCCGGCTGCGTGCAAGGTTTACCCGGACTCAGTGGAGACGTTCTCAGGGGTATGGGGGCTGGGGGTTCAAACGTACACCAGTGCTTTTGGATCTTCAAAAGTATGCGTTTCAGTTTCCCTGAAGAAAAAAAAAAAAAGGTTTTCCATGCACGGCATAGCCGGTGGAATTGCATGCATGCAAGTTTGGGAGGGGGATAACGGGGGGGTGGGAAGAGACTTGCATTTTTGCTGCCTAATTCAGGTGGGCTGTTTGAAAGTGAGCCCCTTACGGCAGAACCGGTGAGCTGCTGGCAAGCTCTCGGTTATGGAAACCGAGGCCCAGTCCTGCTGACAGCCCAAGCAACACTTTGAGCCCTGAATGTGTGAAAGAGCTTGCTGTGGAGTTCAAGCGGAGAGCCGCAGGTGAAACCAGTGGCTTCAGGGTTAGGTCACAATCAGTACTTTTTCGGTAACAAACACCTCTTTTTTTTTTTTTTTCCCAGCCTGGTAATTTCCTTTCTGCTCTTTGGATCAGCTGGAAGCAGCAGGCACAAAGGCAGGTAGAGGAGACTGGCCCCAGTGCCGTGTTTTGATAGATCCCAGAACAATTACGCTGCCTCGCCGCCTGACGGACCTGTCACCTTGTCCTTTTCTGCTGGGTCCGCAGCAGTATCTTGTTCAGTGAGGCAAACATGTCAGAGGTCCCAGCTGTGGAGAAGGGGGGGGGGGGGGGGAGAGGGCTATTGTGGGTTCTCTGTCACATTTGCTGGCTCAAAGGCCCCACCACTAGATTTTTCTGAAGTTTGTACTGGCACTGCTGTGGGTCTGGCAGATGAGGGCAGGTGGCAGACCGCTAGTTGGTCTCTAGAGCTGAGAGGAGCTTGGGGGGGGGAGGGCACTGGCTCCACCCCCAGCCAATGTTTTTTTAAAGTCCCCTTACCTTAAATCTGGCCCTATACGTCAGCCTCTGTTGGGCTACAGCTTTCATTCACAATTTCCTGGATTTTTTTTTCGGTCCCTCTCCTCACCTCACTAAGCCCAGAGACTGCAGTGACAATCTTCAGCTGGTCCCATGTGCCAGGGCTGCCCTCCTGGAACCCTGTAATCATGGGCCATACGTTTAGCCTAAGCTGTTGCCATTGTGAAACAGCTGGAACTCCCTCACTGGGGGGGATGGGGGGGGAAGCTGTGTGAGAGGCTTCCCCCAGTCCAGGGAACGGAGGACATGATCCTGGCCTCAAATCCGGATCCTTCACACGGCCACACGCAGCCCTGCTGCCGCGGCAGGGGGCTGGTCCTAACCACTTCCCTTTAAACTAACCCTAAAGTTGCCAGGGTCCCTTCACTAGGGTGCGTGATCCGCCCCGGGGAGGACAGATTGACATTGGCAGAGCACTGAGTGGCGCTGTCCTCCAGGAGTGGGCACAAGGTTGCAGTCCTGGGCTGTTGGGTCAGCAAAGGCCAAGAATATTCTGGGCAGAGGGGGAGGAGATGGGGGTAGGGGGAGAGGTTCAGTTTCTCATCTCTCTGGGGGAGGCTGGAGCCTGCCTTCTGTCTCTGAGTGCTAGCCGAGAGGGCAGAGAGTGCCATGCAGAGAAGTCCCGGTGCTGCTGCTGCTTCGGATGTATTACTAAGAGCAGCTCTGCCCGAAGGAGATCCAGCCCTGAGGGTGGAGAGGGAGGTAAACCTCACACCCTGGATTTATCTTTCTCTCTCTCTCGGTTAAGGCCACCCTGATCAGAGTTCAGTGGGTGTGGATAGAGATCTGCTCAGGAAGGGTGAGAAGTGAGTGGCAGGTGCCTGGCCAGAGCTATAAACCAGCAGTGAGGGAAGAAGACAGGAGAGAGAGAGAGAGAGAGCTGCCCATCCCGCGTTCCCCCCAAGGATTCCAGCAGAGAGTAAGAGAAAGGTGCAGGAGATTCAAGTTTCTGGAGGGTCGGCATCTGCCCAAGGGAACCTTCCACCCCGGCGGGTGAAAGAAGAAGTGAGAAGATCTCACAGAGGTGTTGTGACAGCATCCACCTCCCTTCCAAAGTCTTAGAGCCTGAATGGAGAATTTTTAATAATGAAAGACTAAACTGGCAGCGTTCCAGATTTAAAGTCTCCTTGTTCTGGAACACCACAACCTTGTGGCACGCGTTTCCCTCTAAACACCCTGACCCCAACTTCCCATTGGAGGAGCCACTCCAGGGTTTTCAGGACTGAGTCAGGCCTAAGGTCTGGGTTCGAATGGGCTGCCAGTTTAAAAATTTACTCTGGAGGGGGGGGAGCTACATTAAAAAAAAACAAAAAACAACCCAGTTCTTTAGAGACCCCTTTCTCATACAGTCTTTGCATTGGAGTTCCTTGTTCCCAGTTTCTCCTGTTCCTAGGTAGACAGGATTTTCAAACTTTCAGAAACATCGGAGAGAAAAAAAAAAAGTCAATGCATGTGGTTACAGCACAAAAAATACAGTAGCCAAAGTGGAGTGAGGGGGTGGGATGATTAATATTAACAAATAGTTTCATCGGTTTGAGCACTTGTGATGAACAGTACAGCCGCACCCCCTGCTCCTACATTTAGGGTCACCTCTCCCTGCTGCTGGGGACTGCGCAGGAAGCCGCAGGACGTAATGTCTCTTACCCACCTGTCCTTGACTCTGAGGATGAGCTGGTGGAACCTGTCCACGTGTTCAAAGCTGGCTTTATCTGTGACCGAATAGACGATAAGAAAACCGTCCCCTGTCCTCATGTACTGCTCGCGCATCGCGCTGAATTCTTCCTGCCCGGCCGTGTCTAGAACTAGTGGGAAAAAACAAAAAACACAGAAAAGAAAAAACAAATGTTTAGCTCAGTTACGTTCTTACACATAAGGTGGGCAATTCCTGTCTTACAGCGGCAGGAAGGAGAACAGGAGGGGGATACAAGAGAGTTCAACAAAACAAAAACCTGCTTGTTCTTCTTGATTTGTCTGCAGCTTTTGACACGGTAAAACACACTACACTTATAGACCAACTAGCCAACATAGGCATCAAAGGCTCAGCTCTCAGTTGGTTTCAGTCCTTCTTGAGCAACAGATTCTATAAAGTCAGGATAAACAACAAGGAATCTCATCCCATCCTTACAGACCAAGGAGTCCCTCAAGGATCTTCACTTTCACCCACCCTCTTCAATATCTACCTCCTCCCCCTCTGCCACCTACTCGCAAACCTCAAGCTTACCCATTACCTCTATGCGGATGACATACAAATCCTTATCCCGATCACAGAATCCCTTCAAAAAACTATCGCCTACTGGAATGACTGCCTTCAGCCAATTAAAGACTTACTCTCTAGCCTCAACTTAGTATTGAATGCCAATAAAACGGAAATGCTCATTATCTCCCATGACCCCCTCACCATCTCATCAAGCTCCTCTCAATCAACAAACTCAAATAGCACGTTCTCTCCTGACGTCAGGGATCTTGGAGCCTGGCTAGACAACAATCTAAACCTAAAAAGGTTTATAAACACTACCACAAAGGACTGCTTTTTCAAATTGCAAGTCCTCAGAAAGCTAAAACCCCTCCTCCACTTCACAGACTTCCGGCTAGTACTTCAATCCATCATATTATCTAAGCTCGATTATTGCAACTCCCTTCTACTCGGACTCCCCACAAATACTATCAAACCCTTACAGATGGTACAGAACGTCGCCGCCAGAATCCTCACAAACTCTAACAAAAGAGGACATATCACTCCAATCCTTTGTAACCTCCACTGGCTTCCTATTAAACACAGGATACTCTACAAAGTTCTCACAATCGTCCACAAAGCGACTCACAAACTCGCGCCCATCGTGTTAAGCACACAACTTCAACCTCATACATCTTCCAGACCAATTAGAAGCGCATACAAAGGCACACTGTATGCCCCGCCGGCAAAAACATCACTAAGGAAACCAGCACTATCCTCAGCAAGCCCCCACCAATGGAACGCGCTCCCCCCAGATCTACGACTGGAACCAAGTCATCAGGAATTAAAAAAAAAAAGCTAAAAACCTGGCTCTTCCGCCAAGCCTTCCCAGACACTTAATGCTGCCCAGATGCCATGATAAACCCAATTAGGGGATACCTCATTGAATTATCCGATTATGACTTTTTTTTAACTGTACTATGATTTTGAGTTCAAACGTTTCTTGTAATTATACTATACTATGTTTAATTTGTACTTTGTTCTATTGTTCTATGTAAAGCCCCTCCCCTTTTTTGGGCATTTCACTGTTATATGTAAACCGGAGTGATTTATATTTCATACAAGAACATCGGTATATAAAAATTAAAAATAAATAAATAAACAAAAATGCCTTGCTTTCTGAAAAGCATTGACCAACAAAATCAGGAGAAGGACGACACAAAATAGCAACGGATAAAGCCGTCTGGCTGCAGAGTTATTCCACTTGAATGCACAGAAATAAGTTAAATAAGAACAAAAAAAGTCTACAAAGTAATGCCTTTTTATTGGACTAACTCAATACATTTCTCGACTAGCTTTCGGGAGCTAATGCTCTCTTCTTCAAGTCAGAATTCAAATGGGCAAACCATGACATTAATCAGGCAATGTAAAGTGGTGTGGCTGCAATACGTGAATGTCAGACGGCATTCCACTGATAGAGCGAAGGGGCGTTATGGTTTAGCGGTGTTTGGGTAGATTCTTGGGCACTGTGGCAGATGACCACGCGCCCGGGGAGGAGTCACAGTACTGGGCTAGATTCAGGACACACAAACACAGAATTAGCTCTTTTATTGTACAGCTTGATGTATAACACCAGAGGTGGCAGTAGTGAAGTGATCCAGAGGTAGCAGTCCTCGGCAGAGGAAACCCATCTCACCAAGTTGGTATAGGGAGATCCAGGTGTAGGTTTCCCAGCACGGCAAAGCTGTAGATGAGACAGACTGAGAGTTGGATTACTCACTAGATGGTAGCTGTAAAGGTTGGCGATTCCACCAGGCTGAAGTAGATGGTAACAGGCACAGAGGCAGGGAGAGCAGGCCCTCGAGGAGTGAGTACCTGATCCCAGTAAGGCACCTGAAATAAAGCAGAGGGCCCCCGAGGAGCGGGTACCCAGGTTAGAGATTACACCGAAGGGCAGAGAGAGCTTCCAACGGCAGCAAGGAAGTGGCAGAGTAGCTTAGACCGGACGAGTCCAATCCTTGCTAACTCACAGGTCTATCCAGTAAAGTGAGGCCGCGTTTACCCCGCTCCTAACCAGCTAATAACCCGCGTTAGCCCTTCCTGCGATCCCGAATCCCCTTTAACCTACTCCTACCGCGTCCTAAAATCCCCAGGCAACCCCTTCCGCACGCGGCATGTATATTGCATGCAAACGAGCGAATTAGCTATTCCCTAGCATCCCGTAACCCGCGCCCCGACTATCGCTATCTTTCCCTGCCGTTTTGTCGCGCGTTTAACCTGCAAACTTACCGCCTACCTGACCCCTGCGGTCAGGTAGGCATGTCACGTCACGTCTTGAGCGGCCAATTGCACGCACAGGGGCCGCTTTCCCCCGTGCAGGCGTCCATCTTTGCGAGCAGCTGGAGGCAGGAGAGGTCGTCCGATGTCCGGAGGGGGCTGCAAAAAGTAAGTCGCTTCGCCGCTTCGTACTGCCAGTCCCTTCTCCCCTCCTCCCGGAGCAAGGCTGCTTTTCGCGCCCTGCTTCGGGAGGAGGGGAGGGGGGACTGGCAGTCCCGACTTCCTGGTATCTGTCATTTCAAATGTCATTTGAAATGACAGATACCAGCGTGGCCATGAAGCGTTAGGCCCGCGCACCCAGGATACTGTATAGGCGCTCTATCCAGTAAAATGGGTTGCGCGGGCCTAACGCTTCACGGACCCTTCTTAGACGCGGTTTACATTTGCATAAAATTATTGTTCAGGATCGAGCGGTAGGTGAGCTGCACTGTGCGTGTGGCAACCGCGGGTGCGCCGGGCACTAACGCAGCTCTTTCTACCGCTCGGTACTGGATAGACCTGTCAATGAGCTAGCAAACAAGTACAGGCTAAATACCCGGATGGCGTGACGTCGCTTGAGGGGGACGCCCCCCGAGGTTCGCGCCATAGCTGGAATAAAAAGACGTGGGTAGCGCGCACGCATCCTAGGAGGCCCTTGAGAGAAACATGGCGGGAGGCAACGCCATAGCCGTTCCGGGGACACCGGAGAGCGCGGCTTGCAGACGCGGCGGCAGCCATCTTCCCAAGGCTAGCGGGGAGAGCGGAGAAAAAAGGTGAGGCACAAGGGTCGAAGCCGTCTGAGACCGACGGACGCAACAAGGGGTGGGGAGTGGGGGTCTGATGAGCGATCAAAAAGGTGACAGGCTGCAGAAGAGGAGGGGGGAATTTTTTTCGGTTTTATTTGTTAACTTTATTGTATAAAACAGCGAGAGCAAGAGAGAGGGTCGACGAGTCTCGAACTCAAATGGGGAAAAAAAATGGGGAAGTAGGTTTAAAACAGCTCCCACTACCCCTGCCAACCCACCCAGGGGTTTCCTCGTCTGCTCGGGTTAACGGGGGCGAGGTCACCGCTTTCTCTGTTCGGGGTCTGACCGAGGGGTGGAAAGGGAGCACTCGGCGACCGCTTTCTTCCTGGCTTTATCCACTCCCGCTGCGACAGACGTCGGCCGAACCGGGCCAGCGGGTCGCACTCAGAACAACACTGCAGGCATTGTCTCCCTGGCCGAGCCTTCTGCCACTTCTTTAAATTACGGGGCCCAGGAGGAAGAAACAAACAAACAAACATCGTCCCAGACTGCAGAAAGCCAGGCGCAGGGTGGAAAAACGAACAATGGCTCCATTCTCCAGGACGATTCTTACAAAATCTCTTACCAAAACAGTTTGTATTTGCAAAAGCTCCTCTGGAACTGTTTTGACGGCGACTGCCCTGCCCTCTCTCAGAACATCGCAGCCACAATGACTTTCTGCCTCTGCTGTGACTCTGGACTCGGATCTTAAGCCTCAAGACCCCCACAAGGCTGCATTTGTGGTGGGGGGAGTCAGGCGGGAGAGGGAGTTAAGGACCTGCTGAAAGGGAGGCCATGAGACCTGGGAAACCAGCCTGCAGCTGAACACACGAACAGCATTAAACAGGAAATGACCCGCCATGGGTCAGGAACGGGGGGGAAACATGCAGATCCCTCCCGCCATCTCTATCTGTCCACGCGATGACAGGCGAGCCGCGTCCCGAGCTCTCACCGCGTGACTCGGTGCTGTCCTATCGGGGGGCGGGGGGGATATTCTCAGGGCTCAAGCTTATTGGCTCCTGTGACCCGCAGGGCATATACTGTGCTTTCAGGAACAGGAAGTGTCTCGGTGTGAGCGCAGGTGCTCGGACACGAGGGGGGAGGCCTGCAGCTTGAGCGGCCCCAGCACCAATACCGAATGAAGGCACAGACTCCGCTGTCTCAGGGAGACAGATTGCAGGCCATTTGCTTTTCTCTCTGTGCGCAGCAGCTCAATTTGCCCTTGCCCACACTGCACCAAGAGTTTTCCCTTGGCGCGGCCTCTGCCTAGTCCCCAGGCCTCTGCCGTCAGCAGCCCCACCCGTGGGCATGGCCTGTGTAGTGATGGCTTCCCCCTCTTGTGAACCAACAGACACTGCTTTTTATTGTTGCAGGAACACTCATTTGCTATCCTGTTAAGATAATTCTAAATCTGTGTACTTATAATTTGATTTAATTTGTATGTTTATATTCATACTATGGTTACGTTTATCGAGAAGTATATTGTATTGTAATTACTCTCTATTAGTGTAGTTTATCTATTTATTTATTTTTTTTTTAGATATATCTGTTTACCTCCATATAGATTTTGCCTTATTGGTCTAAAGAGCATTAAATTAGTGTCCCACATGCTCCTCTGTGAGAGACACAAAAAGCAAGAATGCTACCCAACGAATACCTGTAGCGACATAAACCTCATTATGCTAATCGCCTTGACTAGGGTTGACAACTGGCTCCCGATTGTCAGGACAGGCTGATCCAGTCCTGATTTACCCAACTGCCTGCTGGGACATAGTCTTGCTTTTCTTAGGGAATGCAATAGGGAAATCAGAATAAGTCCCAGCAGGCAGGGAAGATCAACTTGTCCTGAAAAGTTGGAGCCAGGTGGCAACCCAAACCTGACCACGTCCTCTGGTAACAATGAATGGTTCAGTGCACTTGTCCATTATCCTTCTAGAGCAGGGGTGGGGAACTTGTTCTAAAGTGCTGCAAGAGTGTCAGATTTTCAAGATAATGACACTGAATATTCATGAGATGCATTTGCATGCCCTGCCTCCATTGCATATTCATGGTGGGTATCATGAAAACATTGCAGCTTGAGGCACTGGAGGCCGGGTGCTGCCTACACCTGTTCTACACTCGCAGGAGGCAGCGTAATATGGTAGCTACAAGAGAACTGCAGACCTAGAAATCATGGTGGGAACGGCTCCCCTATGAAAAAAGAGGCTACACAGGTTAGGACTCTTCAGCTTGGAAAAAAAAAGATGGCTGGGAGGAGACAAGATATCTCCAACACCATCAATTTCTGGAACAACTGTCTACAGTCCATAAATTCCCTCCTCACTAGCCTTAACTTAGTTCTCAATACTGCAAAAACGGAACTTATGCTGATCACCCTGGATGACAACTGTCAGGCTGCCAACAATCCTCACACTGCTAATGATCTCCCCCACTCACGTAAGAGACCTTGGCGTTACTATCGACAATAGGCTGAATCTAAAAAAATTTGTCACAAACACTACGAAAGAATGTTTTCACAAGCTACACATATTGAAAAAGCTAAAACCTCTCCTCCACTTTCAGGACTTTAGAACAGTCCTCCAAACTATTCTATTTTCAAAAATTGACTATTGCAACTCTCTGCTAATTGGCCTCCCAGCTATCACCACCAAACCATTACAAATGCTGCAGAACTCGGCTGCCAGGATCCTAACCAACTCTAGTAGAGGAGAACACATCACACCTATTCTAAAGAACCTACACTGGGCTCCCTATTAAATTTAGAATCATATTCAAAGTACTAGCCATAACCCACAAGACCATTCATTCCCAAACTTCGCTAAATCTAAGTGACCCACTTCGTCCCCACGCATCATCGAGACCAATCAGATCCAGCTACTTAGGCACCTTATATGCACCTCCAGCCAAGTCATCGCTCAAGAAACGTGCATTCTCGACCGCCAGCCCCTCTCACTGGAATGCCCTTCCAACAGACCTTCGGCTAGAAACTTGTAGTCGGACGTTCAAAAAGAAGCTCAAAACTTGGCTTTTCACAAAAGCCTTCACTTAAAGGTCTCTCCCTCAGGGTCAGATTCACGATGATGTGAGATGTCCGATGCCTTAACCATTTAATCTTATAATTTAATCTCATTATTTCCCCACAAGCTGTATGCTATAATGCACTCATGCTTTTCAAGTCTGCTGTAAATCCAAGTTTGTTGAATGTTTGTTTATTTATATTTTGTATATTTATTCTTATATTTATAATAATTTTATTTTAAGTCGTTCGCTGCTTTATCTATAAGTTCATATGAAGTTAGCCCTGTTATCTGTACCCTCTTGTTTGATGTAATTTCCAACCTTGGTTCTATGTAAACCGACGTGATATGTACTAGTACAGGAACATTGGTATATAAAAGCCTTAAATAAATAAATAAGATAGAAAATTCTCTCTCACTTGACGCACAATTAAGTTCTGGCATTTGTTGCCAAGGGATGTGGTTAGTGCAGTTAGTATAGCTGAGTTTAAAAAAGGTTTGGATAAGTTCTTGGAGGAGAAGTCCATTTATTGCTATTAATCAAGTTGTCTTAGAAAATAGCCACTGCTATTACTGGCATCAGTAGCATGGGATCTACTTAGCGTTTGGGATCCTGCCAGGTTCTTGTGGCCTGGTTTGGCCTCTGTTGGAAACAGGATGCTGGGCTTGATGGACCCTTGGTCTGACCCAGAATGGCAATTTCTTAAATAACAGTTCTCAGGACTTTATGAAGTTATCCTTTCAAATAATACTGAGAGGACACTCCATAAAATGAATAACCAGCAGATTTAAAACAAATCTTAGAAAGTACTTTTCCACTCGGCGCACTATCAAGCTGTGGAATCTGTTGCCAGAGGATGTGGTCAAGGCCAGTAGCATAGCAGGGTTTAAAAGAGGTTTGGACAAGTTCCTGGAGGAAAGAAAGTTGATAAAAAACATTAGCAGCCAGGTACACTAGGGAAAACCAATGCTGTCCCCAGGAGTGAGAAAAAAAAAAAAAAAAAAGGAGCTACTTTTTGGGATCTGCCAGATGACCCAGAGTGACCACTGTCAGGGATTCTGGGCTCAATGGACCTTGGCCTGACCCAGTATGGGTTTTCTTATGCTCTGGAATCAGATTTTCTTGGATATACTCAATATTTTTGGGATTAACAGTTACTGTCATGTCAGGCTGGAAGTGCACCACATGACTACATGTTAAGGTAAGTGCCGCCTTTAACACTGCCCTGCATGACTGGCGACTGTGATAAGCACTAAAGGCTTAACTTTAAGCTGGGTAAGTGAGACTTCTGCTCTTTCTGAGGAAGCACTCAATTTAGTCATGTTTAACAGATTAAATAAAAGTGATTGCGGACTGCTAGCTCTCAGGGACCTGAGAAGGACGGGGGTAGGTGGGAACCCCCTGATGTTAAATCTTCTGCCACTTCTTTAAATTACGGGGCCCAGGAGGAAGAAAACAAACAAACATCGTCCCAGACTGCAGAAAGCCAGGCGCAGGGTGGAAAAACTAACAATGGCTCCATTCTCCAGGACGTTTCTTACGAAATCTCTTACCAAAACAGTTTGTATTTGCAAAACCTCCTCTGGAACTGTTTTGACGGCGACTGCCCTGCCCTCTCTCAGAACATTGCAGCCACAATGACTTTCTGCCTTTGCTGTGACTCTGGACTCGGATCTTAAGCCTCAAGACCCCCTCCCCCAGGGCTGCATTCGTGAAGGGGGGGGGGGGAGAGTAAGGAGGGAGAGGGAGTTAAGGACCTGCTGAAAGGGAGGCCATGAGACCTGGGAAACCAGCGGGCAGCTGAACACACGAACAGCATTAAACAGGAAATGACCCGCCATGGGTCAGGAACGGGGGGGGGAAACGTGCAGATCCCTCCCGCCATCTCTATCCGTCCACAGGATGACAGGCGAGCCGCATCCTGAGCTCTCACCACGTGACTCGGTGCTGTCCTACCTGGGGGGGATATTCTCAGGGCTCAAGCTTATTGGCTCCTGTGACCCGCAGGGCATATACTGTGCTTTCAGGAACAGGAAGTGTCTCGGTGTGAGCTCAGGTGCTGGGACACGAGGGGGGAGGCCTGCAGCTTGAGCGGCCCCAGCACCAATACCCAATGAAGGCACAGACTCCGCCGACTCAAGGAGACAGATTGCAGGCCATTTGCTTTTCTCCCTGTGCGCAGCAGCTCAATTTGCCCTTGACCACACTGAACCAAGAGGTTTCCCTTTCTTAATGTGACCAAGTAGAAATACAAGTTAAGCATTTTTTGATACATAAAAAGATAAAGAGCTTGATCCAACGTGTTTTCTAGTGAGGGCTACCTTCCTGTTCCGGGATAAGTGTTTTACACACGCCAAGGTTCTCCCACAAGTTGGGACAGGGGGCTTAAGAAAGGAGAAAAAACCCCCAAACAAACCCCAAAAACACATTCTAGATTCCATTAGGCAGAGAATGAAATTTCTTGATAAAAAAAAATACAAATTAACAATTAGATACAAGAAATTATTTATATTCATATAGACAAATCTAACCCAGTAACAAGCAGGGGATTTGGCCTCGCGTTTGAGCCGCTAAGCCCCTTGAAAACCCGCAGCCAAACCCCTGTTAAACAGTGCGCGAGGCCCAGCGCATTTTACAGAAATCGGCCTGTTAGTATGCTGTACAAGTCTCTTGACATTGGATAAGAGAGGCTCCAGGCATCTGCATATTTGAAAACCCACTTATAAAATCAGCTATATTCTCTTAGGAAATTCCACATTTTTTTTTACACTTTCCAAGATCACTGATGTGTCACCTGACTCAGACAAATGAAGTTCACTCAGCAGAAAAATTTCACGTGGTTAGGAGTGAATGTTCAGAGGATTCATGCGTGTAAAAGTAGCATATACAGGCATAAGTTGTTGTGCGCACGGGCCTGCTCACCTCCAACTCCTCTGCAGGCCCCAGGTCGGCCTCTCCAGCAGCAGCCGCAAGCTCCTCCAGGCCTGAGTGTCCCGCAGCGGCGGTCGCCGGGCCTTCCTCGGCGCGCCAGGCCTCACAGCCGGGTTCGGCGTCGTCCGTGGCATCGGCCCCGCCCCTAGGCGCTCGTGCATGGACCGCCCGGTCCATTATAGGACCAGGGTCGGGTCCTAGCTCCGCGGCACGCCCTGATTGAATGCAGTACAAGAGGAAGTGCCTGCCTGCACTTCCTTGCCTTGACAATCGGGTCGACACCGTGTGTGTACTAGTTTGCCTCCGTGTCCTCCTGTTCCTGTATTCCCCCAGGTAGTACCTCCTGGACTGACTCTCTGATACTGACCTCTATCTGCTCGACCATGCTGACCACTGCCCGGATTCTGACCTTTGCCTGCCTCCTTGACCACGCTGATCGCTGCCTGGATTCTGACCTTTGCCTGCCTCCTTGACCATGTCTGACCTCTGGAACCTGACCCCTGCTTTGCTGACTACTCTCAGACTGAACTTTGGAACTTGACCTCTGCTACTACTGACCACACCTCCTGGATTCTGGCCCTGCTCCTAGCCTTGTCATCGCAGACACTGTACTGGCCTTCCTTGATCCCTCGGGCCTCTAGTCAAGACATTGACCGCGCACTCTTGATCCTGGTGGGCACATCTCTATACTTCCTATCTGGGAGACCCTGCGAGGCCCACCTAAGTCCAAGCAGCCCGGGTACCCAAGGGCTCCACCCAGCCAGTGTCTCCTCCTGTGCTCCGCCTCCTGGTGGCAGGTGCATCCTGGGTCAGACCAGGGAGCCACCCTACACTGCTCCAGAACAAGGGTCCACCTCCAAGCGCAACATAAGTAGCTTATACTCATGTACCTGCTATTTAAAAACATACAAAATATTTTCAGTTTCGTGTACATATTTTACCTGCACAAAAAAAAAATGTTTTGGGGTGTTCCAGGGCAGGGCTACGAAAAACACACATTATTTTATAAAAGATTTATGTGAATATAGTAGGCAACTTATTTGCACAATTTCACACCTGCTAATTACCTAGTGCAATTGATAGATTATTTTGATGGCTGCTGTTGGTTGTGTGTGGGGGATCTGGGGAGAGAGAGTTCAGGGTGAAGAATTAGGAGGGTCTCAATGACTTGTAGGAGCGGGTGAACTGGTGAAAGTATTGGCAAACTGGTGCTATTACACATGCACGTCTTAAAATATACCAACTTCTACATATAAATCACGATTTTACATGAGCAAGTTTTCTTTTGCGTGCATGTGTTTCATAAAATAATTGGGAAAGGTGCGTGCTTTCAACACATTGCAGGCATTTGTATGTAACTAAACATTTGCGTGTATGTTTGAGGGGGAAGTAGGCCTACATGCCTAATAGATGCAGGTTATCTACTGTAGCAGATATCCATGCACCCATATCGTGGGCCTATAGACCTGGTTAGGTGTGAGGAAGAATAGGGCAACTCTAAAGCTTTGTTGGGCTTTGATTCAGATGATTAGTTGGCCAAATCTTTATCAAGTACACTGGAGATCTCTACTTGAAATTACTTGGTCTAGTTTAGATCTCACGGATAAAAAGCGTATTATGTGTCATGCTGGACAGCAGTGGCATAAGACATCGATTAGATTCATATAAGACGGCCTACATGACTGCACGGGATGGCTACCATCTTGCCTTTGAATCCGCCAGGATGGAATATTATTCCTCCTGTTTCAAAGCTTCTCTTAACCCACCATAGGAGCTTTTTGATATTGCCATGGTATAAAAAAAACAGAAGGTACAAGAAGGCACTGAACAACAGTGATAAATATGCAAAAGTGCCAAGAGAAAATTTACAAAAATTTATAAGAGCATTTTATTGAATACATAAAGAATGAATAAATTAAAAAAAACACATCAGACATGTACACGCACAGACATACATATTTAAAAATCCGCAAGTCACTCTCCTCCCTTCCTATTTCCAAATATATAGACAGCTTTCTGCAACCGAATGTTACTCCAGGCAAATCCTTTGTAAAGGATACGTCTGACTCTCAGGCGATTAACGTTGGTCACAGCTAATATCGCGTCCCTTTATACAAATATCCCCCAGGATATAGCAGGCAAGAATATAGAAGACACTTTGCCAAGTATGGATCTTTCTGGCCCTAAGATTAAATTCTTGGACAGTCTGGCTAAAATAGTTCTTGAAAAAGGTTTCAGTTTTGATCAGCAATTATACCACCGGGTTAAGGGTATCCCTATGCGTCGTTTCATTTATACATAGAGTTTTCAGCTATTTTTAGTTATGTGGATACGATACAGCGACAATGTGTTTTGAATATGGTCGGGGGTCATTGCTTCAATTGCATACTTTCATATATTGGATTAATATGCTTGACCCTATCCTGCAGCAGTCTGTTTCATATCTTGATTTATGTATTTTTAAAAATAATGTAATCTTGTGTACTACCATTTTTCATAAAAGCACTGATTAAAATATTATTTTACATTGTGACATTTTCCATCCAAAGTCCCTTAAGAGTAATATACCAATTGGACAATTCCTTCGATTGCAGCATGTACGTTCTACAACTGATGAATACAGGCTATGGTCAAGTGAATTAGAAAGTAGATTTCAGGCCAGAGAATATAGGAAGGTCTTATAATCAGAAAAGCTTACAAACAAGCATTATATGCTAATCGCGATAGCTTGCTGGGGTCATCTTGTAAATCTCCTATATCTAGATTTCTTTGTGCGTTTCCATTTTCTCCGTTTGCAGATAGACTTAATTCTATTCAAAAACTTTGGTCTATTCTACAATTAGACACGCTATTTTCCAAGCCCCCCGTTTTTGCCTTTAAAAAGAATCCTTCTTTGGGTCAATTCACTTCAGCCTAGGGTTGCCAACTGGCTCCAGATTTTCAGAACAGGTTGATCCAGTCCTGGTTTTACCCCATTGCATGCTGGGACTTATTCTAGTTTCCCTATTGCATTCCCTAATGAAAGCAAGACTAAGAGGTAGATTTTCAAAGCAGTGAGCGCGTGTCCACACGTGTACGGTTCCTGGCGCGAGCACATAGACGCACCGATTTTATAACATACACGCAACATGCTATAAAGTCGGGCGCACATGCACGCTGGATTTTAAAATCCATGCCGGGGGGGGAGGGGGGGGGGCAAATTTTTGTAAAATACACACGGCGACGCAAAAATCGGACCTTCCTTAATTGGAGCGGACTGGGAAGAAACTTCCCTACCCCCCTCCCTACACTTCCTCCCACTCCCCCTCTCCTCCCCACCCCCTAAATCTAACCTACCTTCCCCTAAATTTTTATTTTATTCCTTGCTGCTCCTCTGGAGCAGATGCGAGGTAAGCGCGCCGGCCGGCTGCTGGTGCGCGCTTCCCAGAACAACGGCTAATGGCCACTGTCCCAGCTGGCCTCCACCCTGCCCAGACCACCCCTTTTTCAGGGGCTGGCACATGGATGCATACCAGGGTTTGCGTGCAAACCCCGCTCTTACATGCTTAAACTTTTAAAATTTGGCCTTAAATGTACCTGCATGCAGAGGTGTAAAACCAGGACTGGATCAACCTGTCCTGAAAATGTGGAGCCAGCTGGAACCCTACTTTGGCCTCTCTCCCAATGACTCCCATGTATAGCGCAGGCATAGACAGGTCAATATAAATGTGGAACATGCTCCCTGTGCCCTTTTGTATATGAATTAAAGGAGATAGATATTACGACACTGCTTCAGACCTAAAAGCCACCAGCTCATTTTGATTGAATTACGTCTATCACTTGCAAAGAAAAACAACGTCCGTGTACATAGGTCAAACTAAGCTGTGTGTACGTATGAGGATGCTCGAATATATGAGTTGCATCTGGACACAAAGGGAAGGGGCTCTGCTTGTAGCCCATTGAAAATTCTTGGCGCATCGTGTGGAAGTTAAGTGTTTTTTTGTAATTTATCAGGTTCAGCTTCACCATAGGGGTAACAACTCAAAAGTATTGACATAGAAGGAGCCGAAGTTCGTTTATGAATGGAATAGTGCTGCACCCAATGCCTTAAACCTGGATGTTAATAGAATTCCTTTTTGTGAAAGCTTCAGGCTTGTGTCAGTAGCATATTTGTGATGCTATTGGTTTGTTTAAAATACGTCATGCAGTTGAGAGTGACATCACTATTGGTTATTGCATTTAAATCCTTCCAGGAATGGTAGATCCATGAGCGGCATTTTTTGGCTGTCTGTGCCAGTGTTGGGACTTTATTTGGTTATGGTAAGTTTTGCTTTATTTTTTGATTTTGGTTTACTTTGTTAGGTTTATTTTTCACTATTTATTTAGGTTGCTCTTCTTGGCGTGATATCAGCACGTGTGAATCGTTGTTTAAACGTGTTAAGGTGAGCACATCTAGATATCTTGGACTTTGATATATATATAAAAATAAATTGTGTATGGTAATGGTCCTATCTATTTTTTCAATGTCTTGCAGATTTGTGCTCTTCAAAACAATTGTTTATAAAGACCTTTGATTATATGGTCTTTTTCTAAGAAATATTTATTCCATCAAGAAGTTTGCATAGTCGACCGTTATAAGTTGTGAGCAATCATTATTCTAGCTCTATACGTAGGCTCTATGTAGCCTGCATTGTGTGTACGTTAAGTTGTTTTTTCTCTGTTTGTGGCCCCTGAAATAGCCAGCTTGTGTTATGGTGAAACTGTGGTCGCTTGTGTTTTTAAATATGTACGTCTGTACGTGTACCCATCTTCTGTATTTCTGAAATTTATTCATTCTTTTGTGTTCAATAAAATGCTCTTTTTTGGACATTTTCTCTTGGCACTTTGCATATTTATCATAGCTTTTTGAAATTGTACATAAGCTTGTTATGCCACCAAAAGGGCAGTCTATTTCCTCACAGCTTAACTGAGACCTTTCCTGATTACTGCCAGCCAAACATTTTCAGATACGCTTGGGTAACTTAAAGGGGGGCGTCCTTGGTGACCTCTGATCCAGTCATCCAGGAATTTGGGACACATTTAGTTATGTTTTTTCAGTTGAGAAAGAGGAAGTATTTCTAGAGGTAAGAACTTCCTTCTGACCTTTGGATAGCTGCCCAGTTTGGGTGTTGTAGAGCATGAAATCTATTTTCCTTGAGGTGGTTACAAAATCGGTCAATCTTTCATTGGAGGGTGAGTTCCCAGTTTCTTCAAAAAGGCCATTAGTCCCTTTAGTAAAAGGGATAGTCTTCCTGTCCACCTTCCATCTAGTTATACCGCCAATATCAAGTCTTCTGATGCTAGGGAAACGCCTTGAAAAAGTAGGTCTTAGCTAAATGATTTTTATCTGACGTTCTGAATCAGTTTCAGTATGGGCATGGTACTGAAACTATTACCATCCCTATCTGACCAGGTTCTAAGACAGACAAGGGGGAAACTTCTAATTTTGCTTGATTTGTCAGGAGCCTGTGATACTAGTAAAGATAAAGAATGACTTACAGTATTTCTATACTGCTGTCCACCATAGCTCAGAGTGGTTTATATAAGACCCCCCCCCCAAAAAAAAAATAAACCCGACAAACAATAAAGGAAATAAAACAAAACAAAAATCATAAAAGCACAGCATCAAAACTAATAGACACAAATCATAGAACACAATATCCTAAAAATAATTATATCAGGTAAAACTCAATAAGAAACTTAAATGAGTGGTTCCACGGTTCTCTAGCTGTCCACAAGACCATAACAGGGGTCAATGGGAACTAAGTAGGGATAGAAGCCATCCTGCACCATGAAAAAAAGATACGCACCCCAGCCAAAGAAGACTGAAGGAGGCAGCAGGGCATATTGGCACAAGACAGAAGGAGGCCCGATGGGCCACCAATACATTCATCCCACCAGCAGCTGAAGACTGAGAAATGCTGGGCAGCTGCTACCACTTCCCAATCCGCTGGCAACATTGAGAGAGAGGAGGTATCCACGGGACCCCCCCCCCCAGACTCTAGGAAATAAAGAAGAGGAACAGGTGAAAGAGTGAGGCTGTGAGAGCCTATGTGAATAAGAGAGGAGAATGTGTTTCTGTGATAGCATGCGAGTATGAGAGTGCCTTTGTGTGTGACAGCATGAATGTGAGCAAGAATGTGTGTGTGAGGGCACATGTGTTTGTGAGAGAGGGAGCATGGGTGTGAGCAGGATCATGTATGTACGAGTGAGAATGAATGTGAGCATGTGTGAGTGAAAGAGCATGCACGCACGTGTGTGTGTGTAAGAGAGGAGAAAGATTGTGTGTCCCCCTCCTAATACACAGCAATCTCAGGGCAACAGGAAATCAGAAGTTCCCAGGTATGGAGAGTGGGGAATTTTTTAATCCTTAGTTTTAAAATTGTTGGCAATTATTTGTTGGGTCTGTTTTGAAATATTTGATGCTTGGGAAATTTAAAAATGTATTAGTTTGTTATTGGATGTTCTAGATATCAGTTCTGAAATATTCTTTATTAGTATGTTTTTACTATTATTGATATTTTATATTTTTTGATTGTATTGTTTGATGTTTTATGAGGATGTGAGGTTTTTGTTTTTCCATTGTCACACTGTCTGCCCGGTTGTATTTATAATTTTATGGTCTCTATTTTGCAATTGGTGAGGGTCTGTGTGTTTTGCACGTGTGACTTAGAGGAGGTATTCTGCTAGCACATACTTTCTATATAGGGACCCACAGCAGCTAGATTTGTTCAGTTTCCTAACAGTAGGTGTACTGGTGTTTTAGGGCCTGCTGTAATAGTTGCAGTGTTGCCTATTCATAGGTAGGATTGTTACTGTTTGAGTCTGGCAGTTAAGGTGTTATAGTATGACAGGCTCCTATCTGTCCCAAATACATTTTTTGCAGGATTTTGTATTATACAACGTTCCTGGTAGTGGAGGGCGTTTGTGTTGCTGTTAATGAGGTGACACCAGAATTGGATTATTATTTTTTTATGGTGAATGGTAAGAGGAAGTGTCCTTGTTCTGCTCTGCACCCTTTGTTGGGGGGAGTTTCAGTGAATGCAGGGTATTGTAGAACTTGAAGTGCAGGTTTTATATTGGGATTCTGTCCCACTCCTATACAGAAGAATTTTTGATTGATGCTCTTGAATAATTTTATGGGTAGTCTGATGTTTGACACAGGTCGGGGAATTCTTTGTTACTTAGAAGGTTCTTCTATCTAGAGATGCCAGTGCCATACATGCCCAGCACTTTGTGACAATGGTGCAAAACGTTTGTAACAGTGCCTCTTGCTTAGGAGAGGGGGTGTCCTGTCTCTGCATGTATGGAGTTTGGTAACAGGCAGGTGTGGAGAGAGCCATTGGACCCCACCAAGATCAAACAGGGTGGTTTCCCTGTCACAGATGACTTTCTTTAAAAAAAAAAAATATGGTGGGGGAGGAAGGTTGGGAGGGGTAAGTGCACTAAACCTCTCTCCACCTTGATGTGGGGCTGCTTTCTCACCAGTCTCTCTCTCCAGTCTCTGCTCCACTGTTTATCCCAACCAGACCCCCACTCTCTCTCTCTTTACTTCCACCAGTCCATCCCTACCAATCTCTCACTCACCTCCACCAATCTTTCTTGCCAGTCTCTCTCCTCTCTCTCCCTCAGTGCGTTCCCCCAGTTACTCCGGATCCAGCTGCCTGTAGTTTTACTCTGCAAGTTATTGATTATAAGTACATTCTTGCACATTTACTGCTGTGCCTTGCAATTCTATGTATTCCATTTACGGTATCTCAGTAAGCATTATTTAATGTTTTATATATTATGAATGAGCCTGGTGTAGATATAATTATTTCTAATGCTGGCAGCTCCCCCACTACATATTTCAAGTTCTAGGACTTTACTTGACGGTCGGCAGAACCGCCTTCTGTCAGGTCATTTTTGTGTCTGATGTTAAGATCTTGGCTTTGGCGTCTCCTGGAGGAAGCATGGCCTGCTTTTGTAATAAAAAATGTTGCATCGTGCCCGAGTCAAGACAAGTGAACTAACTCAGGCTGCGGTTAACTAAATGTTATGCAATGCCTTAAACAAATAATGACATGTTTAAAATCTGTTTATTACTTTAATAATTTTTCTATATACAGCACATAAGTGCAGGTAAAAATAAGAGGGAAGCATAGGTGGGGTCCGTGAACGTTTTGGAGACTGAAAAGGAGTCCACGCTCCCACAAAGGTTGGGAACCCCGGACTTAGACCATAAAGCTAGTCTAACATGCCACACCAAACGGATACATTTTAAACACTTTCTTAAAAGCTTTACTACAATGAGTTAAACGCAAGGAAGAGGGGTATAGGGGGATCAGTTATTCAATGGCTTTTGCTTTTTTTTTTTAAAAGTGATCGCCAGTAATAATTGGGGCACAATCTTCATTCTGAATACTAATTGGTTTGGGTGCTCCACAGGGGTCTGTCCTGTCAGCAATGTTTACTTAAATATTTATCTTCCGCCCTTCTCTGATTTTTTTTTTTTTTTTTTTGGGGTGGACTTAAAAGTAGCCTCAAGCATCTGCCGCTGACATTCGGTTGTTTCTGGTAGGAGATTGTGTATCCACTGTGTTTGCATGCAGCGCCTGTTTGGATGCACTAAAATTAGCTTGCTTTGAATTTATGGAAATCCGAAGCCTTAGGAGCTGGCTGGACCCTGATCCCTGACCTGTGGCCTTCTCTAGCTCTCGAGGGGATGGAGATTTCGTTTTCAAACAGTGAGCTTGGGGGGTCTTGTTGGACTCCCTTTGGTGCCTGCAGCTCCAGTTAAAGGCTGTCCTAAGGCAGGGTATTTTAAGCCGAGGTTACTATGGAAACTAAAGTAAGTTATTCCACAAGCTGGTTTTCGTACAATGTTACAGGCATTTGTTTTGACATCCATAGATTGTAATTCGTTATACGTTGGCCTTCATCAATGCCATCTTAAGATATTACAAATTGCTCCAAAATGCTGGGGCTCGGCTTTTAGCAGGTTGCGCTCCAAGACAGCGTGTGATCCCAATTCTGTATCAGCTTCACTGGTTATCCGTCTGTCTGGCAGAGAAATCTGTTTTAAGTGCTTTGTTTGCTATTTAGGGCTATCACTGGGGAGATCTGTTATCTGAATAAATGCCTGCCGGGGACTTTACATTCTGCAGGACACAGTGTTCGTTAAAGCTTCCATCGGTAAAAGAAGCCTGCCTGCAGGAAACTCTGCTATGAGACTTTTCCATGTACAGGTCCAGCCCTATGGAACTTGTTACCCAACAAGTTATTTTTATTTATTTATTTATTTAAAAGGATTTATATACTGCAGAATTGGGCAGAGACCTGTCCGGCTAAGCGGTTTACAAGGTAAAAACATACATAATTAAAAGTAAGCAATGTAATCAGAATAATATACATCATTAAGAAATTACACTTCAAAAACTCCAAATGTTCCTTGTAAAGGCTTTGCCTATATATCCTTGGTTACATAGAAACATAGAAACATAGAAATGACGGCAGAAGAAGACCAAATGGCCCATCCAGTCTGCCCAGCAAGCTTCACATTTTTTTCTCATACTTATCTGTTTCTCTTAGCTCTTTGGTTCTATTTCCCTTCCACCCCCACCATTAATGTAGAGAGCAGTGATGGAGCTGCAACCAAGTGAAATATCAAGCTTGATTAGTTATGGGTAGTAGGGGAAGTAACCGCCGCAATAAGCAAGCTACACCCATGCTTATTTGTTTTACCCAGACTGTGTTGTTCAGCCCTTATTGGTTGTTTTTCTTCTCCCCTGCTGTTGAAGCAGGGAGCTATGCTGGATATGCTTGTAGTATCAGTTTTTCTTCTCCCCTGCCGTTGAAGCAGAGAGCTATGCTGGATATGCGTGAAGTATCAGTTTTTCTTCTCCCCTGCCGTTGAAGCAGGATATGCATTGAAAGTGAAGTATCAGGCTTATTTGGTTTGGGGTAGTAACCGCCGTAACAAGCCAGCTACTCCCCGCTTTGTGAGTGCGAATCCTTTTTTCTTCTCCCCTGCTGTTGAAGCAGAGAGCTATGCTGGATATGCGTGAAGTATCAGTTTTTCTTCTCCCCTGCCGTTGAAGCAGAGAGCTATGCTGGATATGCGTGAAGTATCAGTTTTTCTTCTCCCCTGCCGTTGAAGCAGAGAGCTATGCTGGATATGCGTGAAGTATCAGTTTTTCTTCTCCCCTGCCGTTGAAGCAGAGAGCTATGCTGGATATGCGTGAAGTATCAGGTTTTCTTCTCCCCTGCTGTTGAAGCAGGGAGCTATGCTGGATATGCGTGAAGTTATCTGTAAACCGGCACGATGTGCAAACGGCTGCCGGTATATAAAATAAAATAAATAAAATAAATAAATAAATAAAAAAACACTCTTCAAGAACATTAAAAAACCTATGGCAGACCTTTTGGTAATATTGTTATCGAGGTCGTCAGCAGTTATATTTAATTGAAGATTACAAAGCCTTTCGTAATCCAGGTGTCACGGTTTCACCTGCTGAGTAGCTTCACCGTGCTCTGCTTCTATCTGCAATGATGCCTCCCCACCAGCAGAGGCCACCAGCGAGCTCTGCTCCTAGCTATCTGAGCCATCTCCTCACTGGTCACCTGAGTCAGCAGTTCCTGAACTACTTAAGCTGGTCTGCCTACCTCTGAGTCATCTTGACTCCCCAACCTGGCCACCTTGTTCTCATTTCTGTCTTGCTTTATGGCCTATGCAGGTTTTCTGCCTTGCTCTCTGGCCCCCTGGGCCTCTGCCTTGCCTTACTGCTCCGGGCTTGCTATGTTCTCAAGCCTAGCCTTGTACCCTGTTAGCCTTCCCTGTTCTGTCCAGTCCAGTCCAGTCCTATCCTCTTTCTGTCTTGCACTGCCCTGTCCAGTACCTTGTGTGTTTCCCAGTCCCCAGCCTGAGCCTGTATTGTGTCCTAGCTCGTGCCCCATATCCAGTCCTCAGCTTCCAGCCTGACTCTGCCCCAACATCTACAGCCTGTGCCTGACTTTAGTTCCTGCTTGTGACTGCCTTACCTTGTCTAGCCTCTTCCGCCTGTCCTGCCTCATCCAGCTTGACTTACAATGTTTTGCAGCAGAAGCCAAGCCCTACTGGCTCCCAGAACCCAAGGGCTCAACCTGCAGGGGAGGGGGCTGGCTAGAGAGAAGATAATTCCAAGCCTTACCCTGCCTTGGTCCTGGTCTACTCCAGTGGGGGTGCACCCGGAGTCCAGCCTACACCCACCTGACACCAGGAAGCATTTATGAAGTTTTGGTGATTGTCAAGCTATTCTATTGTCTTTTTTAAAATTATGATTTTTTAATTTTGTGTTTGCTGTTTCTCCGCATTTTGGCATTGTTATCCGCTCAGCATGGTTTACCAAAACGAATTTTAAATAAAGTATGTGTATATATATGGGAGTTAAGATGGCAGCACCGCTCTGAGAAATTCGCTTCTCTGGCTCTACTTCCTTCAGTCTTTCTGTGCCTTCTAAGAGAAAAGGGATAGTTTGGGTTTTACCCCCCTCTGAAACCCAGCTACTCCCTGGTTAGCGTTCCCGTCATTGAGTTTGCTACCAAACCTCCTACTATAGGGCGCATGACCTCCATTGATGGGCTTGTGAGAGGAGCTTCAAGCCCGTCCAGGGGAAGTATACGAGTCCCCCTCATCGTAGACCACCGCTGCGTTTCACCTCCTCAGATATGGCACTTGTATCCCCGACTGATGATCTCTTCTGAGCCACGGCAGAGGGAGTTGGTGCGGGCGGAGCGTTCAGAACCATGGCTTCAACATTGGAGCACCTGGAAGCCTGGCGAACCGATGTTTCTCTGTGGGGGAAGAGTCCACTCTTGCTGCTCTTCTGGAAATTCGGTGTCCTCCTGTTCCTCTACATCAGGCAGGAGGGTCACGGTTTGTAGCTCCATTTTCTAAACTAGCCGTGGTGACTCTGGACTCCAACTGGGAGTTAGTAGAACACTCATGGCATTAAAAGACCCAGCTTGGCTACCAAGGTCTCTTCGAGACTGGACCCAGGATCATAACTCCCAATTGCTAGCCCACACCAAGAAGATCCAAATATTGGAAGATGATATGAAAAGTATCCAGAAGGTTCATGCTACAGTGATCCAGGAACAAGGAGCTTTAACCAGGAAAGTGGAATTTATTGAAAATTGCTTAAGGCATTTAAACCTACAATTTAAAAAAAAAAAATTCCTAAAGTTATTGGGAAATTGCCAAGAATTACCTCGCAGAAGATTTTAATTGAAATATTACATATTTCCCCAGAAAGTATTCCTTCTTTTAATAAAAGTCTACTTTGGTCTGTTTCAATGTTCCAGAATGAATGAGGTGCAATCCCCACCTGATCTGGAAAACCTAAGTGGATGCCAGGCATCCTCAACTTTTGAGACTGCTGATCGGGCAACGTTTATGGTTTGGTTATGTGCAGTTATTTTCAGAATATGGGGCTTCATTTTTTGGGGGCAGTTTGCACACATTTTTTCCTGATCTTGCCAAAGCTACTCAGGAGGAGAGAAGGGTTTTTTCCAGCCCTACATCGGGAAACTCGGCCTTTGGGTGCCTCATTTACATGGAGACATCCTTGTAAATGTAGCATTAAGTTAAATTATTAAAATTCTTTTTTTTTGCTCCTGAACCGAGCATTTATAAGTTCTAGGAAATGGATTTTGTCTTCTCCCCAAAATGTGAGTCCTAATACTTAGATCAGTTATTTTGTACTTTTCAGGAGGGGTAATGTACATGCCATCGCCTCTTTTTTATGGGAATGTTTTTTCCTATTATTCTCCTCATTAGCATCTCCTCCCCCTTGAGACCTGGATTTGTGGTCTAAATTGGAGTGAAGTTTTCCTTTATAATGCAGTTCCAGCCTTGTTCTTATAGCCTTATGGTTTCTGTGAAAAGTTCTCTGTAATACGTTAAGTTATCTGTAAACCAATAAGATAAACATGCAGTAGTCAAACCCCTCCTAAAAAAAACCTAACCTTGACCCCAGTATCCCAGCTAATTATCGCCCTATTTCTAACTTGCCTTTCATAGCAAAAATAATGGAGAAAATAGTCAATATCCAGCTCACCGAATTCCTTGAAGAGCACAACACCCTTCACCCGGCTCAATTTGGTTTTCGTAAAGCCCGTAACACTGAAAGCCTCCTTCTTACCCTGACACTATACTCAAGGGAATGGACCACAGTCAATCATACATACTGGCCCTACTTGACATATCTGCTGCCTTTGACACCGTCAATCATACCATACTCCTCACCCACCTTGCTGAAATCGATGTCACTGGTTCTGCGTTGCAATGGTTCTCTTCTTATCTCAACAGAAATTAGACCGTAAAAATAGCCAACTGCGAATCATCCCACATTCCCCTCACACAGGGCGTCCCACAGGGTTCCTCCCTCTCTTCCACGCTCTTCAATATCTATCTCCTTCCCCTCTGCTATCTCCTCTCTGATCTTGGCCTAAAGTTCTTCATGTACGCCGACGACGTTCAAATTCTTATTCCACGTCAAGAATCCCTCCCCAAAACATTACAGTTTTGGGATTCCTGCCTTACTTCAATCAACACTCTCCTCTCAAACCTACACCTCGCTTTAAATGTAACTAAAACAGAGCTTCTCACAATCTCCAATCCCCCAGCTCACTTGCTCCCTGCCTTAAGCAACACCAACCCTCCTCCCGACGCATTCACCTGCAATGTGAGATATCTCGGTGTCTATCTTGATCAACATTTAAATTTCAAATCTCACATCCACAATACCATAAAAACAGGCTTTTTCAAATTGCACATCCTAAAGAAACTTAACCCCTGCTATATACCCAAGACCTCCGCACAGTCCTACAGGCAACTATCTTAACTAAACTGGACTACTGCAATTCTTTATTTCTGGGCCTCCCTCTCTCTACTATCAAACCCCTCCAACTATTACAGAATGCCATGGCCAGAATTCTCACAAACACGCGTAAATCCGATCACATTACCCCTATCCTAAAAGACCTCCACTGGTTACCCATAGCCTCCCGCATAAAATACAAAACACTCACCATTCTCCACAATTTATTGTACAATCAAAATCACACTTGGTTCGAGAATGTACCACTTTTCCGATCATCAACCCGCCCTCCAGATCCAACCTTGCTGGAACTCTATACACCCCCTCCCTAAAAACTGCTCACCACACCTCAACCCGAGAAAGGGCTTTCTCCATTGCCGGCCCTTCCCTCTGGAACACCCTGCCCACGGGCCTCCGCCTAGAACCTAACCTGTCTAAATTTAAAAAAGGGCTCAAAACCTGGCTCTTTACATTAGCGTATCCAGATGTTGACCAAACCTAGCTTGCACTCTAACCCCTCAGCCCTCTCACCATCCCCCTCCTCCTATCTACTTCTCCTTTCTCTCCCCTTCTCTTCCCCCCCAAGCAAAGTCTCCAAAATACAGTGTTTCTTCCCCCTAGCAAAGACCCCTAAATACTGTGTTATTAGTTCCCCTCCTCCATCCTTAGCTTATCCTTTCCTCTCCCTCCCTCCCTTCTATCCCTTCACTGCCATCAATGGTCTGGTCTGGTACCTACCAGCCCACCTGTACATCTATTGTTAATTTATATTTTGAATGTTCCTATAAAATCTCTCCTTCTTTATCCTCCCTACTGCTGTCCTCTCTCCTCCTTCATTGCTGCTCCCCCTTCCCTGTTTATTGTATTTCTCTCTCTTGTTAATTTGTTACAATGTAAACCGGCGTGATGTTCCGACGAATGTCGGTATATAAAAATCAACAAACAAATAAATGTACCCACGAATACAGGTATAGAAAAGTTCTTAAATAAATTAAATAATTATGATAAATGATTAATAAATATAAAAGTTAAAATAAAACTGTGTCTGTAGGGCTGCATGGAGTTGGTGAACCAGCTTTCTGCTGCCTGTGCCAGGGAAAGGACATGAAAGTGCCCCTTGCTGCAATCATCAGAGCAGGAGTGGACAGCGTTCCAACATGCCCCAGGGGAAGGAGGCTGGCCAGGGCTGCGATTTAACAGGACGCACGAGCCCACTTTGACTGCGGTTCTTGCATCTCGGGAAGGTGGGGGCTGAAGAGCAGAACCCTCGGGCCTTCCGAGAGGGGAGATTTCATGGAGGTCAAGGAGGAGCTCGAGGCTGAGAGAAGAGGTGAAGACTAGTGAAAGAGGAGTTAATCCCGTGTTCCTTGCATGTCACTGAGGATTTGCCTTAAGGTTAAGAAGAGGGAGTTTCTGGTCAGAGACAAGAGAAAGGGGCTGCCAGCGTGGGAGATCTACTTTCAGAATTGCTACTTGGAAAAATAAGTCGGCGTTCCAGTTCAGATACTGGGATGCAGAGATCTGCACGTCGGAAAGCAGGTACCGAAATGGGGAGAGCCCAGGGATAATCCCAATCTCCAAAGAGAGCCCTACTTAGGGAAAGATGACCCGAGGCGGGTGGCACCTTATAGACCAAGCTCAGGCCTTAAATTTGTTAATCGATAAGAGGCAGGTGGCACCTTTATTTTTTGCTACACCAGACTACCATGGCTACCCCTCTGAAGACCTGGACTGCTTCCCAGGGAGTGGTTGGTAAAGAAAACCCCTTTTGTGTGATGACCGTGCATGAACTTGATTTTGTTTTTGGATTTCTGGACTTGATTTTCTATACGGATGCCAACGGGTCCAAGCGTCTTTCATTGCGAGGTCATTTGTTTGCATCCAATACCCCATCTTTTGAAAATGGCTGCTAGGTGGTAATTTTACTGGAAGGTAGAAAATGACCTAACAGCCTAAAGGCCTTGAAAGATTGACTAGCCCCCAAACCCCTACTTAGGAAAAGAGCCCGGGAGCACGAGCCGCAGCTTGGCCCTGGCACTGCCCCTGCATCAGATAAGCTGGTGAGATGGGGATTATAGAACGACCAGAGCAAAAGGTAAAACAAGGAGGAGGTTAGGACAGTTTTGCACACCTAATGCAGATTATTATTTATTTTTAATTCAGATAAAACTCAGCTGGCCTCATGAAACAGGAAAACAAAGGCCATTTGCAAGTAGGCCGTGGGTAAGATGAAGAAAGGGAGCTATGCAAAGGTCAGACTCTTACATTTTTCACGGAAAGGCCTCTATGGGGTAACTCTGTCTGTGTCATTTGAGTCTCTCACTGTGGTTCCATTAAAAAACTGACTTTCATCTGTTTCTTATTAAAAAAAAAAAGTTAAAATATCTTATTTTAAACTCAGCAAGTGGGAAGTGTTCTCTATACTTGCCAAGCATGCACACACTATTTTTTTTTTTAACACCAGATCGGAGAGGTGAAAAACAAAACCCACTTATCTTAATTTTCAAGACTTGGAAAAGTAGGAGAATTAAAGAAAACAGTTCAGAATTTCTGTTTTAGAGCTTGTTGGTAAAAAAAAAAATGTCAACAAGATGGATTAAAATCATACAAAAACAAAAATATAAAACAAAACTTATAAAATACAAAGTCCATTAGATGATGGAGGGATTACAGGGGCACGATAAGGCCATGGCGGAAAGACTAAATGAATTCTTTGCTTCTGTGTTTACTAATGAGGATGTTGGGGAGATACCAAGTTTCAGATATGGTTTTCAAGAGTGATGATCTGGATTAACTGAATCAAATCATGGTGAACCTGGAAGGTGTAGTAAACCAGATTGGGAAACTGAAGAGTAGGAAAGTAGCTGGACCAGAGATATACACCCCAGGGTTCTGAAAGAAATTAAAAAAAAAAAAAAAAAAAAAAAAGGAATTTCAGACTTTAGTAAAAATTTGTAACCTAACATTAAAATAGTCTATTGACCTGAAGCCTGGAGGGTGGCTAATGTAACCCCAATATTTAAAAAGGGCTCCAGGGGTGATCTGGGAAACTATAGATCAGAGAGTCTCACTAAATGCAGGGAAAAATAGTGGAAACTATTCTAAAGATCAAAGTCACAGAGCATATAGAAAGACATGATTAAATGGAACAAAGTCAGCATGGATTTACTCAAGGGAAGTCTTGCCTCAAATCTGCTTCGTTTTTTTGAAGGGGTTAATAAACATGTGGATAAAGGTGAACCAGTAGATGTAGTGTATTTGGATTTTCAGAAAGTGTTTGACAAAGTCCCTCATGAGAGGCTTCTAAGAAAACTGAAAAGTCATGGGATAGGAGGCGATGTCCTTTCGTGGATTAAAGACTGCTAAAAGACAGGAAACAGAGAGTAGGATTAAATGGTCAATTTTCACAGTGGAAAAGGGTAAACAGTGGAGTGCCTCAGGGATCTGTACTTGGACCGGTGCTTTTCAATACACACACACACACGATCTAGAAAGGGATGAGAAGTGAGGTGATCAAATCTGCAGATGAAAAAAGTTATTCAGAGTAGTTAAATCACATGCAGATTTTGATAAATTGCTGGAGGAGCTTTGAGACTGGAAGATTGGGCATCCAAATGGCACATGAAACAATGTAATCAAATGCAAGGTGATGCATATAGGGAAAATAAAACATCATGTAACTACAGCATGGGTTAGATTTAATGTTAGTAGTTACCATCCAGGAAAAAGGCATCATAGTGGATATGTGCAATTCTGGTTGCTGCATCTCAGAAGAGATATAGTTGCACTGGAGAAGATACAGAGAAGGGCAACCAAAATGATAAAGGGTACAGATTCAGAATGGTTCCCCTATGAGGAAAGGCTGAAGAGGTTAGGGCTGATCAGCTTGGAAACGAGATGACGGGGAGGGGGGGGGGGGGGAGTGGCGGATTATGATAGAGGTTTATAAAATTATGAGAGGACTTAGAATGGGTAAATATGAATTGGTTATTTACTCTCAGATAACAGGGCTTGGGGGCACTCCATGAAGTTAGCAAGTAACAGATTTAAAACAAATTGGAGACATTTTTTTTCACTCAGTGCACAATTAAGCTCTGGAATTCATTGCCGGAGTATGTGCTCTGGGAGGACAGGTTATGATTTTGGGGTGAGCAGGCCAACGAAGAAGGAGGACCACTGTAGGAAGAAGGAGAGATTTGCTGCCCAACGGCTAAGAAAGTGAGCAGAGGGAGAGCAGAACTGCAGAGTGAAGATATACATGAGTATATATGGTAGTCTAAGTCGATCTCATGTACAAGTAGAGGGTAATTTTGGGCCCCAAAATTAAGAAGTTTGTGACCCATGGATGTTTCGAGAGTAAAACCTGGGGGGGAGGGACTTATTTATTATTTTGTTATACCGACTTTCGTGATTAGAATCACATCAACCCGGTTTACAATTAACAATGTGTGTAAGGCAGAGTGTAACATAGTAATCAATATTCCCATTTCAAACTTCAAATACAGTAAACAATATTATAGATGTGAGAAAGTTACAATAAAACAGGGAAAATTAACTAGGATCTGGAAAGGGGGAGAAACTGAACAAAGAAATATTTACATTTCAGCCAATTGCATCAATTAATATAGTTGTATAGCAAAAATGAATATATGTGATACAGTTGTGAAGGACGATAATATGGTGCTGTGTATGAGTGGGAAGTTGGTGGATTCTTATTTCAATCCAATTTTTGAATACGAGTTTGTGCTGATGGGTGGAGGTTTTAACCAAGGCCTGGGAATGCTTTTTTAAAAAGCCAAGTTTTTAGTCTTTTCCTAAATGTTAGAGTGCATGGTTCTTGTCTCAAGTCAGGTGGGATAGAGTTCCATAGAGGTGGACCTGCTGAGGAGAAAGCTCTGAGACTGAAGGATTTGTGTTGGTAAGTTTTGGCATGTGGAACCTGAAGAGATTCTTTGTAGTATTCCCTGATGGGTATAGCGGATGTGTGTTTTTTAAAGGGGATTTGTAGGTCGAGCTGAGTGTATTGGTGGATGGCCTTGTAGATGATAGTGATGGATTTGTACATGATTCTGTAGTGGATCGGTAACCAATGAAGGTCTTTGAGGATAGGGGAGATGTGGTCGATTTTCCTGGAGTTTGTAAGGATTCTGGCTGCTGTGTTCTGTACCATTTGTAGAGGCTTGGTAAAAGAAGCAGGGAGGCCTAGTAGTAGTGAGTTGCAATAATCTAGTTTGGAGAAGATTATTGCTTGTAAGATTGTGAGGATGAACTTGCGGTCGCCTACAAGCGTCCTCCCCTGTGGGGTCCCAGTGGCACACTGAGCCATGTGGTTCCAAGTGCGCCAATCAGACCCTGGCTTGGGATGTCAGCGTATAGGCCTGGCCATCCTTGCTGTGGTGTCAGGGCTTCCCCCAGGCCCCGCCCCTAATCTCTCCATTTATTATTTATTTATTTTCTTGCCGCGACAGCAATGGCAGTAAGATTGGGGCCTTACCCGATCCCAGGTCAAAGAGGGAGCTGTTGGTGGCAGGACATCGGGTCGGCCAGCTATCAGCAGAGGCAGGAGCGGCAAGATCAGGCCCAGCTGTAGCAAGCAGCCTGGCGTGGGAGGAAGATGCCGCCGACAGCAATGGTGATCTCTAATCCCACCTCCTGCAGCCGGCCGGCTGATTCCTCCCACGATCTCACTCCTTCGGTCCCGGGTCTCCCCTCGGCAGGCAATGAGCAGAAGCGGCGACTGCAGAGGCAGCAACGTTGCTCTTCCACATTGAACCCCTCCGTGATGGCATCTACCTTCCTCTCCTTTGGTGCTTCGCCCTTCTCCTGCAACTTCTTTTTACAGCAAGTAGCAGTGGCAGGGACAGAAGCAGCGTCTTCCGTTACCAGCATTAATGTGGATTGACCCGTGGACAATTAAGGATTTTTTGGCCAAAGTTTTTCGACTTATGAGTATATATGGTTACCAAAGTTGGTGGATAAGTTGAGAACGCAGCAACTGAAAGTGTGCAGCGTGCCTTTGACAACGGCCAGCAGCAGGAGCTTGGGGCTTAGAAGATGCCACAACTGAGGGACTATTAATTCAAAACTGTATATGAATGATGTATTCTTTGTAATATGCGTTCAAAATAACATCATATATTGCTGGTACCTTGTAGTCTCAAAGAATGACCAGAGAAACCTCATATAAAATGGTGGGCTTCGACTTTGATAGCCCTGACAGCCACTTCTTGTAAATGTGCAGTAACCAATAAATACCAGACCGTCACTGTACTATAATCATTGGTTTCTCCGGTAATATTTTTATGTTTGAGTTTTTCAAAATTTTTTTAAGGCAGTAAAGTAAATTTTCACTTATTGTAGCGGTAGGTGCAGCGGGGATATCAGGTTGGCTCTTAATTTATAAATTGAAATGGTTTTTCCCTTAAAAAACCCAAACCTTTAATAAATCCGAAGCTTTACATATAAAACAAGTCTAGCCGATTGAGCCGCTGGTACCAATACCTAAATGAAAGGACTGGCTCCGATTGCCATTGCAGCCTTGGGTCCGGCTCCTGCTGCTTGGGCTGACCAGGGTCGGACTGGTAAAGAGGCCATTCCTGAAACAGGAGATGGCTGCAGGCCTGAATAACAGACGCATACAGAATCATGCAACCAATTAATGGAAGAAAAAACCCCCCAAAAAACACACTCACAGATTGTAGGTTTAAGCTGAACTCATAAATGCTTTCCATGGATATCTTAGACTAGAAGCTGTAGCTTTTTTTTTTCAGCTCCATATGGCTTGTGCACCATCTGCCTTCCCCAAGATCCCAAAGTACGGTGAGTGCACATCAGTTCTAAGAAGGGCAGACACGTGATTTTTCCTTCCCTTTCATCCTGAGTGAAACAGATGCTAAATCAAAGTGCTTCAAACTCATTTATTTAGCTCCCGAAAAGAGCCCATCAGACAAATAATGCTACAGTTACACTGTGCCCCTTATTGATATCCATGTGCTCTACACAAATATTGTCGGCCTTAAGAGCTCATGGAATGGGCGCTACATGCCTAGATTTCTGCAGGGAATGCTACCAAGGGGCAGTAAAAGACCAGGATGAAGCAGGGAAAAAACAGAGCACACTGTGTGCGTTTGTCAGGATTTGAGAAGTTATATTGCACAGCTTACCATCAAAAATTGCCCATTGCCCATCAACCTCTGCATGCTTCAAATAGGAGTCCTCAATGGTGGGGTCATAGTCTGGCACAAAGATCTTCTGGAAAAACTGTATGGTGAGGGCACTCTTCCCCACGCCACCATCACCAACCACCACGAGCTTATACGTTGGGAGGTTTTCACTCAGTACTGCACTTGTAGCCATGTCTCCGGTATTTCAGACCTATAGGAGAAAAAAAACACCAGAATTTATTGTTAAGATCAGTGCACTAAAGTCTGGTGCGGTCTACAGGTGAGAGTGTTGCAGCATGAGTCAGAAGAAGGCCTGCAATGTTAGCTGAAATCTCCTATACCACCAACATCCTTTGCAATCTAGGGTAACTTAGAGCAGTGTTTCCTGGTCCTCTCCTGGAGACACACCTAGCCAGTTGGGTTTTCAGGATTTCCACCATGAATATGCATGAGATCAATTTGCATACAGTGGAGACCCAAGCCTATCTCATGCATATTCATTATGTATATCCTGGAATCTCAACAGGTTATGTGCGCCTTCAGGAGAGGTTTGGGTAACACGGACTTAAGAGTAACCATACAGTTCCACATAAAGACAGAGCAAGCAAGTCCAGTCCTGGTATTATCCCAAGGCACGCATGAAAGCGCACAGTCTCGGTTTTCTTAAAGAAAATCAATTAAGAAATCAAAACTACATCTCTGTGCATGCGATGGGAGAAAGCTAGGAGCGGCTGAGCCCATGCCTTGCAACATGAAGCTATATGGTCGCCTTACACACACTCTTTCTGGCTCCATTGTCGAGTTGGTTATGACAAGAGACCAGAATTTGGGTAATACTCTTCATAACCCTGTTCCTTCTTGCCTCACGTCATCAGAAGCTTTCACCAAGTAGGCGAACCCAAAATTGTGCTTTCAGGCCATCTGTAACAAAAAAGTGTCCATACGGTATGTATGTTTTGAGTGTACCAAACTGAACAGCGTTCATAGGTTGCTTAGCAATAATCAAACAGTAGATGTAGGAAAGGAAGCAAGAGGTTTCTTGACAATGTGATTTTTCAGGCGTATACAGAGCAGAACTCCTCACCACAGGAAATTACCAGGTTCCACATTCAGAGACGAACAGGAAGGAGGACTCCAGTCTGAAGAGATTAGAATTATGTAGGGAAATGTGACTGAGTCAAGTGATTTTTCTAAGTTTAAATCAGAATAAAACACAGGATGGAAGGTTTTATGTCTGTCCAACTACACAGTGTCAGAATCTGATGCAACAGCTGTTCTGGTCACCCTAGAATAAAATATGAAACATTCTGACATCAAGTTCGTTGCATGGATATATTTGGATTAGTTCAACCTAAAACAGGGATGGCATCAGATCAAGATAAAATGATCAGTTTTTTTCTCAGATACTTTTTCTTCTAGCATAAAGTACTATGGTTTCAAAGGCACTTAGATACATAGAAAGACTGGGCAATATCTTGAATTAGGACTAACGATTCACTTTAGACCAGCTTGAAGGAGCTACACTCCCTTCACCAGGTCAGCTCAATCATTGTACCTCTGAGGGAGAGGATGGGTCTAACGCTAAACAGTGGATGCGGATGGGCCGTATGCCCCCTTCCTGATCCGGGGTTGCCAAATTTAACCCACTTTGCTGTTCTCACTTCCAGGATACTCTGGAGCCTCGACACAACTTGGGCCTGCAGATGTGTAGACTGAGTAAAAGGTGGATGGAAAAATCCCAATAGTGTCTTGCATAGGTTTTTTTTTAAATCTTATTTACTTTCTGTTCCTGTGTTGAGGTTAACGTGTATATCCCTATACTAAACTCCTGGGGGGGGGGGGGGTATTCCCCAAAGGATTTACATGGAAGAACTCTGGTTTACAGAGGGTAAAGTGGCTTTTGAAAATGATCTAGATGGGGGTGGGATAGTTATGCTGGGAAAAAAAAGCATTGTACGTCAGTATGCACCTAATTGAACTTTCCCCACGCTCATGATGGGTGTTTCATGGGGGCGGAGTTAGGTGGAGGAAAGCATTCATGCTCACACTTCGATCGTGACACCTGCTCGGGTTTGTCTGGTTTGGCCACCGTAAAAACCATAAGGATACTACAATGCACCAAATGTTCCGCAGTCAAGCCAAAACGCCAGAAATTGTGGTTTAGCTGAAGTTTGCTTACAACCCTCCCCCCCGTCATGGGGAGCCAGCAGTCTCTCATCCAGAGCCATCTTTCAACCACACCAGCGAACATTCGCCTTATTGTACAAACATTTGGGGTTGAGATGTTCCAGAGCAGGGTCACAGCACGGGCCTACAGGCTCTTTCAGCGGACCGGTTCCCCAACACTAGCAAATTTTATTTCGATTCTTCTTTTTTTTGCTCCTGTTTGACAAAACCAGATCTTCAGGAGAGCTCTCGCCGCGACAATCCTATTTTTAAAATGTGCTCAAACGACAGGAGGAGAAGGCAGATGTTGACGGTGCTGAGAATTACCCAGGGCTATTAACGTCACAGCTCGGTGTATATATTTTTGTAGCCCTCAGACATACGTTTAGTTCACCAGCACATGCCTGAGAGTAGCCCTCGGAAAAGCTTTTCATAGTCATGGACTAGAACAGATAGTCCGCATCCCACTGCACAATGCTTCTGCTGAGAAAGGGTTTTCCAAGTAAGTGTGTGTATACTTTTCAGAAAAAAAAAAATGGTGCACATTAAAGTGTGCTTTTTGCAGTCGTATGAAACTCAAATTTTAGATTGCACCAAGATCTTAATTAGTAACCAATAGCATCTTACATTATTGCTGATTTACTTACACCAAAGGAAAGTAACTCAAACAGGTAAAAAAAAGTCCGTGTATTCTGAAGGTGCAGCATACATAGAAACATGGATATGACGGCAGAAAAAGACAAAATTGGCTCATCCAGTCTGCCCAGCAAGCTCCCCCACTTGTTTCACTGACCACCAAGTTCAGGGCCCTTGTTGGTAACTGTTTGACGTAGCCAACGGCAGCATTATAAAACTGAGACTGCAATGGCCGGGTAGGGATGGAATGGGGCGAGGCTGTGTGGACAGGAGCAGTGAAGCGGCCCTAGCAGTTTCAGGGTAGGCAGCAACAGGACGCCACTAAAACACCTTGCGGACCAAAGAGATGAAGAAGTATTGAGGGACTCCAAGTGCTCCCGGGGGCAGAGCTAGCTTCATCTCTTTGGACTTGGATGTCCTACTCAGCTGTCAACCAGATCAAACTGGAATACATTTTCCTGGCTCGGGATGGATTTGATGCAATTTTTTTTTTTTTAAACCCTCTTGCTGTTTAATGTTAAGTGGGCTTCGGTTCTGCGTTTGAACTTTCTCCGATAAGACTGGCTGGCTTAGCTGACAAGGGTAGAAAGGGAGATGCCCACAGAATCTAAGTAGGTCTGCCACCTAGCTTGTGAATTTTGACTACAGTCTTATGGCATTTGGAAGTTAAGTGAATGTCTAAAATCAGAGCTAACTACTAATACAACCAGATAGTGAACCTTAATTTTTGTTTTTGGATCCGTGGGCTGATATAATCAATATATAATAATGCACCAACACTCATCCGATTATTATTATTATTTTTTTTTATTTCAGACGCACTCACTCTAATGCCAAAAAAATTGAACTTCTGGTAGAATGACCATCATAATAGGCATCATCGTATTAGCTTGCGCTTTAAGACTCTGCCTTACACTTAATCATAGGTCACTGGATAGTAAATCCGGCAATAATACTTTTTTTCAAGTCCTTTTTCTTATACAACTATAAAACTTCACTTAGTAGAAAACTTAACTTTCTTGATCTGTATCAGTGCTCCGATTGATCAATTCTTGATGGTCAATCAGCTATGACTTCTTCCTGTGTAATCCCGACAATTCTGATCACCTAGTAGCTGAATGACCATCAAGAATCGATCAATCGGAGCACTGCTACAGATCAAGAAAGTTAAGTTTTCTACTAAGTGAAGTTTTATAGTTGCATAAGAAAAAGGACTTGAAAAAAAGTATTATTGCCGGATTGACTATCCAGTGACCTATGATTAAGTGTAAGGCCGAGTCTAAAAGCGCAAGCTAATACAGGAGAAGAAAAATTTGGACTTTAAAGTAGCAATAATTAAAGATAAAGAATCTATGTCTAGAAGAATGGAAATGTTGGAGAATAACCATAAACGCTGTAATTTAAGATTTCTAAACTTTCCAAGAATGCTTGGTGAGGATCCAATTATTACTGTTAAAAAATGTTTTGTGGAAATATTGGGTTTTTCTTTGGATCAGTCACCAACCATAAATACTTGCTTTTTTCTCCCTCAGCCACGTAATATTGAAAGAGTAGAAATGTTTCAAGGTAATCTTTCGAATTTTTTGGAAGATTCCTCCGCGAATGTAATTTATTTATTTATTTTATTTATTTAAGGTTTTTATATACCGGCAATCATGAGAACATATCTTGCTGGTTTACATGAAACGGGAGTGCATTAAATACATCAAACTAGAACTGAGGTGACCGAAGGTACAGTTACAATTAACAAGGGTAGCAAAACTTGGTGAAGAGGAAGAAATAGGAAAGAATAAATGGTTAAACGATATACAAGTCAAATTACAAGTTATGTGCAAATGGCATGATTAATGGCTGAATGTTTTAGAGGAGTCCTTGGATTGTGTCCTTGGATTGTGTCATTAACTTGTGTCTGGGAAAGCTTGCTTGAATAACCAAGTCTTAAGTCTTAATAAGTCTTAAGTCTTAATGAGTTGGGGTACATTATTAGTCTCTTTCTATTCTGTAATAGATGTTAATTCAATTATGAAAAGGTATTTTAGCAAATATCCTGTTGTATTTCTAGAAAAAGCAGTAAAAATATTTCCTGATCTGGCTATTTCGACTCAGTTAAGAAGGAAAGCCTTTCTGTCATATAGACAGGAGGTTATGTCACTTGGATATACATTTGTTCTTAAGTTTCCATGCAAATGTACAATAAAGAGACAGGAGGATCTCTTTATATTTTTTGATCCAGATCAGTTAAAAAATTTCCTTGAAGGTACCAGAGTGTCAACATCATCCCCGGTATCCAACTGAAATGAAAGAGCACAGTAAGCTAGAAATTTTTTTTTTCTTTACTTAATCTTGTTTGTCTCCCTAATCATGCAATTACAAAACCCCCTCCAAGTTGATTGTTAAAAATGGATAAGGGTTTGAGAAACGATATTACTGAATTAAGAGATATGTATAATTAAGATGTTAGGTTCTTGACATTTCGGGGCATACGATGCATATTATTTCTAAACGGGACTTAGAAGGCATTTGCAGTTACACCTAGCTGATACAAAAACAGTTGATTTACCACCATGCCGCAAATGACGAGTAGTCCGGACGGCAAGTGAATTCACTGCCGTTGTCTGGCTTGCTGATGCGGTTATAAATTCAAAGTAAAATACAATATATTTTTTGAAATTTTGTTTGACAGCACATTGAAGATATGGTTTACCCTATAGTATACTTGTTTTTTTTGGTTGTATACGATTTGATTGACAAAACAAGTGCTTTGGTTCTTTATTTTTTGGCAGGTTCTTAACCTTACCATGTAATTGCTGTATAATAATATGTACTATATTATTTGAAAACTATAAATAAAGAATTAAAAAAAAAAAAAAAAAAGCGCAAGCTAATACGATGATGCCTATTATGATGGTCATTCTACCAGAAGCTCAATTTTGTTGGCATTAGCATGAGTGCGTCTGAAATAAAAAATAATCGGATGAGTGTTATTATATATTAAAATCAAAGCTACCCATATCCCAGCTAGATGAGCTCAATTAAATTTCCTACGTCAAGTTGAATCATAGTGTGCTAAAAATTTGGTGAGATAGGTCATGATATGAGCTAGCCAAGGCTCAAATAATTTGAGTTGAATGGAACTGCTCCTTCCTACCTGATTCTGAAGGGAATTACATTGATACACGGTAATTCCATCCCTGTGCAGATCCCTGTTTTATTGGTACAGCTCGAGATCTTCCCGTGCATGGAGTCCTAGTGGCTGGACCCAAGGAATAATTGTACATGTGTGCAAAAACCTGTAGAGCTTAATACAGGGAGCATGGCTATCCTGTTAATATTTGGTTCAAGTCTGGGGTAGACATTGTTTCCAGAGGAAGGATGCTGTAGATGTTTACACGCAAGGATCATGTCCAGAGAACATTTGCCAAAGACTCAGATTTTGAACAGAGATCAAAGGCTTATGAACCCAATTTTGGTAATAAGGTCTGCCTAGAATCAGGGGGGTGAGGGGCATTTCTTTTTTATAGCCAGAAGGCTAGCTGGTTCAGAACTCCTGAGAGGAAGCGTCATTTCTCAAATACCATTATTGCTGGAAGCTGAACTATTTCTTTTGATCTACTAGAGAGTACATTGCTTAAGAGAAGTTGAGTACTGATGAATTCTTTGTTGATGTGAAGGGCATTCTGTGTTGAACACTGTTGGAAAATAAATTAGATCAGTTGGAACTACCTGGGATTAAAGACTCTGCTTATCTGGGTAAACCTACACAGGGACTACTAACTGGAGTAAATCCTAAATTTTGATCAGGCACCTGAGAGATTTAGAGGCTCTGAATAGGCTATACTTGTGTACAGTGTGTTGCAGAGACTTGTGTGGTCAAACTGAACGAAAATGTCTGAAGCAAACAATGGAGTGAGCGATGCTTTGGAGGCTGTATTACTTTCACCTCATTCAGCATGAATCACGACACAACATCTTCACAAATGTGATTGACATAGGTCAGCTGGGATGTGTGGAAAGCAAATGAATGCACCATTTACAAACATGGTACAGATACGCATGAATTTGTTTTACATATTTCTATCAAGTACTGTAAAATAAGCAGCTGGTGAGTCATGGGATTTACTTCCTTCTCACTGGTTGCATCTCCGATTTCCTTCCAGCTCTAAGGCCATATAAATCAATCCCTGAAACCCCTTTGGGCCGCTCCCCTCCATGGACAACCTTCTCAAAGCACAATTAAAAATGGAAGGGGAAGAGCTTGCTACTTTGATGTCACTTCCCCACTGCGGACCTTAAGAACTAGCAAACCATTCCCAATGTAGCTTTTCTATCAAACATTGAAAACAAGTTGTTTCAAGCCCATTGTTAGGTTTTCAGGAAGCTGCAGATGTTATGGACCCTTTTCAGTTATAGGATGGAGACTATCCTTGTCGTCATGATGGATGATGACCTGCATCTTGAGCTGGATCCTGGGAATTATGTGCTTTTGGTGCTATTGGATTTTACCTCCGTTTTCAGTACTGTTGATTATGTATTGCTTTGCTGAGTGTGGTATTGAATGAGTGGCTTTGGCCTGCTTTCTTTTTTTTTTGTGAATTTTTTTCAGATGGATGTTCTGTTACTGTGGAGTCCTGTTATCTCACTTATTTTATTCAGTCTATAGGAAGCCCTACTGATAAAATACATCCAAGGATAGATCAGGTATTTCCCCTACACTGATTTACAGTGCTCTGGCACTAAATGATATTTTGATGTTGAATCCAGTAAAAAATAAATAGAAATTCATGGTGGGGAGGCCAAGAGCTTTCGGTTTGGCATCCCATTTTGAGACTTTTCTTCCCCTGGCAGACCAGCCATTTCTATCTACACAGGTCTGCTATCTTGGAGTGATTATTGATCTTGAGTTATCAATAAATACTTCATATAGGATTGCTTTGTAAGACCTGTTTTGCCTATTTGCATGTGCTTAAACCACTACAACCATTTTTATGTAAGGACGATTAATTCAGGGAGTCTATGCCTTTATAGCAATTAGACTTTATTCTAATTTCATTCTCATGGGTCTCTAAGAAGTACCTCAGACGTTTACAGCTGTTCGGCTTATTTTTGTTTGTGGATTCAAGGATAGGATTTTTTTCTATATTTTTTCCTGATATTGCAATTTAAGATCCTCTTATTAACGTTTACTGTAAATCTTTCCCTAGCATGGGATTGGATAGCTGAAGGACTGTTTTGCCTTGTAGAATCTATCTACATCTCTTCAATCTTTCCTTCCAAGTAGCTCTTTTGGCCATTCTCCCTTCTTAAGGCTATGTTAGCGTGCACTAAGCTTTTGTTGTATAGCTCCCTCTGTGGTATTCACTTCCTCTGGAAATTCAGGTTTGTGGGGAATATCTTCAGTTTTGGAAGTCAGTCAAGACTGTTTTTGAAAGCTTTTTATTGATTTTTGGTTTATTTTAAAAATGTATATTCCACACCATCAGAATCTAGGCAGATTACAATATCACGTTCCTAAAATGATACACAAAATACACAACAAGACAAAACATACAATGACAAGAGCATTCTGCATTAATCATTCAATCTACACTCAACCCAAAAGCCAACATCATTTCAAGATCTATTTTCATTTCATGTTGCACTGAAGCACCTTCACATGGATTATTCATAGTTGGTCAATGGAGGCCAACTCAGAGTCTGATAAAAATTCACATTGTCTGGGGTCACCGTCTGTAGATCAATGGTTCCCAAATCTGTCCTGGGGGACCCCCAGCCAGCTGGGTTTTCAGGATATCTGCAATGAATATGCATGAGGTAAATTTGCATGCAATGAATGCAAGTCTACCTCATGCCCATTCATTGCGGATATCCTGAAAACCAGACTGACTGGCAGGGCCCCAGAACAGGCTTCCCAACCACGACTGTAGATTTATTCAGCAGGATAGCCTAAGTGTCAGCCATGCCTGCATTATATTATATTAAAACCATTATTTGATGGCCATTTATAAGCATTCAATTAGGCACATTCCCTTGTATGTCTAAAGCTATCCAATCTAGAGCGGGTACATTATTAGTAGCCAAGATCAAAAGTTCTGGAGAATAAAAAGTCTTAAGTTGATTCTTAAATTGTAATAATGAGGTTTCATTCTTCGGAACCTCAGTAATTCCATTCTAGAGGATAGGGCCAGCAATAGTGAACATTTGCTCATGTGATTCAGTTAATCTGATAAGTTTAAAAGAAACATCCAATAGACTTCAAAAAGATTGTATTGTCCATGTCGAACACTCCAATTTTAAAAACAGAGTTAACAATGGGGGAGGGGGCAAGCAATCAATGGCCTTAAAAGATTCAGAGTAAGGATTTCAAACTTAATTCACCAAGCAAATGGCAGCCAGTGGAGCTTAAATAAGATGGGAGTCATTCTTGCAAATGGAGGAACACAAGATAAGAACATGAGATGTGCCATACTGGGTCAGACCAAGGTTCCATGAAGCCCAGCATCCTGTTTCCAACAGAGGCCAATGCAAGTCACAAGTACCTGGCAAGTACCCAAACATTAAATAAATCTCAAGCTACTATTGCTTATTAATTAATAGCAGTTTATGGATTTTTCCTCTAGGAACTTATCCAAACCTTTTTTAAACCCAGTTACACTAACTGCTGTAACCACATCCTCTGGAAATGAATTCCAGAGCTCAACTATGTGCTGAGTGAGAGAGAATTTTCTTCTATTTGTTTTAAATGAGCTACTTGCTAACTTCATGGAGTGCCCTCTGGTTCTTCTATTATCTGAGAGAGCAAATAACCAATTTACATTAACTTGTTCAAGTCCTTTCATGATTTTGTAGACTTCTAGCATATCCGCCCTCAGTCATCTTCTCCAAACTGAACAGCCCTAATTTCCTTAGCCTTTTCTTATAGGACAGCCGTTCCATGCCACTTATTTTGGTCGCCCTTCTCTGCACCTTTCTCCAGTGCAACTATATGTATCTTTGAGATACGGCGACCAGAATTGTACACAGTATTCAAGATGGGGCGGATTTTCAGAGCCCTGCTCGCGTAAATCTGCCCAAAACCGGGCGGATTTACGCGAGCAGGGCCCTGCGCGCCGGGAAGCCTATTTTACATAGGCCTCCCGGCGCGCGCAGAGCCCCGGGACTCGCGTAAGTCCCGGGGTTCTCGGAGGGGGGCGTGTCGGGGGCGTGTCGGGCGGGCCCGGTCGTCGCGGCGTTCCGGGGGCGTGTCGGCAGCGTTTTGGGGGCGGGTACGGGGGCGTGGCTACGGCCCGGGGGGCGTGGCCGCGCCCTCCATACCCGCCCCCAGGTCGCGGCCCGGCGCGCAGCAGGCCCGCTGGCGCGCGGGGATTTACGTCTCCCTCCGGGAGGCGTAAATCCCCCGACAAAGGTAAGGGGGGGGTGTAGACAGGGCCGGGTGGGTGGGTTAGGTAGGGGAAGGGAGGGTAAGGTGAGGGGAGGGCAAAGGAAAGTTCCCTCCGAGGCCGCTCCGATTTCGGAGCGGCCTTGGAGGGAACGGGGGGAGGCAGTGCGGCTCGGCGCGCGCAGGCTATACAAAATCGATAGCCTTGCGCGCGCCGATCCAGGATTTTAGTGGATACGCGCGGCTCCGCGCGTATCTACTAAAATCCAGCGTACTTTTGCTTGAGTCTGATGCGCAAGCAAAAGTAGGCTGATCGCGCTTCTTTTAAAATCTACCCCGATGTGTTCTCACCATGGAGAGATAGAGGCATTATGACATCCTCCATTTTACTTGCCATTCCTTAACTCCTAACATTTCTCTAGATTCATCATGTGTTGTGGAAAAAAAAAAAAAAAGGGCGGGGCGATAGTGGGCAGCCAGTCACATTGCAGTGGTGCGGCCGCACAGCACACTATCGCCCCCATAGCACCACAGGAAAAGGTGTTATGTGCTGCGGTGCTGCCAGTGATAATGTGAAACATCCCCTGCAGCGCTGCTGGGAAATAACTTTGCCCAAACCCCACCCACACTCTTCCCCTAATTTGAATACTGCTGCGATACAGGCACATTACACAATAAAGAATGATCCTAATTGTTTGCTTTTTTGATTGCCGCAGCACACTGAGCCAACGATTTCAAAGTATTATCGGCTATGAGGCCAAAATCTCTTTCTTGGATGGTAATGCTTAAGATAGAACCTAACATGATGTAACTACAGCATGGGTTATTTTTCCCTATATGCATCTCTTTGCACTTGTCCACGTTAAATTTCATCTGCCATTTGGAAGCCCAATCTTCCAGTCTCGCAAGATCCTCCTATAATTCATCCCAATCCACTTGAGATTTAACTACTCTGCATAATTTTGTGTCCTCCTCAAATTTGATCACCTCAATTCATCTTACCCTTTTCCAGATCATTTATAAATATATTAAAAAGCACCGATCCAAGTACAGATCTCTGAGGCAATCCATTGTTTACCTTTTTTCCACTGTGAAAATTGACTATTTAATCCTACTCTCTGTTTCCTGTCTTTTAACGAGCTTGTAATCCAAAAAAGGACATTGCCACCTATCCCATGACTTTTTACTTTTCCTAGAAGCCTCTCATGAGGAACTTTGTCAAACGCCTTCTGAAAATCCAAATACACTACATCTACCAGTTCACCTTTATCCACATGTTTATTAACTCCTTCAAAAAAGTGAAGCAGATTTGTGAGGCAAGACTTGCCTTGGGTAAAGCCATGCTGACTTTGTTCCTTCCCTCTACCTCACCTCACCTTTGAAATACCCTCATTAACACACCACCTGCGCGATGTTACATTTAAATTATGTCTTTATCTGCTTAGCTTTATATGTTTCACACATCATAAAGCCGATTCAGGTCGTACTCCTTCATACACGTTTACACACTATCGCTCCATGCCTAAATGTAACTAGTTGTTTGTACTCTGTTTAAAATGTGTTATATGTATTAAGTTGTTGAAATGTAACCGGAGTGAAGGCTGACTGCTATACTTCGGTATATAAAAAAAAGACTAAATAAATAAATAAAACAGAAAAATTCATAATGCCTCTGTATTGCTCCATGGTGAGACCGCACCTTGAATACTGTGTACAATTCTGGTCGGCGCATCTCAAAAAAGATATAGTTGCGATGGAGAAGGTAGAGAGAAGGGCGACCAAAATGATAAGGGGAATGGAACAGCTCCCCTATGAGGAAAGACTAAAGAGGTTAGAACTTTTCAGCTTGGAGAAGAGACGGCTGAGGGGGGGATATGATAGAGGTGTTTAAAATCATGAGAGGTCTAGAACGGGTTAATGTGAATCAGTTATTTATTCTTTCGGATAGTAGAAAGACTAGGGGGCACTCCATGAAGTTATCATGGGGCACATTTAAAACTAATCGGAGAAAATTCTTTCACTCAACGCAAAATTAAACTCTGGAATTTGTTGCCAGAGGATGTGGTTAGTGCAGTTAGTGTAGCTGTGTTCAAAAAAGGATTGATAAGTTCTTGGAGGAGAAGTCCATTACCTGCTATTAAGTTGACAGCCACTGTTATTACTAGCAACAGTAGCATGGAATAGACTTAGGGCCTCATTTTCCAATATCACACGTGATACCAAAAAGGGGTGTTACCTTATGCTAATAAGCATGTGTATTGCAAATTGCACACTCTTAGCGCAAGTTGCACTATTAACCCAATTTGGGCTACATTGCAAGTATATATCACAGTTCATGATGGAGAGGGAGAGGGAGAGGGAGACTTGCTATAGGGCCTCTTCCCTAGACAGGTATTTGTATCCCTATGGGAGGCCCACCTAGTAACTCGAGGTGGGGATTAGGTATGAGTGTAGGGGGTTGGGGGCCACTTTGACATTCAACATGAGACGTACGAACAGAACAGTGGTCTCTTGTGAAGATTTGATGGCCTTCGGAGTGAGGAAACTCACTCCAAGATGAGATTTGGGCAATGTTCTCTCCACCTAGCTTGATGGACACTCTACCTGGGCAACAACAAGCTAGGTGGAGAGAACATTGTCCAAATCTCATCTTGGAGTGAGTTTCCTCATTCCGAAGGCCATCAAATCTTCACAAGAGACCACTGTTCTGTTCGTACGTCTCATGTTGAATGTCAAAGTGGCCCCCAACCCCCTACACTCATACCTAATCCCCACCTCGAGTTACTAGGTGGGCCTCCCATAGGGATACAAATACCTGTCTAGGGAAGAGGCACTATAGCAAGTCTCTCTCTCTCTCTCACAAACAGGTTGTCCGGAAACATTGTGAACCACAATAAACCTTTACCTGCCTCTAGCACACAACGTACCGCAAATGAAAGAGGTGTAGCTATTGGCCGCGCTAACACTGCGGCTGTTTCGCGGCACACAATAACTCTTTCCTACTTAACATATGCTCCGCCCCTGAATAAAAATTTGCATTCGCTAATCGCGTTAACGGCTGTTAGCACGATTTGTGGAATTATCTCCTGCGGTAACTCCTTGGAAAATGACCCCCTTAGTGTTTGGGTACTTGCCAGGTACTTGTAGCCTGGATTGGCCACTGTTGGAAACAGGATGCTGGGCTTGATGGACCCTTGGTCTGGCCCAGTATGGCTTGTCCTTATGCAGTTCATTGCAATCATATATCCTTGTTGCGTGGGGCAGAGAGCATGAGGGAAACCTCTGGACTATGCCATTGTAGTGACACAGAATGGCTTTCCTGGAACTTGCATAGGATCGTTCTGATTATACCAATGCCACTATCCTGATCCCCCGTAACCCTCCTGCTGAGCAAACACAAAGTTTGAGCAGGGAAGAAACAGCAGGAAGCAAAATGTATTGTCAGACAAAAAAAAAAATCCACCCCACCCACATTTCACAAGAGGGGTTTATGGTATCCATGGTAACATAAGACGTTTAAATAATTCAATCAAGCTCGTTACGAAACCTCGAGAAATACTGCAGCTGCTGTGCTCTGTAATCCTTTCGTTTTCCATTAGACTTCGCGACAAGCCCGCTCAATTCACTGAATTTTAAGGAGACATTGCCTGGCAACCCCCTTCTGGGGCTCGCCAAGGCCTTTGTTAACCTACAGAATCGCAAAGAAAATCCCCCACCCCGAAGCCCTCTCCTCTCTCGTGTTTGGGAAAAGCACGTTAAGTGGATTCCATTTACAAAACTATTGCAGTTTATACAAAAAGTACATTTTTTTTTCAAGCTCTCCAACCTGGTCCTTCCTATGAAGACAGTTTCGTTATTGAAAGGAACATTTGCCGCCTCTGGATTTTTAATCTGTTCCAGAGACGCTCATGGTGGAGGAATCCACTGCATATTTTTGTAACCCCTGGGCTAGCGTCTCTACATGAGGCCCCCAAAGACCACTTTATGGGCATAAGCGGTTAACTCTCCTCCCCTGATGGCAGTGCCTCTCGGAAAGTCCAAGATTCCCTGTCGGGGTGATGGGTGGAGGGGGACAGGGAGATCACACTTCAGTGTCTGGTAAAAAGCAGTAACCGCACTGATTAAAGATATAAAGTCCATTTACAACTATAGTTGTTTTAATAAATCTGCGACTTTATGCTTCCAATTAACACATGTTACTGAAGTCAGTTATTTCATTTACTTCTGACCCTGTCCAGTTAGTGGGGTAGTTTTGAAACTTCCTCCCAGAATTTGGTAGATAGAATGATTACTCCCAATTTAGATATTATAAAATCCCCTCTCATACTTTTACAGTCAGTTGCTTGGAACAGTGGTTCCCAACCGGTGTGTGGCCACAGTTCCTGGTCCCCCCCGCTGGCCAAGCTTAGAGTGCCGATAGCCCGGGAGGAATGCGGCAAGAGAGCTGGAGTCAGAGGCACCAGCGTGGTCTCTTCCTCTTGCCCCAGCAGCTCGAAATAGGAGGTGGAGCGCAGCAGTCACGCGTGCGGGAAGAAGAGACCATGTAAGTAAAGTGCATGCAGAGTCTGCACGAAGAAGAGCAGCGCCAGTTTTCAAGGCCAGGAGGGCTGGACGAGGAGGCCGTTGCTGCTGCTTGTTTGGGGAGAGAGCGAGTGAGAAAGCGAGACGTTTCCAGGTATGGAGAACAGCATTTTTAATCCTTAGTTACTGGGTCTCTCTCTCTCTGCTGTTTTCAAATATTTTGTTGGTGTCTAAAAAAAAATAAATCCATACATTTCTAATTGACTATTCTATGCATCAGCCGTTTTGAAATACTAATAAAATATTATGTTTTGCCGCTATTGATTTTATATTTCTTGCTTTATTTTATGAGGACTGGTGAAGTTTTTTTCCTTTGCTACACTGCATACAGTCTCTGGCTTGTTGCAGTTTCCGTCTGCATGTTTCTAGTTCTACTTTATTCTCTAAGGCAGTGGTTCTCAACCTTTTTTCTGTCGGGACACACCTGACAGATGGTTCTCACATGCGTGACACACTGACCCATGATCGTCACGGGGCTAGATGTAAAAGTACAGTTTGCATCCACAGGAACCCCCCTGACCCACAATAATGAATGTAAAGCAGAATTATGACATTCCCCATACAACTCACCCTACAAAAAAAGATATTCTGATTCTGGTGTCCTCTCAGTAACAGCAACTCAAACTCCTACTTCCAGGCTCAATAGCCCTACTTACGAAAAGACAGCAGTTTACCACCAATGCATGTCCTCTTGAGAAAACACAACAAATAAGACTGATACAAATGCTTACATGCTAGTAAAATATCTCATCTCGGTAACAGACAAAGAACCGACCTAACATACTCCCAGGATCTGTAGGAATGCACATAAACTAATCCGCACACAGTTACACCTGTATTATGGAATACACTCAAACAGGAGCAACCCTATCTATGAAAAGGCAACACTACAAATATTAAATCAGGCCCTAAAAACCAATACACCTCTTATTAGGAAAACAGAACTAGCAAGCAGCTATAGATCCCCACACAGAAATTGTAAAACTATACTAATAAGCATAATAAATATTTCAAAACAGCTATGAACAGAATAACATCCAACAATTAAAAACTCATAAAAACTATTAAACATTCTCCAAACACCAATAAAATATTTCAAAAAAGCAGACATCACATAATATTAAATAATTAAAATGGCAGTCAATCAAGAAAAATAAACTTAAAAAGCCACCTTTACTTACCCCCTCCAGCAGCTCTCCTACTCCCCTTCCCTGCAGGCCGTGGCACACACCAGAAGCAGCAGTAGAAGCTAAGCTCTATACTCATGGTCCTCTTCCTTAGTGCCCATGTCTCTCTCACACACACACACACACACACTATACCAGTCATGCCGCCATGACCAGTTTCTGTCTCTCTCATACACCAATCATCTCCCAAACAGTCTTTGACACACACCAGTCACCTTCCTGAACAGTTTCTCTCATGCCATACACACACACAGGCTTCTCACTTCCGTGTTCTACTTACATATACGGGCTTCTCATTCTCATAATCACTTTCTCTGTCTCACACACACACATCTCTCACTCCCATGCTTGTTCTCTCCACATGCACAGGCTTCTCATTCCTATAATCACTTTCTTTGTCTCTCTCTCTCTCTCTCACACACACACACACGTGTCACCTGACCTCTCTCATGCACACACACACAGGCTTCCCACTCCCATGTTCTATTTCAGATATACAGGCTTCTCCCTCCGATGCTGTGTTTCACACACACCCAGGTTTCTCACTCCCATGCTCACTCTTCACATGCATAGGCTTCTCATTCCCTGAATCACATTCTTTCTTTCACATTCACACACACCAGTCTCTCTCTCTCTCATGCATGCACACACACAGGCTTCCCACTCCCATGCTCTCTGTCACATAATCAGGCTTCTTACTCCCATGCTTTCTTTCACCCCCCCCCCCCACACACAGGCTTCTTATGCCCATGCTTTCTCATATACCCAGATTTCTCACTTCCATGCTTTTTCTCTCTCTCTCTCACACACTCACACACACCAGTCACCTTCCTGAGCAGTCACTTTCATTGTCTCTCACATACACAGACACACACCCCAGCTCTGATCAGTTTCTCTCAATCAAATACATTCTCTCACTTACACACAGGCTGGCTGGCTGCTTCTCTCTCTTACTCGCTTCCTCTCCCCCCCCCCCCAGCACAAATGGTAGCTGCAGCAGCCGCCTCCTCCAGCCCCCGCAGGCTAAGAAAGAAGAGTCCAATTGGCCGTGAGAGGCCCATGCTGCTGTCTCCTTCCCCGATTACCAGCTGCTTTGATTGCTCGGGGGCCGATGCTGCTGCCGCCACTATTTTTCCACGCGGCACGGCTCTTTCTCCTTCCTGCGCACCACTTCCTGTTCCAGGTCATTGGGGGCGGGAAGAAGAAAAGGCCAGCCGCAGGTGCCACTGCTTCTTCTACCACCGCTGCCGTTCCCACTGGGCTTGAACGAACTGATAGCCCGGTGGCAACGGCAGCAGGGAAGGAAAAGCAGCGGGAAAGACCGGGAGCTTCGCGACACACCATTTGAGAAGCGCTGCTCTAAGGGGTAGATTTTTAAAGTTATGTGCGGGTGTAGATTTGTTTGTGCAACCTGGCGCAAATAAATCTACGCCCGATTTTATAACATGCTGACGCTGCCGTGCGCATGTTATAAAATCCAGGGTCGGTGCGCACAGGGGAGTGCACAATTGTACAACCTGCACGCACCGAGTGGCGCAGCCTGCCTCCGTTCCCGCCAAGGCCGCTTCGAAATCAGAGTGGCCTCGGAGGGAACTTTTTTCCGGCCCCCCCCACCTTCATTAAGAAAGTTATGCCTGCCTGGGGCAGGTGAAACATGCGTGCTGGCGTGCCATTCCCCGGCCCGGGGCTGGTTCGGAGGCCTCTGCCACGCCCCCCGGGCCGGTACCATGCCCACGGCCCCGCCCCGGATGCCGCGCGTCCCGGGGCTTTGCGCGCGCCGGCGGCCTAGTCCACTGCGCACGTAAATCTGGCTGGATTTATGTGCGCAAGGCTTTTAAAATCTGCCCCTAAATGAGGGTCTGCACATGTGACTATGGTGAGGGATTCTGCTGGTGTGGAGGGAATAAACGATTGAAGCACAGGAGCAGGCATATGCTTGATTTCCTTTTTATTAATAAGAATAAAAATGTGTTGGAGAAAATTGAGCTTACAACAATCCCTTGGTCAGACCATAGATTGATTCATGCTTCGGTGCGAATAATGAAAAATCAAGGTAGCCCTAGAGCTGATCTTATGTCATTTACTTATCGAAAGTAAATGTCAACTGATGACCTTACAATGGAAATGTCAGATGTGCTTAGTACGATGTCGTATGAGAACGTAGAAACAGTAACTCGCTCTTGGATTGAGTTGACAAGTATGATTGTCAACAAGATCAGTCCAATTATAACCAAGAAAGTCATTGATAATATACGCCATGGTATGCCTCTGAAATTAAAGAATTGAAGAAACTTAAGGGGAGGGGGAACGAAGAACACAACTGAATCCTTGGTAGATAAATGTAACGATTTTGCAAAGTTTTTAAAATCAAAAGATCCAGAATTTAACAAAACCATGGTCACAATTTGAATACACGGAGTTAGAAATTCAACAGCTATTAGAGACTAAATCCAGGCAACCATCCGTTAGATGCACTGTTCATTAATTCGTTATCAATAGCTGAACAGGTGATAACTCATATCACCAAGCTAGTGAATTTATTGTGAGCAGAAAGTGAAATTCCATGTTCACTAAAATGCTCATCAATTAAGCCAATTTTGAAAGGAAATAACTGACAGTGAGGCTTTAAACACTTTTAGACCAATATCAACTTTACCCGTCATTGCCAAACTAGAGAAAGTAATTCACCCACAATTAACCCATCACCTTAACACTAATACTATTTCCATCGCAATTTGGCTTCCAAAAAAGTTATAGCATGGAAACCTTGTTAGCCTTAACTGATATAGTACTGCGGGGCTTTGACGCAGGGCACTCACATATTTGTAGTCCTAGATCTATCCGCAGCCTTTGCCACTTTGGATTATAATCCAATGATCCAGAGACCGTCAGAAATTAGCCTAACTGGGAAAACCCTTAAAATGGTTTAAGTCTCTAACCAAACATACCAAGTAAACATGGGAGGTACTTCTAATCCAGTAAATATAAATAAATACAGGAGTGTCCCAAGGATCTTCGTTATCCACAACTCTTATACACACACATGCTTCCACTATGTTGACTTGATAGGTAAGGAAATTACTTGTTATAACTATGCTGATGATGTTCAGTTTATAGTTCTAAAAGAAAAGCAACTGAACATGCCCTGAAGGCCTTAGAAATTTATCTTCGGCAATACAGCAGTTGTTGAAACATATGAAGTCGGGTCTTAACAAGACTGAGGTTGTGTTACTAAATTGAAAGATTCCCATTAAATCCCCTACATACTTCGTTAGACTCCACTAAATTAGATTTGACAGAACAGGCACATAACTTTGTTATTATAGTTAGCAACCTGTCCTTGAAAAACATATTTCAAGTAAAATAAGAAATGGATAAGCGCAGCTAGATGTACTCAAAAGGCTTTTAGGACTGTTTTGCAAACCCTCATAGTTACTGAATTTGATTGCAACTCCCTATTACTGGGATTACCAGCAAGTACAACCAGAGCATTGCAGTTGTTGCAAGAGGTACCTCTGTAAGAGTCCTATCTTGAAAACGCTACATTGGCTACTGGTTAAATTTAGGGTCTATTACAAAGTGGTATGTATACTTCACAATGTGATCAACAATACTGACTGGTTAAGCGCAGCGTTCCACATCGTAACCTATCACCTGCTCGCCAAAGGGTTTCTCCAAATACCGTCATTGCATTCTGCCCATTTGAGTGAGGTGAGGAAAAGGCCAGTATCAGTCACCAGGCCAAAATTATGGAAAAACAACACCAGCTGAACTACGCAGCCAAAAGGATATAAAAAAACAGTTTAAGAAAGGTCTAGAAACTTGGCTATCTGGTTAGAAGTAGGACAAGTCCGAATGATGGGGATTTTAACGCAGTGAAACCATTTTATGTATTTTGAGATTTGTATCGTATGATTCTGGTATTTTGTAAGTGTTATGATGTATTTTATTGTGAACTGCTGTGATTGTTTTACAGAAAGTCGGTATATAAATACATTTTAAACTCTGCATTACTATCTTTAGGGCAGGGAAGTATGCACTGCTGTACTCAGACTGTACAGTTTGTACCTAAGGCAACAGAGGGTGAAGCAGGATTTGAACTCTAAGCTTTCCTAGTTCTCAGCTGCCTGGAGTTTCATTCTGTGACCCCTAGTTGTACTGTTTTCTTTCCAACGGAAAAGGGTCAAAGTTTGTGCACCATTAAGACCTTTCAGGTATCTGAAGTTCTGTATCCTATCTCCCCCTGCACCTCCTCCCTTCCAGGGTGCACATATTCAGATCCTTCAGCCTCTCCTCAGAAGTCTTCTGATACAGATACCAGTCATAGGGGCTATAGGATACATGCTCTGAACAGGAAGAAGCAGATTTTAATTTAATAGGTGGCTTCTAGAACACAATGGTATACAGAATTTATCTTTGCCCCTCTGGGTAAGTGAGGCAAAGGTTTGGGGACCATTTTTAAAAAAGCTAAAGCAATGCTATGAACAGGTCCTTTCAGCTTGCACACAAAGAGGCCAATGTAATAAGGTGCGCTTGACGTTGGCGCAGGTTTTTATTCTGCTTTTAGTGCACATTTTTCTGCGGTAAGTTAACCCCGGTATCGAACAGGGTTTGTAACTGAAAGAATGTGCACTAAAACCAGGAGTAAAAACCAGAGCTACATTTAGCATGGGTGCATGCAAACGGTGGTATCTGCTATTCCCCAGCGACGCAGGGAGGGGCAGTAATACGGCAGACAGCTTAAGGCACAATTTCTGTAGCACTGGAAATTTAACTCCAGGAGTAAAACCCAAGTCACGTTTCTGGTGGCCATGTTATACATTTGCTGTGCCCCCCTGTCCAAATCGGGACACCATCATCTGCATACCTCAAAGTACCAGGTGCTTCAGATACCAGCAGGTAGATGAATCCAAGGCAACCGTCTGTTTCCAGCTCTGGGAAAGCAGGAGTGTTGATATATTGGGTGGGGAGGGGGATTATCATCCCACCACCTTAGTAAAAGTGCAGCTGCTAGCACTCGGCTCTTAGCAGGATCCTTATTATTCATCCCATTCTGTAACTGCAGAAAACCTCTCCATCCACGACTTGCTCCAGCCATGCCTTATAATGCGCTTTTGAGCTGCAAACCCCTGAAAGGTTCAAGCTACAGCGTAGAAGATCAGACAACAGTCTGAGTCTTTGTGGGGAAAGCAATGAGGAAAATGACAGCTTTGAAAAAAAAAAGTTATATAACTCCTCCTTAGTGTACGAGTCGGGTCGGAGGGGGGGGGGGGGCATAAAGTTATTTATAAGCTCTTTGGGGCAGGGACCCTGACTAGCTCTTCCTTCTCCCATCCCAAGGTGTGGAAAGGAGTCTTCTGCGGTCCCAGTACGGGGTGGCTGGAGTGTTCAGCTGATTTTCCCTCTCATTGTACTGCGAGCTGTGTGTTGTGTGCCACACAAACCACTGACCGTGTCCAAAATAACACTTTACTGACACAGTTTCACTGAATGGCACAATTAGATATGGCAAATCGCACACCAGAGTCTCTGCTGCACTTTCCAATGGCCGCTCCTTTCTCCTCTGTCTGTGCATTGATCTTTATTAGGCCAGAAATCCATCCACACTTCTGGATTAGACTGAACCGTGGTCCCTCTGGGCCAGGACCCCTTGGATGGATGGGAACCCCCTCCCCGTGGCACAGAATTCAGTGTCTCTGTCCCTCAGGGCTCGGTTGGATGCCGGATGGGTGTCCTCCCTTGAATGTGGATCTCTTGCTCACTGTTAGTAGATTCATCTTCTGGTGGGATCCCAGGGGGTGAGAACCCTCGGCAGACTTGCAGGGTTTGCCAGTCCCCCTGATGGGCAGAAAAACCAAATCTTTCCCCAACTTAAATAACTGCAGGAATCTGCTGCAGCGGGTCACCTCCTTTGTTGGACAAATCTTCCCTAAACACTGGGCGACTTCAGCCCAGAGGCTCCCAGGTCCCCGGCTTCGGAAAGGCCCAGGCCTCCAGCAGGGCTCCTCTAAATAAATGTTCAAGGTCCCCAAAAATGAGTCCCAGAGCAGCCGCTCTGCACCTCGTGAGGAGAGTACAGCAGCGGGGCCCTTTGACCCGTCCTGGAGGGGTCTCTGAGGCTCCAGGAAGGCCCAAATCCAATCAATTCTATGTCAGAGCTCTGCTATAAACCCTCTCAGGACCAGGGGCAGCCATTACAGCTCCACCAGCGGGAGGGTTGTCCATGAATGGATAATCCCCTAATTACTTCCCGAACTGCATTAGGCTGTTACAGGACCTATCGGTAACCCAAAAGGTGGCCTGGGTTGCAGTTATATAATAGTCGCAGCAGAGCATTTCCACACTGCTGCACGCCTGCTTCTAATCAATTGCATCAGGCGGTGGTTGGTAGCTTTGCTTGTTAAGTGAAGCCACAGCGCCGTTCTGCTAAATGCTGACTGAGGTTCCTGTGGCTTCTAAGGGCTATGGGTGCACGTGGGCTGGCAGCGAACTATTGCAGGTTAAACGGATGCCACTCTCCATGCGATTAAAATAAAGATTTAAGGAGGAGTTCATTCTTAAAATTCAATTGCATTACTTGCTGCTTCTAATCACTTGCTTTCCATCTGGCATTTTGGATTGGGCCTTTTTTTTCTTTACTTAAAAAAAAAAAAAAAAAGTGCGCGTGCACCCCCCCCCCCCCCCCCCCCAATTTTATTCTGCGGCAGGATTAAAAAAACAAACAAACAGCTTCTTGTTAAAATAGCTCAACTGACAAGTTAGCTCTGGTGAGAATCTTTACAGAGGAAGAAAAGCCCTAAAATCTCCCTTCCAAGGAGAAAATGAATGGATGCTCAGTGATTCCAAGATCAAGGGCCAGAAGCTTCTCTCAGCACAGGTTCTCTGGTTGCACCCCCTGCCGGGGCTGCTCCGAGAGGGGCCTGTCTGAGGAGGGAGCAGACTTGCAGGGCAGCTTTCAGATTCTGACAGGCAAGCAGGTTACTGGCTTAAATAGTGCACCGCTCTGGGGGCAACCAGGCCGCAGGGGGAAGGAAACAAAATCCAAGAGAAGTGATCCTACAGATAGCAATAAGACCTAAAGCAGAGCCACACCCGGTTTTCTGGGGGGGGGGGGGGGGAAAGGGGTTTGTATTGTAATCTCGACACCGATCTTTCACCCGAGTTCGCAGCTCTGAAGCTGGTGCAGATATTCCCAGGGTAATGCCCCTTCCAGCGCGAGACACAATCTCTGAAAGGAGAGCTTTAGACTAGAGGCGTCTTAACTTTTCAGGATTTGACCATTGGTACAGCAGGGGCACTTGCGGCATTGTCTTTCACTATTAAATTAGCCAAACTCACGCTTACTGCAGTGGGAATGAAGCCCTGGCCTGGTAATATCCCCTTAGCTGCCGAGGCAAAAAGGAGGAATCACTGTCTGCGACCAGTGGGGGGGGGGGCTCTTCCCTTGCCCTCTGTAGCAGGGGCATAGCTGGACAGAGTTTTTGGGGAGGTCCCAAGGTTAACATGGGTGGCACACGCCTCCCCCATCATCACATACTCCATCTTATGTGGGTTTTCGAGGCAGAGGCTACGAAACTCAATTTCCATCAACCCTCCATACCAGTCTCCTCACCCTGTCTCAGCTGTTGTTCACTCCCCGTAGGACAAGAGGCAGCTAACTTTATATCAAGAAGCTGAAGAGCAATCATGCAAATAGGCTTCCACCCAGCCTAGGCATTTCTGAACTTTCAAGGAGCCCAGAGGAGAAAGGATAAATATTTACCTTGCAAAAGCAAGCAGACAGGCTCCGATGGCCTCAAGCCTTGCCTGCGTAATCCAAGGGCAGTGAGGTTTCCCCATTCACGTCAGCCTGCTTACACATGTGCAGGAGAGATCATGGGCTGGCAGTGATTCCAGGCCCTCTAAATCCTGCACCACCAAGGGGCGGACCCAGATGGGACACAACCCTGCTGTCAGGGGTGGGTCTCAGCCAAAAATGAGACGGCACAGGCCCCCCCGCCAAGGCTCACCAATAGCTGTGCCCCTGCTCTGAAGAGCCCTAAATGTCACTCAGGAGGAGCAGATTGTCATGTGATCGTTGCCAGATGGCATTCTTTGGCTGTCTCGGTCTCTACTGAGATCACTGGCTGAGTGTGCAGCTAAACCACCGGCCACACCGCAATCCGTGAAGAAGCTTGGCAGACGGCAGAGGATGCCTGACGTGCAGGAGAAAAATGTGGCTCGCACTGTCTGCAAAGCAAAGGGATTTACATTCAAGATTTACTGGCATCGTTCTGAAAAACGCAAGGGCCAACCGAGTCCTAGGAGGGAGCAAGCGCTGAGAGAACAGACGCGAATGACCTAGGGGGAGTCAATCAAGCCGGTAACCCCGAGCTCGGTGATGCAGCCGTCAGAGCTTCTAAAAAAAGGAAGAATGGGGAAGAAAAGGAGGTTGCCACGTCATGATAAAGGATTGCAAAAAAAGGTTTAAGGAAGAAGAAAAGGCTAAGGGCCTTTACCCTTCTTCAACTTGGATCTATTTTTTGTTTAAACATGGAACTCAAGAGTCTCCATAACTATTGGTTCATGAATTCCAACGTCTTTTATCTCACAGCTCTCCATCAATAGGGACACCCAGTTTGATTGGCCACTGCTGTAGTGCCGATAGGTGGCACTAGCTTCTTCTTATACTTACAGTGAGCTAAATTAAGAAACAAACTTTAATAGCTCTGCCAGCAAAGGGGGTGGATATAAAAATCAATAAACTGAATTTCGAGAAAGCATTAGAGAGTATCCTTTGTTGCAAGGCTGTGAAGGGACAAGCAAAGATCAACTAGGATTCATGGCATTGCACCAAGGATAAAACTGGGCAGACTACATAGGCCTTACAGTTCTTATCTGCCGGCTATTTCGATGTAGTCTGGGCTAAGGCCAGGCCCTAGAGTACTCCACTGGTCCTTTTGCCTTCACCAGAATGGACACCATTTACCACTGCTTGCCACAGCCTGCCATTCAACCACTTTAGCATCATAGCCTACCCCTATGTTTTCTGCATAGAAGACTAGTACAGTGTGAAAAGCCTTTCTGAAGTCCAGATAGGCAAAGTCTACTTGTTTTGGCAATCTACTTGTTTTGAGGTGCTGCATAGTATTGGGCTGCAAAGTTTGCCCAATACTGAACTTAGACTAATGTATCTCTAGCTATCTGCCTCCTGTTTGTTCCCATTTTTGTACAGTGGGACCATAACTAGTTTCCTCCAGTTTTGTGGGACTTCTGGATTCAAGGACAAGTTGAATAGTGTTGTGAGGGGAGCAGCCATTGCATCCTGAGCTCTTTCAGTGTACTACATTGGGTCCCATGGTCTTATCCAGTTTCGTTTGTGTAAGTACTTTAAGTACCTCTTCTGTCATTTGGTTCACATTCATGAGTTTCTAGGCTCTGGTCCATCACCTTCGATTTCTGTAGATACTGAGTCAACTAATTGGAGATTTCTGTCTTTTCCTGGTTCTCACTTCTCCTCCTCTGCCTGTTTTTTGTATTTTTTGAATGCTAACTTCTTCGCTCTTACCATTTTTTACTACCTCTTAGAGAACCATCAGTCTCGTTCTCCTCTGTCAACCTGCCACCTTTTCAATACTACCCTTTACTGCTGACCAAAATTCCTCCCTACCCTTTGCCTCTTGGATTCCTGATAGGGCCTCAACCCTGTCACTTACCTGAGACATGTCAGAGGTCCAGGGGCTGCAGAAGTAGGAGCTAAACATCCAGGCAGTCAAGGATAATGCTTGGAGGTTTGGATGGCACAGTCTACCCGATCCTATGTGATCAAATCAGGAGATGTCCCCAGATGGATGGGTTCTTTGACTGACAGGAAAGAGCAGGAACCAGACCTGTCTGGGCCAATAAGGGATCACGAGAACCATGGTCCTCTGGTCCTGCTGGAGCTTCAAGAGAGTCTTCATGACCAGCAGAAGAGGAGGATATGCGTACAGGAGACCTGTGCCTTAATGTCGGCAAAGGCATCTGAGGCTGGAAGTCAGACTGCCCTGAACAGAGAGCAGAATTTGCTCACCTTGCAGTTGTAGGGAGAGGCAAAGAGGTCCACGTCTGGAGTTCCCCACCAATGGAAGATGCAGGCTGCCACTGCTGGATCCAGCAACTACTCATGTGGCCGGAACGCTTGACTCAAGACAGTCCACCACCACATTCTCTGTTCCAGCTAGGTACATCGCTCTCAGGAGCATGCCTTGCAGCAGAGCCCAGGATCAAATTTGTACTGCCTCTTGGCAAAGGAACGACCCAGTGCCTCCCTGTTTGATGTACCACATTGCTACCTAATTGTCCCACAAGGCATTCCTGATCTGAACAGACCAACTGTCTTGAAATGCCCAAAGGGTGTAGCGAATCGCTTGAAGGTCCAGGAAGTTAATCTGACAGATTCCTGAGTCATCCACCGAACTTGTGTATGGAGATCGTCCACATGTGCTCCCCATCCCAGGGTAGAGGCATCTGTAGTAAGCCCCACCTGATCTGGGAAAACCTGAGAAGGGACCCTCCCCCCCCCCCCCCGCTCCAGGTTGAATAGATCCTCCCACCAGGCCAGGGAGACCTGGAGACATGTGCCCAGAGGTCCTAGGATACCAACTGCCACTGTGCCTGCAAGGTCCACTGCGCTCTGCACCTGCACAGGTGGGCCAAGGGGGTGACATGGACAGCCATGTGACCCAAAAGATGAAGCAGTATATGAGCAGAAACTTGTTGACAGCTGCAGAGCTGTGGGGCCAGCAGCACGCAAAATGAGACAGCCTACCTTTGACCAGAGGGCAGTGTGCAGAGGGTATGACAATCTGACACTCCTTCACTCCCAGTCAAAACCCATGGCGGTGCTCTGCTGGGGGGCTGGCTGAGGGCTGGGGGTCTACTGCTGACTGGAACAACCTCTGGAACCAGCACAGGTTGTGTGGGCCCGTGAGGCAGGAGGATAGTAGTTCCTCTGGTGATAGGATTTCCTCGAGCTTTGTCTTTAGGTCAGAAGCACTAGCTGACAGATGAAGGGTCTTCACAGTGGACCTTCAATTGAGCCACTGCATCCCTGACCTTATCCCCCAAAGAGATTCTCAACTGTACAGGGTAGATCTGCCAGTTTCTTGGACCTCCAGCAGAAGGTCTGACGCATGGAGCCAGGCCATCCTGCAGGCACCGATACCCGCTGCAGACACTCTAGGTGTTGTTTTGAAAAATAGTAAGTGGATCTCACCTCATGTTTTCCTGCCTCCAGCACTACTGCTGAGAACACATCTTGTTGTTGTTGTTGAGTCAGGCGCTCAGACCGCTCCTGGACCTGCTTCCACAGGTTCCAGTTATACTGGGTCATATATAGTTGGTAGGAGGTGATAACGGGCAATTAACCTAGCATCCTGATACACCTTCCTACCTAGGGCATCCAACACCCTGTGCTCTGTCCCTGGAGGGTCAGATGTGTGGGTGCGAGAGTGCTTGGCTTTTAAAGGGCAGACTCCACCGCAACTGACTGGCGTGGGAGATGGCGCCTCTGAAAACCCAACATCTGTTGGACCAGGTAGATGGCATCTACCTTCCAATTAACTGGAGGGACGGATATGGAGTGTTCCCAGCTCCTGAGAAGTTCCTTAAAAATATCATGGACTGGGACAGCCAACTATTTCCTTTGGAGCATCTACAAACTGGAGGACCTCCAGCATTTTATGTCGGGCATCCTTTTCTGTGAGGAGCTGAAAAGGGATGGCTTCAGCCATTGCCTGGACAAAGCCCACAAAAGGAAAGATCCTCCGGGGGAGACTTACGCCTCATCTGGTAGAGAAGGCTCTGAAGGAAGATCTGAGTCCTCCGAAGAGGATTCCAAGGTATCGTCCCCCCCAGGGGGACATGAGTACTCTTCCTTGCTAAGGTCCTCTGGGGACTGGCATGGAATGGTCCCTGCCTAGGCCTCTTGGTTTGGGCACAGAAGGCACCGAGAAACTCCGGCCATGGGTCCAGTAGGCATCGATGACTGTGGCAAGTCTTCCTCAGAGGACCCAATAACGGGAATTGCTCCAGAGGGTAGCATTGGAGGCCACTGAGGAACAGATTGTTCTTTTGGCACTGGCCACGTTGGAAGTTCACCTAAAGACATCCAGATGCTCCAGCAGGGGTGCCAAGAGACTGCTGGCTCCGGCATAGGGACTGGTGCTGGTTCGATACCCCACAGGGCTCGGAGCCCTGTCATCTGCACCCTGTGATCCAACTCCTCCTGAAAGTTGGGTGAAGTTAGGACGGGAGGAGAAAGAGAAGGAGTCACCAGAGCTTCCTCAGAACCCCGAGGAGGCTCGGTGCCTGGCACCATCATCAGTGGGGGAACACATGGGTCTCCCGGGTCTGATAGAGGATGATGCCTCTTCCCCATGGGGTTGCTTTGGGGGCAGTATGGCAGCTGCTGATGCTGCACTGGTCCCGGGGTCGTGTGCCTATGGCGACCGGTGACTGTTTGCAATGGTGCTCTGCCCAGTCTTTCCCTGGCACTGAGGAAGCTGAAGATCCAGACGTCTTGGAATGTGAAGACTCTGGAGATGGCCTATCTATGGCTCCTCTCTCTCGAGAAGGGGCTGCTGGGAGAGTGGAACGGGAGTATCTAATGGCTCCCCTTGGCCTCTAGGTGTTGTCGCCTCCGACATTTGAGTAGACAAACTTTGAGCCCAAAAAATCTGATCCATCTTATCCAGCCCAGCACGACACCCTTTGGGAGGTGGGGGTGGGGTGTGTGTATGTGTAAGCTGCTCCACAGATGGCACCCGCAGACATTGTGCAGATCAGTAATAGATATGGTCTGCAGGCATTGGGGGCACTGTAGAAAACCAGACACCAAAGGGAAAAAAAAAATATCTACCATGCCACGGACGGGGCACAGACCAGAGAAGAGGGACCCAGCATAGGAAGTCGAAAAATGACCGGGAACACTTTGAAGAAAACTAAAGAGCAGAGCTCCAGAATCACGAGGCAACTACTTCACAGGAAAAAAAAAACCAAACTGAAGAGGGACCCCACGTGGACAGTGGCATGCTGGGCATGCTCAGTGTGCCATGTGCCAAAGTTCTAGAAACTGACGAGTTTTGTGCCAGGCTCCATCTGATGATGTCACCCATCCGCGAGGACGACCATCCCTGCTTGTCCTAGGAGAAGATCCAGTTTGCCTCCCTTTTGCATTTCTCTTGTGACTTCTCAAAAACCTGTACCGGGGACGCCATAGCTGCTTGAGTTTTCAGAACATCTGCAAGGAATATGCCTAACTCTGCATACACTGGAGACCCACTACAAGCAAATCTCTCTCATGCATATTTTGGATATTCTGAAAGCTTGACTGGCTCTGGGATCAGTAGGATAAATTTGGCAAGCCCTGCTCTATACACCACCCACACCTCTGTACATTGAGACACGGCGACGACAAAACGCATCTCTCTCGCCCCACATTGGGTTCCCATTTCTGCGTACCTCACTGAAGGTGTCCCCCGTCCGTGGTTTGCCTTTGGATGTCTGACACCTTTTGCAAGGCCCTTACCATAGCGAATCCTTCTCAGCAATTTACTTGGTAGCATCCCAAATGGGGGGGGGGGGTCGCCAATGGATTTTTCTTGCAACCACATGAATGAAGGAATAGACTATTAACTGAGCATTTTAGGAAAAAATTGTCAATGTGGCCGCCAGCAAGAGTTGATGACCACACTCGGGGTGTCACCAGAATATTCGTTGTGAGAACCTGTGCCCTGGACCCTTATAATCCCAGGAAGTCAGAGCAGCCCTATTATTTCTTTAGGAAATCCTCTCTGGGTGAAATACAGAGCTCTGCTCGGAGACCAGGAGACTGCCTTTCTGCAGTGGCAGCTGCTTCTCTTTCTCGCGGTGGCTGTAGAGCAGAATCAAAATGCACCGTTTCAGAAGGGAAAAATCTGTCTCCCGTTTGTACCATTTTAAAATTGGTTTAACAAATGGGGGGGAAAAAAAAAAAAAGAATTTGATCAAGCGATGAAACCCTAAATCTGACCACTCTTACAAATCTCTCCTTTAAGAAAAAGGAAAGCGGAGTCAGCACTTTTATTAGCTCAGTTTTAATTACGGCTTCCTGCAGCAAACGAGAAAGCATTTCCACCCCACAAGTACGGTCAGATCACAGGCATTGTGTGGGCCGGAGTCGCTTTTCATCACTGCCTGGCAAAATGGAAACTCAGGATAGTACTAAATTAACAGTCCTGCCTTGCAATAACTTTATAAAACTTTTAAATTAAAAATTTTAAATATTGATCTCACCTCTGCAAGTCCAAACGCCGTGCCCAGCAACACACGGGCCAGCCGGACAGCTCAAGTCGTATGCTATACGTGTTAACGTGCAAATACATTTTTAAAAGTCTTTAACTTTGCAAATAAAACCAAATGGGGTGGGGCTACGTAGATTTGTGATCTTGGCCCGGCGGCCGTTGTTTTGATTAAAGCTTCATCGGGACAAACGTATTTGCACATTACATGAACTGCATATGAAGGAGCTGTCCGGGCAGCCCGAGCGTTGCTGGGCATTGCCATCGAGTTTGCTGAGTTGAGATTTAAATGTTAAATTATTAGAGTTAAGTTACTGAAAGACAGGATGGTTAATTTAATAATATCCTGGGTTGTGGAAATTCTCGGCTCTGACATTCTATAAAATATTTCTCCAGCAAGGGGGGAAAAAAAAGCAAAAGAACCCAAACAAACACAGCATTGCAAAGAAAAATTCATGAGACGTGCAGGCCCGGAACATGATGGCAGCTTGCCCTGCATGTCACAAACAAAGCATTCAGTCAGCACGCCCTGCGAGGGAGTGCACATCACGCAGAATAGGCTTGGTTGTGATTTGGGCCAGATGTTTTCAAGTTTCAGGAATTTACTATTTCTATTTTTTTTCTCGCTTTCCCAGAGAGAGAGAGAGCGCTCAATGAATGAGTACCTGAAGATTGAATTGGGCATTAATGCCCATGGTTGGGTTGCCAACTGGCTCCAGATTTTCAGGACAGGTTGATCCAGTCCTGGTTTTACTTCCCTGCATGCAGGTATTTATAGTCTTGCTTTCCCTACTGCATTCTCTAAGTTAAGTCCCAGCATGCAGTGGGTTAAAACCAGGACTGGATCAACCTGTCTTAAAAATCTGGAGTCAGTTGGCAACCCTTACCCATGGTCAAGGTTGTTTTGTTTTTGAGTACATGCACCATGTTTTCCTCACCTTTCCCATAAACCTACCCTTCCACCCCACGAGGCATGTCCAGGTAAGCACTGGAATCCATCGGCCTTGAAGGACATTTCCTTTCCCATTAGCCCTCACTGCCACTTGTTAGCTGGCAAGGCTGCCGCCGCAACGGTGACTGCCACCTTCCCTTCCTCTTGGCGCCGAAAAGCTCGGAAACCCAAACCCAAGTCTACTGCAGCGATTGCGCATAGCCCTCTGCCGGAGTCAGGAGGCTCGCCCGGCGCACCATTTCTTTCAGGATAATTTGGATTCACGCAGCACCTTTGACCCCAGCATGCTGGGATACTTCTGAAACAGGCGCGCTGCCAGCTGTGCTGGAAATCCTGGTGGCCGTATTTGGTCCTAGAGCCTTTAGAAAGGACAGAAGGAAGAGTTTGCATGCATAGAACATTCTGATGGAGACCAGTGCAAGGTACAGTGTATGAATTCACGAGCCTCAGATCCCTTGACTCTGAAGTCTTTGATACTCATGGGCTGTACACACCCTCCTAGTGCCTCTAGAAGTGTCACATTTTTGCTGTTCTCACTAAATCTCTGAAACAGTAGGAAAAAAAAAAAAAGTTAGCATTGATCCAAGAAGGCTGGCTGATTTCTTTAAAAAAAAAAAAAAAAAAGCACAAATTTTTGGTCACAAGAATGCAAAACGGAAAAAAAAACCTCCCTAACAAAAAAAAAAACCAAAAAAACAAAACTAAATGTTAAGTGATAAATATCTGCTGCTTCAGAAAATAATTTACCTCACCCCCCACCGCAAAAAAATACATAACTGCACGTGACCCCCAGTACATAGTGTTGAAAGAAGCTCTGTCTGTACTTTCTTCCCTTGGGCAGTGGGTTTTTGTGTTCTCTTGAAAGGCCTTTCAACCTGAGTCATGGTTGATAGGTTAACTGAATGCAACAGGCATTGGGCCCACCATGACAGAGTGAGGAACAGCACAGCTGCACCACCATGCATGGTGATGGGGGATCTCTCTATACAATTAACTTTTACACATAAAGACAGCTAAATTCCTAAGGGACAGGAATGCTCAATGGATTAGCACAGGTTTGTGGTTCATTTCCAGTCCAAGCTTAAAATCTGTGCTGACACCCATGGGCTATGTGAAACATAGGACAGTTCAAGACAGGACGTGAAAATGCATGTTTTTAGCCAGCTGATTATTTTAGCATTTATATAGGACCTCACTGGTGCTCTTTACAACAAATTGCACATAGCAATGAGTCCCTATCCCAGACAGCATACAATTTAAATAGGTGGCTGAGGCAGCAGGAGAAAGTGATTTGCCCAGTCTGAGGTAAATATTCAGACACTCCAAATAGCAAAGTTAGCCAGAAAAACCTATCTGGCTAACTTGAGGTATATTCACTACTGTAAGCTGCATCTATCTTAAGATGGCTAACTATAGCTGGCTAACTAAGGGGGCCATTTTCTATCGGTATCGCACACGAAAAGTCCCTTTTCGCTCGCGATAGCTTGATAGGGGCGGATGCGGCAGTAACATCGCTGGTGGCGATAAGGTAAGACCCATTATCGCCGCCAGCAGTGCACCCAATAGCACTACCTTTCACGGTGGTGCTATGGGTGCGAAAGCCGGCAAGCGATAACACTGTGGTGGTGCGATCACTGTCAGCTTTCGCAGGCCCGCCCCCCCGCTACCGTGGGATTCAATGAGCTCTGCGCCATAAGAAAATCCAGACCTAAGAGAGCTCTTTGGCCTGACCAGACTTAGCTGGCTAAGTCATCCAGCTAACTGTGAATAGCTCAACTCTTCCAAGGTAGACCCCCAGAATAACCCTAACTTATCCAGCTTCCTAACTTATTAGCTGGCTAGAAATTTAGCCAGACAATGTGCTCAAATGTTCATTTAACCGGCTAACTTCCGAGTTAGTCAGCAAAATGCTTTTGAATATGGATCTCTGTGAGTAGCAGTGCCACAAGCAGAACCGGATCTCCATTTCCTGGTTGCTAGTCCATTATTCTAACCTCTAGATCACCATCTCTAGAAAGCCAGGGTGACGGGCAGTTTCCAGTTGTAGACCTCATCGTCTTACCCAGAACAAAAATTTTAAAATTCTCTCTCCAGTCAATGCATAATTAAGCTGGAGAATTTGTTGAAGATGTGGTGAAGGTTAATATTATAGCTGGGGTTAGAAGAGGTTTGGAGGGCAGATCCATTAACAATTATTGGTCAAGCAGACTTGAACATTGCCTTCCCTTACTTCTAGAAGTAAGCTACAAAAACAGACTCCCCCTTTAGCATCTGCTGGCGAATTATGAACCCAGCTTGGCCACTATTGGGGACAGGATGCTGAGCTCAAAGGACCACTTGTTTGACCCAGTATGGCGCTTCTTGTATTGCTATCCCTTTTTACTATGAACCTGGAAGATGTAGTAGGCCAGATTGACAAACTAAAGAGTAGCAAATCACCTAGACCGGATGGTATGCATCCTAGGGTTCTGAAGGAACTCAAAAATGAAATTTCTGACCTATTAGTTAAAATTTGTAACCTATCATTAAAATCATCCATTGTACCTGAAGACTGGAGGGTGGCCAATGTAACCCCTATATTTAAAAAAGGCTCCAGGGGCGATCCGGGTAACTATAGACCAGTGAGCCTGACTTCAGTGCTGGGAAAAATAGTGGAAACTATTCTCAAGATCAAAATCGTAGAGCATATAGAAAGACATGATTTAATGGGACACAGTCAACATGGATTTACCCAAGGGAAGTCTTGCCTAACAAATCTGCTTCATTTTTTTGAAGGTGTTGTTAAACATGTGGATAAAGGTGAACCGGTAGATGTAGTGTATTTGGATTTTCAGAAGGCGTTTGACAAAGCCCCTCATGAGAGGCTTCAATGAAAACTAAAAAGTCATGGGATAGGAGGCGATGTCCTTTCGTGGATTACAAACTGATTAAAAGACAGGAAACAGAGTAGGATTAAATGGTCAATTTTCTCAGTGGAAAAGGGTAAACAGTGGAATGCTTCAGGGATCTGTACTTGGACCGGTGCTTTTCAATATATATATATATATATATATATATATATATATATATATATATATATATATATATATATATATGATCTGGAAAGGAATACGACGAGTGAGGTTATCAAATTTGCGGATGATACAAAATTATTCAGAGTAGTTAAATCAGAAGCAGACTGTGATACATTACAGGAGGACCTTGCAAGACTGGAAGATTGGGCATCCAAATGGCAGATGAAATTTAATGTGGACAAGTGCAAGGTGTTGCATATAGGGAAAAATAACCCTTGCTGTAGTTACACAATGTTAGGTTCCATATTAGGAGCTACCGCCCAGGAAAAAGACCTAGGCATCATAGTGGATAATACGTTAAAATCGTCGGCTCAGTGTGGTGCAGCAGTCAAAAAAGCAAATAGAATGTTAGGAATTATTAGGAAGGGAATGGTTAATAGAACAGAAAATGTCATAATGCCTCTATATCGCTCCATGGTAAGACCGCACCTTGAATGCTGTGGACAATTCTGGTCGCTGCATCTCAAAAAAGATATAGTTGCGATGGAGAAGGTACAGAGAAGGGCAACCAAAATGATAAAGGGTATGGAAGAGCTCCCCTATGGAGGAAAGGCTGAAGAGGTTAGGGCTGTTCAGCTTGGAGAAGAGACGGCTGAGGGGGGATATGATAGAGGTCTTTAAGATCATGAGAGGTCTTGAACGAGTAGATGTGACTCGGTTATTTACACTTTCGAATAATAGACTAGGGGGCATTCATGAAGTTAGCAAGTAGCACATTTAAGACTAATCGGAGAAAATTTTTTTTCACTCAACGCACAACAAAGCTCTGGAATTTGTTGCCAGAGGAGGTGGTTAGTGCAGTTAGTATAGCTGGGTTCCAAAAAGGTTTGGATAAGTTCTTGGAGAAGTCCATTAATGGCTATTAATCAATTATACTTAGGGAATAGCCACTGCTATTAATTGCATCAGTAGCATGGGTTCTTCTTAGTGTTTGGGTAATTGCCAGGTTCTTGTGGCCTGGTTTTGGCCTCTGTTGGAAACAGGATGCTGGGCTTGATCGGCCCTTGGTCTGACCCAGCATGGCAATTTCTTATGTTCTTATCCGTGTTAAAATCACTACCAGTCTCACTCAGGGTACATTCCATCTTTTCGAAAGCGTCAGGGGTGCATCATCTTATTAAAGACTGTCTCTCGATCTAATAATAAATAGATCACCGAAAAGCAGTGGTGGCTCAGCTGGACAATTATTTGGTCGAGATCAACTTATTGCATCCGAGACTGCCAGGTTTCTGTCAATTTTATAGCATGGAATCAGCGCTGGTAGCTTGGACAAATGTAATTCAGGACTAACTTGGATAAAAAGGTAGGTAGGCATTCATGGTAGTGACCTGACGTGCATTACAGTTTATAGATCTGGGATTAGGAGAGATCTCTATTGCTGGTTTATTTCATTAGCTGACCATTCTATGGAGACTTGGCTGTATTGCCAGTTTTATTTCATTTATATCTGACTCTTGCTACTTTGATCCAAACTCTGGGCTACAACTGCTTTTTTTTTTTTTTTTCCCTAAATATGCAAATGTCCACATCTTGGCCTATTTTAACTCTGACCCTACAGGAGATTTAAACAAGTTTAATCAATGCCTGAATAAAATTTCAGAATGGCTAGGTTTACATAAGTTAAAAGTTAGCCCACATAAAATTGGAAGCCATTTGGATGTTTTGATAGAAAAACTCTTGTAACCAAGCCCCCAGATGGATAGCATTGACATTCCTTTGGAGGGAGGCTGTTACGGTCTTAGGTAGGAAACTGGATAGCAATCTGACCATGTCAAATCAAGTTTCTGCTTTGACAAGGACCATTATTTTATGTTTTTAAAAGCATATGTAACCCAACCCTCTAAAGTTTGGGGCAGGGAACATAAAACCACACACACACACACGAGTTAAAAAAATAAAAAAAAGAAGAATCAAAAGACAAATAAAAGAGACTTTATCACCCTATGGTTAGTTAAGCAATACTGGATGACATGCAGAGCTAAGACAGTTTTGGGGGTGCCAAAAATATGGTAGGATTAAGGGTCATGCAAGGATCATAAGTGCTGAGGGATTGAGTTCCACAAAAATCAGACCAGAGAGAGAGAAGGCTTGTTCAGGTGTCATTGATAATCTGGCAGAGCATAAAGAAGAAATTTCCAGGAGTGACTAGGATGCTGATCGTAACGTTCTTGCTGGAATATAGGAGTTTGCGAGTGCTACTGATCCAGGACGATGAGACACGATGCAAAAGCTTGCGTATAATAGATACTAATTTATACTGAACGGAGAGCAAATGTTAAGGACTGAGGAACTGGTGTACCATGGTTCAAGCATTAGTACCAATAAGGAAGTGTGCAGCGGAGTTTTGAACTCTAATGACCCGAGTGTGGGGTATGAAAGACCAGTACGGAGGGCATTACGGCAATCCAGAGAGAGGTGATTAGCGTGCGCAATACTATCCTAAGAGTGCGTGGTTCTAGTAGAGGCTCGAAGTGACGAAGGAGACCGTTTAAAAAACCGAGTAGACAGCTATCTACATGAGCACACATTGAAGGAGGAGAATCCAATATTATGCCAAGGTTGCGGGCAGTTTTTGCAATTGGTATGGAATTAGAATCAAATTGAAATAATGGAGATGTGTCATGAAATGCTGCAGCGAAAATTTTTTTTTTTTTAAGGTTTAGTGAGATTCCTTTATGACTGAACCAGGCCTTAGAGGAGAGAAAGACACAGGGAAGTAAATTGAGTGGCAGAGATGCCCAGGATGCCTTAATAGGAAAGAAGGCCTGAATGTCATCTGCATAGATTAGATTCTGTATTTGAGACTAAGAGCAGACACTAGGCAGGACAGCTGGCAATATAAATATTGAACCGGGCAGCTACGAAAGCAGAGGCCTTTGGAACACCAATGTTGTAATAGGGAACCAAGAAATTTCATTGGCTAACCCTTCAGCTGCTGGGTCCTAAACCTAAAAGAGTACTTGCAATTTATTCGCAGCTGATTTAACAACATTTGTCCATGCACTTGTTTCACACGTTTATTTATTTATTATATACCGACATTCGATCTGACATATCACATCGGTTCACATTCAGGTATTGCAGGTATTTCCCTATCCCCAGAGGGCTTACAACCTAAGTTGATTAGAATCCTGTATCAGTTTATATTTAGGATTGTCTGTAACCTTTTTAAAAAAACTGTAGCAAAAATACTACTGCTAAGGTGATTTTCGAGATGATCATGCGACTCCTTCACAGAGGAAAGTGTTTGGCTGCCGATCAGAGTTAAGAATAAAATTCAAGGCCCTATGTTTAACTTTCAAATCGGTGTATGTATGTGGGTTGACCTCAATATTTGGATACATTTACTAATCCCCTACAAACCAGTGAGAGTCCTCCATTCATTCACCTCAGCAGGACTTAATGGTTCTGCCTCCTCCAAAGTTGAGATGAACCACCGATATGTTCTGTATTTGCTGTGAGGCGTCTCCTTCTGGAGCGCTCTTCCATTAGAGGCTTGGCTTGAGAGAAATCAGGGAAGAAGATTAAGACATGGTTTAACCAAGTGGATTCATTTAGGGCAAATCCTCATTATGTTGATCCTTACTGTTAGGCAATCAAATTTTGATTTTATGAAGTTAATTAAAAAAAAAAAAAAAAAAGTTTAGGGATATGAGCAGGGTGGTACTGGAATTAACCTGTGTCTTTCCTTGTTAATGTTAAATATGCCATGCTTAAAATGAAACTATGTATTTATGATACTGGCACCATTTTGTTTGATATTTTACTTTGATTATAAAACCATTGTGATTTGTATGGAATGATGCATATCAAACCCAAAAGTTTACGTTTGATATACATCATTCCATACAAATCACAATCAAAGTAAAACATCAAAAAAACTTGTAAGGAAGGATCATTTTAGGAAGAATTTTGTTAACTTTTGATTGTATAGGTGTTTTTTTTTTAACTTTGTCATAGGTCTATTATATTTGATTTTAAACTGCTTTGATGGTTTAGATAATGAAAGATTAGCATATTTAACACTGAATCATGTAAGCTTCCTTTTAGTTCCATGTTAATTGATAGCTATCTGGAACCCACGGACAGAATCCCTTGCGACAGTCTGCGTTAAGGAGCACTAAGGGTCACAGAAGCTAACAAAACGAAGTAGATCAGGCATTGAGGCTGGATGAGGTACATCTCAGGGGTACTAATGGAAATTAGAGAGCCACTGCTTGCTGACCTTTTCAATGCTTCTTTTGAGTTGGGAGTAGTCCTAAAGGACTAGCAAGGAGCAGATGTGGCTCTTATTCATAAAGGTGGAAGTAAAGGAGAAGGCTGGGAACTACAGGCCAGATCGTTTGCTCACCACAGAGGTCAGACTAATAGAATCACTGCTAAAACAGAAGAGTGTGCAGCTTGTGGAGTCCGGTGGATTGCAAGATTCAAGGCAGCCTGGTTTTACCAGTGGTAGAGCTTGTCAAACAAGTCTGATCTATTTCTTTGACTGGGTGATCACAAAGTTGGAGCAAGGGAGAGTGCTTGACCGTGTACTTGGGCTTCAGTTCCAAGAAGTGCAGAGTCATGCATTTGGGGTGCGGCAATCCAAGAGAGCATTGTGTGCTGGGCAGTGAAAAAGGGAAGTGGATTCAGACAGCAACCAATGATGGCCCCCCGAGTTTTACAGTTTGGGGAACAAATAAACATGGGGGTAACTAGCTGATGCGGCGCTTACTACCCTTAACCACTAAGCCTGATACGTTTGATGCAACTCCAACATTGCTCTCCGCTTGCATGGCAGCGGTGAAGGGAAATTGGATGCAAACAGCATCCGAGGGCCCTGACGTTTACAGTCTGGAAAACTGATAAGCATGGGGGTAACCTGCACAGTGCTTGCTGGGCGGATCATTTGGTCCTTCTCTGCCATCATTTCTATGGATTTCAGCAAGGCCTTTGACATAGTTCTGCACAGGCGATTCATAAGTAAAATGGAGTGCCCTTGGTATGGGCCCAAGCGTGACAGACTAGGGATAGATACTGGTTGAGTGGGAGTTCACTCCGAGCAGGGGGACGTAATTAAGAGTGTGCCTCAGGCATTGGTCTTTGGACCAGTTCTTAACACTTCCATGACCAGCATTGCTAGGAAAGGTTTATCTTTTTGTCCGTGATACCAAAATGTGGTACAGAAGGTATGGAAAATAGGATGAGGGATCTAGCAAAGGTCACGGAATTGTTCTAAGGCAGTGGTTCTCAACCTTTTTTCTGTTGAGACACACCTGATGTGTCACACCGAACACATGACAATAACAAGCCTAAAATGTAAAGTGTACACTTTGCACCCTCAGGAACCTCACCCCCGACCCTCAGTAATGGATATAAAGCAGAACTAGAACATTCCCTGTACAAAAAATATTCTGGTGTTCAACAGCAACACAAACTCCCTCTACTACCAGGCACAATAGCCCTATTTATAAAAAAAAAACACAACAAAAGGTGAGGTTTTTTACTAGCCTACATGCTAGTTAAATACATCACCTCGGTCACATACAAAATAGACCTTCAAGTACAGAAAGACCGCAAGTTACAAATATGGAGAGAGAAACTGGAATGGAAACCCAAAAAAGCCACTCTGCATGCAGTGCAAACCTGGAGAAATGGAAACAGAAATATAGCACCTAACAGTCCCAGGATCTGCAGTAATGCACACAAACTAATCCATACAAAGTTACACCTGCATTATGGCACACACTCAAACAGTAACAACCCTACCTATAAAAAGGCAACACTACAAATATTAAACCAGGCCCTAAACACCAATACACCTCCAATTAGGGAAACAGAAAAAGCCAAGCTAAGCTGTTATAGATTCCCACACAGAAATTATTATAAAACTATATGAATTGTTGTTTCAAAACAGCTGATGAACAGAACATCTAACTAAAAACTCTTAATTTCAAAAATTCTCCAAACACCAATAAAATATTTCAAAACAGCAGACACATCACATACTACCCAATAATTAAAATGACAGTCAAAAAAAAAAAAAAAAAGGAACTTAAAAAGCCCCTTTACTTATCCTCTCCAGTAGTTCTCCTACTCCTTTCCCTTGGAGGCCTCCCCAGTAGCTGCCCTCATGGTCCTCTTCCTTAGGGAGCACAACCAGTCTGTCTCCCACCCACGTACCAGCCCCCACCAGCTGCGGGTCGCACATGACACACCTGCCAGTGCTCGACACACCGGTTGGGAATTGCTGTTCTAGGAGGTCAAGTTATACAACGAGAAGTTTGTTTAAAGATGGAAATAACCCTTCAGTTAGTAAGGAAAGTTTACCCAAGGTCATGTTAGGCCTAAACTTCCCTTTCCAGTTTCTCATTCTTGTTTAAAACCATCCAAAAAAACAAACAAAAAAAAAATCTTAGAAAATTAAAAAAAAAAAAAAAAAAAAGAATCCTATTTGAGCATTTTTCAATGATACAAACATATACAATTGAAAGGAAAACAATTATGACAAATGATCCAATCACACAGTGCAAAGTAATATTTAATGTCATGATTCCCATAGTCCCCAATTATGCGGGGAGACCCTACCCAAAAGATGTCTTTAAAGAGGAAATAGAATAAAAAACAGATATCACTGTTTATGAAAGCACTAGGGATGAAATGGTTACTTTTCTAAAGAACAGAAATTCACATATTTAGGTTAAGGTCTCTAGACTAGGGCTGGCTTCCGTATCAGTGAGAAATTTACACAACTGGTCAGGCTGGAAAAAGTATGTGTCAAGTCTTTAAATTTGATGACACACTTGCAAGGAAACCTGAGGAAGAATATTGCTCCAAGCTGTAATACTCTAGGTCTCAGTTCAAGGAACTGCTTCCTCCTTGGTTGTGTTTCCTTAGCTAAGTCCGGAAATATTTGAACATTCATACCAAGAAACATTTGCCGCTGATTTCTGAAATACATTCTGAGGACCCAATCACAATCAGAATCCAATGGAAAAGATTGGGCCACTTCTTCAATGGATGTTTCCAGAATCTCAGAAATATTCAGTGGTGATAGCTGTTGCATGTCTCCACCTTCTATAGGAATCTTTTTCTTAGAAGGGAGATAATAGATCTTCGATAAAGGAGGTAATGTGGCTTGTGGTATTTTTTTTAAAAAACTTCTACAGCAAACTTTAGCCACAGCTCATTCAGTGAAACCGTTAATTTCTTAGGGAAATTACTCTTAAATTTTTATTCCGCTGATTATTTTCCAGATTTTCCAATTTTCTTAGGAAATATAAATTGTCTTACCAAATTTTGACAATATTTTTTCATATCTCCCACTTCAATACGTCTATTTCCTGTTTAGCTTCAGTTTTTTTCTCCAATTTACTTGCTTTTGTAACTGTCCCACTTTCTTTACTATTGGGCTGATCATATTTTTATTCAGCGCCTCAATAGCTAGCCAGATTGCCTGCAATGTAAGTGCTTCAGGTCTTACCAGAGGTGTTAATATTGGTTCCGATTCCTGCAAGTCTCCTCCGCTGTGCCATGAAACCAGCTCCTCCACAGACCGCAATTCTCCTTCATGTGGTTCTCCACCTTCGGACCCGAGGGCTCCTGGGTGAATCGCTCTGGCCGGCTGTTCCTCCGACCTTTGCAAGACCCCCTTCCCTGGCATCATCCGGGAACAATTCCATCCGGGTCAGGTTAGCAGTTCTACTCGCCGCCGGGTTCTCAGGGGCAGTCCTTTCAGCCGGTGATGGCGATATTATTGAATCATGGAGGACGCCGGCCGTCAACGCGTCTCCTCTGCATTCCATCTCATAATGTGCGCGTCCATCGGCCCTCGTATCTGGCCCTTTGACAAGGCTTCTGAATTCAGCCTTTCGCGGGCCCTCCGCTTACGACCCGAGTGAGGCATTTGGAAATCGAAATGAGGTAAGTGAGGAGAGAGACACGACACACCTACTCTCTAGCGCACCATCTCAAAATCTTAAGATTCTTGAACTGGTAACTTTGCTTGTATGTGGTTTCACTCACACACAGGGTTTCCTCCTTTCTTATACCAAAAAAAATGTTTATTTCTGAAATTCTGGTAAATAAACCAAGCACCTTCTGTTATGACCTTATCCTGTTTTTCAATTGCCTACACTCTACCCATGAAGTGGAGATAGGAGGGCACAGATTTCTAATAAGACAGTTAGATCCAGTCCAGCAGAATAGAAGGGGCTTTGAACAAACTTCTAATTAAACATTCAGGAAAACTCCATAAGAAAATGGGACATCTGCATTATGCTGGAATTATTTAAAGTAACTAGACTGCCCCAAATAGTCTTCTATTTATAAGTTTGGAAGTCACTTGCATGTTTTAATGTACTCTAAATTTCCCTTAAAAAAGCAACATGCCAGTGCCTGACAGCTCTTTGGGGGAACAGACTGATGTCGAATCAGGAGGGAAGGAAACGTTAAGGTGACCAAGAAGGGACGTTTGCAGGCACGATGAATGCAGACGTACCCCATCCTGAAAACCTGACTGGCTGTGAGGGTCAACAGAATAGATCTGGGAGGCCCTGGCCCAGTAGCAAACAATTTTAGCATTAAAATTATTCTACTTAGAAGGGGGAAGAGCCGGCATCTCCTCAGTAAGGGGGTTATTTTCTAAAGTTTTATCGCGTGCGTTAGGGTCATATCGCATGCAATATAATGCAAATTAGGGGGAGGGGAGGAGTCGGCAGTAGCACGCCGAATAGCACCACCTTTCACGGTGGCGCTATTCGGTGCGAAGGCTGCAGGCTTTTGCAGGCCCGCCCCCTCCCCCCCCCCCCCATTTTCGGAGGATTCATCATTCTGCGGAGAAAGATGAATCCAGGCCTAAAGTATCTATGGGCAAATGGATGATCCATGGCCTCATGAACACGCAAAAACACACACACAAAAAAAAACAAAACAAAACTTGCTGAAGTCCCAAGGCTGTGCACAAGTTTTACTGCCTGCTCTCATGGGAGCATGCAGACTGACATCAATACCCTCGGAAAGGTTAAGTTCTGAGGTTAGCCAAGGATGTGTCCTGCAAACAGTCAGCAAGAAAAGAGCAGTAAAAGTTACAATTTAAAAAAAAAAAAAAAAAGAAGGGAATAGAGGTAATCAGTACACTAGGAAGTGAGTGAAATGCCAACAAGTGCTGCTCCTGTCAGCACAATTACTGGAAATGAGCTGTTTCCCCACATCAGAAAATGCAGATAAGCCATTCACACATACACAAATAAAACCCAAACATAAAAAAAACAAACAATCCAACACCCCCTTAAAAACCAGGACCTTCACTACTTTTGTCAATGCAAACAAAATGCATAAGCCTGGAGTTGCTCCTGTCTCTCAGATCTCTCTTAAAACGTTCTAGTTTTTTGTAAGACATATAGGCCAGATTATGCTAAACTGTTGCTAGTACCACGGTCTCCCTGGTGATAAAACAGAGCAATATTTTCGTACATCTTCCTGATGCCCCTTTGTCTACTTCACAGCTTCCATTCCTGAAAACACTCTTATGCTTTTCAATGAACGTTGGAAAGAATTATGTGAAAGGGATCTATGTTAGCCAGTCTGTCGGCACAATAGTGCTCCAAAAAAAGGGATGGAAATTTACCAGATTTGATATAGAGAAAGCCTGAATATCTTACAAGTTTGAAAATGAGACATTAGATCAGTATTTTCAGAGAACCAAGCCCCCCACCTAAAAATAAATAAATAAATCCTCATTGCTTCCTATGGGAAACTGCTGGAAGCTCTAAGCATCACTAAAATGCTGACCAAATGCCCCCCTCTCACCCTTCACCCTTCCAGCACTCTGCCTCAGAGCAACACAGGCAGAGACAGACAGACAGACAGGGACGATAACTAAAGCAACTGGATAAGAACAGCACAAGAGGCACTTCCAGAGTACACATACACCTGCTCCAAACACACCCACCCACAGGGATAGGGAATATAAAATGATGTAGCTTCTCAATTAAGTCTCCCCTCCACACACACACATGCATTGCCACCTTCCTCCCCACACTCCCCAAACATACCCCCCCTGAAAAAAACCAAAACAAAACCATCCCATAAACTCTTCACACATGCAATTCTGCCACATTTTACTCCACCACAGGACCCTCCCACCCCCTCATATAAGCCTAAAATATACACATCCACCCCCCCCCAGCAATACCATGACACCTATAGACATACACACACACATACAGATCCCAATTTCCTACAGGTAGATTTTGTGGCAAGAGTTTGAAAAATTCTGCAGCAAACTTCCTCCAATTCTGTGGCAATTGTGCATATTTGTGTAAATTTGAATAGATTTGCATATTAAGTATTTTGTATTTTACTTTACAAAATAAAGTTGTTTTCTGATATCTCTTGCATTTGGTTAATTTGTTTTTCTGGAGGGAAGGGAACTTAGATGGCAACTTTCAAACCGGTGCGTGGGCACACACTTGTGCACGTGCATCGGCCCCGAGTCGGAGGACGCAGCTATTTTTATAACTTGGACGCGTATATGCACACGTCATAAAATAGCCTGGCTGTATGCACGTAGGTGCTTGCCAACACCCATTACCAGTTTCCCCAGTTCATAGCTATCGAACCAGATTCTCCTGGTTCGATAACACCAGACCCTTTAAATCCAGCAAAAAGAGCTAATGTGTTTTATAAGTTCCACCTCCTCCATAGGAAGAGTAAAGTTACGTAGCGGTGCTCTTGGGCATGCTCCAGGGCGCGCAAGTAGTTACGGGCACATCGCAGCTGATATATGGGCAGCTTGCAAAGCTTGTTGTGCATGCATTTTGATTTTGGTGAGCGCCGGGCTTTTAAAATTCACCTATTAAAATTTTGTGAAAGTTTACCATTTCAGTTTTGAAACGACAAAGGCTATGTCTTAAAAAGAGCACCTGCCTACTCCTTGCCATTTCTTTTAAACGCAAAGATTGGGGATTTTTTTTTTCTTCATGGTTTAACCTGCTGTTCCAAATAATGCGAAAAGTGGGTTACAGTATTTATTTTTTAAGAATTCAGGTGTAAGTCCCTGCACAGAAGAGCTTACAGTCTAAGGCCTAAATTCATCATTCTGCTATAAATATAGCAGACTGATGAGCTGCAGCCAGAAAAGGGACGGGGGGGGGGGGGGGCGGAAGGGCGATAGCGTGCACCCGGCCGCATTGTGGCAGTGCGTTTTTGCCTGCCGCAGTTGCGGCGCACACCCCCATACCTCCAGTGACCCCCCTCCCCTTTCCCTCAATGCGGTCGTTATCACATGCGTTACCGCCTTAGCATGCGCGACTGCCTATCGCAGCTTGATGAATGACCCTGTAAGTGGGAGCCAGGAGGCACCGGGAGATACAGTGACTTGTCCAAGGTCACAAGGAGGATTTGAACCCTGTTTCTTTGACCAGTCCTCTAAGCACTAGGCCACCTTTCAGCAGAGGAATTCCTAAAACGATAGCACTACATAGTGCAGACTATGGGGCAGAGAGAATTGCTCGATTGCTCCATTAGGCCTGAGTAGCCAGGTAATGTCACTGCACATACAAGATATCCCCCACCCCTCTGTGCTGTAAATAGGGACCTTTATTTTCAGTTTTGATTTTATTTTTCCTGGGAATTTCAGTACTGACACACAAATTCAGTGAAAAAAATGACTTATAAAACCAACAGAAGTCAGTGGGGAAAAAAAAAGTCATTTTTTGGATATAAAATTGAAATTGCCAGGAAAGAAACTGAAAACAAGAGTCCCTAGTTATGAAGTGCTCCTTGTTGGTGAAACTTTGAAGGGCCAAGTTGTGATTCACTAGATCTGCTTTCAGCCAACTGCTTGCGAGTTCACAAAAAAAAAAAAATAAAAAAAATTACAAAACAAAGAAGGTGGAAAAGTGAAAGAAAACTAAAGCCAAACCATTTTATCCAAGCACACCCTGGCAAGGAGTGGGTGGGGAAGTCAGGAAATGCAATTTATAAATTAATAAAAACAAAACAAAAGCCTTGTTTGATGTATCGGCAGAATTTAAACAAAGCCAAACAGATGCCTATGCCCTGCCCATCCCATGCCCCTTTTTTCTCCGATACGTGACGCATACACACACATCCCCCCCACTTTATAATATCAGCTGCTAGATGCACGCTGGGCTCCCGATTTTAGTGCGCACATCTTTTTAAATTCACCTTTAAAGTGTGTTTTTCTGGTCACCTCTTCTCCTCCTCCACACTCCTAGCTGATCGTTTCCAAAGATAAGGTAGCCAATGCCATGACAAGATCACTGCCATTGGCCCAGTTGGCTAAAGTTAAGTTAGCAGCATTTAGCAGTCTTTGCTTCAGAATAATTTGATGTAGCTGGTTACATCACTCCCCGCCCCATCTGGTGCAGGTATCTGTACACGAGACCCTGCATCCAATGGTGAACAACTCAACCAGGTACATTTTGTACCATACCACGTACGTGCTCAAGTTACACACCAGTTTTCCCAGAGCGGATGTTTGCGCGTGCTTTCCCCACTAAGTGGTATCTCACCCAATCACTCCCACGAAAAAGTCCACACAAATCTATCAAGAATGTGCCTGCACACTTCTGAAACTCCAGAAGGATGGGCAGAAGGGCAAATCCCAGCCAATGCCTCTGCTCAGTCCAGGTGTACCTTACCTGTCAGCAGAGAATATGCGTACTATGCAGGCAATCTTGCACAAGGCCATTTCTGCCAGTAAAACACTGTTTTACCTGTGGCAAAACCTTTTAACGCTGCTCTCCCTACTTAACAGCTGTCCCACACCCAAGGCATGTGGTCAAATCTCCCCATCCATACCCCTTCCTTCTTTCTATCCGATGCTCTAAACCTGCTGGTCTAACTGGCCTGCCAGAATATAAAATATATTCTTTCCAAAGCAAAGTTAACAGAAGCCCCATAGCTATGATAAGCCAAAGCCACCGTGAGATGCGTCTTTATCCCAACAGGCCACACTGAGTCCAAGTACCTCTATCACACAAACTTATCTATTGATCTTTCTCTGTCCTGAAGGGTCACACTGATAAAATGAGAACTTGTTGCTGTTCAGGCCAACAGATGACAGATAAGGACCAACTGGCCGCACGTTCTCGGACCATCAGAATCAGTCATGGACCCGCTCCCTCTAGAGCATTCTCACAGTACACCCTGGGGCACGGCCACTAGGGCTCTACATGCAACGGTGCACCTTATTCCCGGCCACACCATGCTGCACGAGTTACTCAAGTAAGGTCCCTTGGGAGCCGCGCTGAGTCCCTCCACAACCTGACCACCCCCCGAGGGTAGTGTTGACGCGATTGCTTTGCTCCCGTCGTGCTCAGGTGACAGTGCCAATTGCTTCGGTGTCGGGAGGTGCCCGAATGGAGGAGATGAGCCAAGGAGCTGATGGCTGGTCTGTGAGGGGAGCCGAATCTCCGCCTGCTTCATCTACGGCTGGGACTGTTCTCAAAGAGGTAATACTCACTCCCATGGTTAAGCCTTCCAAAAGTTACCTTGCACATAATTTGGGAAGCCATAGCAAAGCTCTCTAATCAAGTTGGTTTCACATTAACGTGAGTTATCCCTTTCAAGCTTCCCATTCTCGACTGCTTGAAATGACATCACAAGTGGACTTTTGGGACACCGAGGAGGCAGGCCCTGCAGAATCCTGTTGAAACTCTCTCGATTGGTCATCTGCACTTACAAATGTCGAACGTTGCCGGAATATTAGGATCATTAATGTTCCTAAAGCGTGGAGACGCTACAGATATCTTATGGAAAAGTGTATTCATTAAGGAGCGCTTGCTTCCCCCCGTCGTGTTCCCGTGAATCCGAAAGTTGCGCGAGCGAGGGATGCTCCTGCTGATGCCGGTTTACTTGCAAGCTCGGTGGATGAAGCAGTGCTACCTTCTCCTTTACTTGTCACACCTTTGCCTTGGATTCTGATCGGGACGGTATTTTGAAACCGTTTTTTTCGTAAGACCGGTTATGTTTCCAGATGTATCCAAAGTAACTCAGACTAAGGAAACCTCCGATTTATGGCTCCTTGAATATTTAGAAGATTCTTGCCCTCAGCATTTGTTTGGCTTTTTTTCTTTATAATATTTCCACTTATTTCCATTGGAACCTCGCTCTCTTTCTTGTAGTCTGACAGTATATTAATCAAGACCTCATATTTCCTATTATAGTTTTTTTTCTTTAACTTTCTCTCTATTGTACCATTTCTTGCCAAGTTGTTTTAACTTTTTATTTATATTTTTAGGTTAAGTAAATCCCCTTGAAAATTACCCTGTCTGTTGCTGGACATCTTTCCTTTATTAATGCACCATAAGCTGAAGATACAGTGAGCCAGACGTGAAGAGAAATGAGACAATATTCTAATGAGCGGCAAGATTAGAGAAGAAACGGCAAGGCAACTTTAATGCAAACATTAAACGGATGCCAGTGGACTCCCGAATGTTGGCGATTGCACAATACAAAGCAGGCTCATTACGCACACTTTCTAACTGCCCACGATTAGTTAATTTTTTGGCAAAACAGCTGGAAATGTTAAACCCCTTTCTGTTAATAGAAATTCCTAGGAGTTGCAATCAGGATTCTTTACAACTTTTCAAAAAAATATGGCCTAAAATCTTGCAGTTGGAAATGGTTATCGAATCACACCTGTTAATTTTTTATTTTAGGGAAAACAGCTTGTGGAAGATTCATTTAAAGAAAGGTGAACTGAATGAAAGAAGATAATACATCATAATATTGTGCTGTCTGGTCACTGCTCCTTTCCCAACATTGATCTACTGTAAGCTTATCCCATATTGATTTTCATTCCTATCACACACAATTTGTCTTTCCTTTGTTGAGAAATTTGCTGTAAAAAAGTGGTCTACGAAGCTCAAAAGCATTTCCTCCGCTCACCTCATCGCAACATCATCTGAGAGCAGGAACCGGAAGTTGGGCTTGTCAAATCAGCATGGACTTCAGTTTTCAAGTCTTATACCACTTGTTACTAGGTCAGAGGTTTGGTGGGACAATTTTGGTTAAAAATAAAATCTTTAACCTATGGGCAGTCATTGTAGGTCTCCCCTATAACCACCACTTCCGGCCTATTCCGACTTATGCTATCATACAGTCTGAGAGTTCAATAATGGCTAAGCTCTCAAAAGTACATGTGCTAGGAGTGAGACATGATGGATCCACTGCTTCTTTATTGGCCAATCAGTAGGGGGCAGATTAAGTCTGAGCCACAACTAGATTGATGCAGGAAGCAAGAGTTCACCCTGCTGGGCACCATACACCATGAAAAACTGTAAGTGCTACCTCTAGGGATGGGCATTCAGGAGAAACTAAATAGGCAGTTTCATCTATCAAAATGAAACGATTAAAAATACGACAAAAAAAAAGTTTCACTGGTTGTCCTGTTTCGTTTTGAAAATAAAATTGATCAGTCGGGCCTAGGCACAGGCCCAAAGCTGGGGCCTTGTCTATGGAATAGGCCGAGACCCAAATCAAGGGCCTCGGCCAGAGCACGAGGCCAGATCCTGGGCATAGGACATGGGCCGAGGCCTAGGCCCAAGCATGATGCCAGGGCCTTGATAGAGAGACCTCAAAAAACGTAGAAAGACTTATTTGCTCTGGAGATCCAGGTCATGTTGCAGGCCCAGGCCTGATGCCATGACTCTGACCAGAGACCTGGCCTCATTCTGGACGCAGGCCAGACACCAGGACCTGACCCAGAGGCCAGGCCCATCAGCTGCTGCTGCTTCCAGCATTCATTTGCTCTAAGGCAAGAAAAAGTGATATCCGAGAAGCAGCACCAAGGGGAAGAAGAAGCCTGGGGGTGATCACAGCCCATGTTGCCCCCTACCCTCCCAGGACAGAGAGCATCAGGGAGCCCTAAGAGCTGGTGCAACTGCCCATCCAGTCACAAGGGTAGGCCGAAATGGGACAGGGTGGAGAGGGAACATGTAAGGTTGTGAGTATGGGAGAGATGGAGACGTATTGCAGGGGAATGGGGGAAACTGCATAAGTTTGCTGACCCAGATTAACATCTCACCAGCCATTACTGATCAGATAACAACCAAATCGAGGAATTGTGTTAGTGTAATGTATACTGGTGTCTGGTAGCACTTGTGAATGTAATAACCATATTTTGGTTATAATAGTGTGTACTGTTTTTAATTTAGAAGTGCAAAGTGTGATGTCTCAAAGAACATTTTTTGAAAAAAATTCTCTGTTATTATTGTCCAGTCTTTACTTGTACATTATGTCAATACTCTTGACGTTGCTCTCTTTAACGATCAACCCAAATCACTTATGTTAATATTTGTAAAAGTCTCTGTACTTGTCTTAATGTAATGCAGTTTAAAACTGTCTCTCATTGTATATGATGAAGTTCAACATAAGCTGGGACTGTCAGCTTGACATCGGTCGGGTTTCGAGAAAAACGATGATCTGCTTCAGGGGCTTAGAGTCAAGTAGAGTCACACATGCACCTCCGCCCTATTTTATAAACCCCGCACATACGCACTCAAGTACCAATGTGCGAACAAATTGACGCGCTTAAAAGATGGGTGGGATGGGGCCAACGAAATCGCTACTTATAGCATATACCCTGCAAACGCAGCATGCGTAAGGCTCTTCCCTACGTAGATTTACGTCTGAATTAAAAAAAAAATTATAGCCAAATATGGACTGAGTGAGGGGAATGCAGGCTAAAGAAGCAGAGGGGTCTTCATGACCTAGAGACCGACTGGACAAACTCTAAACTGGTCATTTCCTTCACGTGCACCTGTTAAAAAAAAAACAAACAAACAAACAAAAAAACCACTTGTGCACGTAAAAGCCGACAAGTCCTAAGGCAAATGCACGATTACCAAGTGTTCATGTAAATGCTTAAAATCAGGAGTGCGCACACATGCACTAGGCGTATTTTACAACATGTGCATGTACATGCTTGGCCAATATAAGATTACCGTGTACGTGGCCATGCTCCCATGCATGCATTGAAGGCTGCACGCATGCTCGTATTAAAAAAGTTTACTGTCCCTACGCACAGCAGTACGGTATGTATACATAGATTAAAAAAACCAAAACAAGACCAGAAACAAATGCACAAAGCACTGCACAAGTAAGAGCACTCAACTGCAGACAGCTGGCAGCTTCAACATTAGCAGCCAAGGGGGACACTGTGCCCTATACCCACGTCACTCCTAGGATGAGCCGCATACAGATAGGAGCTCAGCAGGCTGATAAGTAAATCTTCCCAATGTTACTAACACACACTGTGAAGGCACAGTCAGAATTGCTGCAGTTCCAGCCGGCCAACAAAATGCTGCTTTAGTCTGACAGAAATACAACGAAGTAGGCAGATAGACACGGGCCGACTGCATTACCTAGAGGGTCCTTTCCTGCCGACACATCTAACAGGGTCATTTATCAAATCGAGTTATTTATTTTATTTATTTATTTTGAATTCTTATATACCGACATTCCTGTAAAGTATACAGATCATACCGGTTTACAGTGTAACATAACTGTCGCAAGTGGCGATTACATAGAACATAAGGCGTTAGAACAGTGAACATTTTTTACATAAAATATTAGAGCATCAGAACAAAGGGAATATTGGGAGAATGCAAGGAACAAATGGAAATCATATAAACTGAATGCGAGGTAACTATAAGATGTTAATGCTGTAATATTGTGAAAGACCGAGGCCTTGAAGCTAGGATTCAGGGGAGTAAAGGGGAGGTAGAATTGGAGGGTGGGGTAGGTCGGGCGGAAAGGGACAAAAGGTGGGATTGAGCGGGAGGAAGAAACAGAGGAAAAAGGGGGCTCCCCGATGAGGCCTCGGGGGCTGTGTCGAGAGTGGAGTGTGAACAGTTTATCCTCGTGCCTTAGTCCATGTCCTTCGAGAAGCATCGGAGCGAGCTTGAGATTCCGGGAAGGCTTGCATGAAGAGCCACGTCTTTAGATCTTTCTTGAAGGTTTGGTGATTAAGTTCTTGCCGTAGATCTGGTGGAAGAGTATTCCATAGAGTGGGCCCTGCTGTTGAAAATGCTCGTTTTCTTAGCGAGGATTTGGCCGGTGGGGTGTACAGGGAGCCTTTGTACGCTCTCCTGACTGGTCTGTCTGACATGTGTGGACGGCATTGAAAACTGAGCTTGAGAGGGGCGATGTTGTGGATGTCCTTGTGGATCATCATGAGGACTTTGAAGGAGATCCTAAATTTGACGGGTAGCCAGTGTAGTGAGTGAAGTATGGGAGAGATATGGTCTCTTATTTGAGTTTGTGAGTATCCTGGCGGCGGCATTCTGGACCATCTGCAGGGGTTTGATGGTTATTGCAGGGAGCCCAAGCAAGAGGGAATTGCAGTAGTCTAATTTAGAAAGGATAGATTGAAGCACTAGACGGAAGTCTCGAAAATGCAGGAGAGATTTTTGTTTTTTTGAGAACTTGTAATTTAAAAAAGCATTCTTTGGTGGTGTTATGGACAAAAGATTTAAAATTGAATTTGTCGTCGAGCCGAACTCCTAAATCTCTGAGAGAAGGGGAGAGGTTGATAGCTGTTTTAGCGAATTGAGAAGCGCTTGGGGAGTTGAGGAGAACTTGGTTTTCATCTGGTGAAATGATGAGTAACTCGGTCTTGTTTGTATTGAGGATCAGGTTGAGGCTAGCGAGGAGATTATTGATCGATTGCAAACAGCTATTCCAGTAGGACCAAGTTTATTGAAGGGCCCTAACAGAAGGGAGTCTGTTAGGGCCCTATCGCCCACAATAAACGCCACAATGCATGTAATATAATAGTGCATGCAAATGTTTAACCAGCACGCATTTTCACAAACTCCGCCCAAACTCCTCCCTTTTGACTAAATTTTAATGTTATGTGCGATAGCGTAACGCAGGTTTACACGCCAGAACTAACTACACCTTTTTTCCTGGGGTTATGTCCAAACCAGGATTTGTGATTTTTATTGCAAATCCCTGGGGTTTTTTTTGGGGGGGGTGGGGGAGGGAGGAGACTATGGAGGCTCACTAATTTCTGAACTTTATAGTACTGTATGAGGGGGCATTATGAACTCAGGGTGAGGTTTTTGTGGTGAGCTGGGCTTTAGGGGCACTTTAACATGCACAGTTACCTTCAGTGAAGATTTAATGTGATTTGGAGGGATGGAAGGTGAAAAGAGTTCACTTGTACCATATTCTCTACCTAGCTTGATTGCAGTTAGGTAGATAGTGCATCAAGCTAGGTAGAGAGAATATGGTACCAGTCTACTCTTTTCACCTTCCATCCCTCCAAATCACATTAAATCTTCACTGAAGGTAACTGTGCATGTTAAAGTGCCCCTAAAACCCAGCTCACCACACAAACTTCACCCCGAGTTACTAGTGCCCCCTCTTATAGTAGTATATAGTTAGTTTGAGAGCCTTTACAGACAGGCTGATTCAGTAAATGTCACGGGAGAGCGCCCGTTCTCCTGAGCATGCGATTCAGTATTTAAATGAGGGCCCGCGGTAAAAAGAGGCGCTATGGACACTAGAGCGTCCCTAGCACCTTTCTTTTTTTTTATTTTTTGACAGGAGCGGCGGCTGTCAGCGAGTTTGACGGCCGACGCTCAACTTTGCCGGCGTCGGTTCTCAAACCCGCTGACAGCCACGGGTTCAAAAACCTTGAAATGCAGTTTTTTGGGGTTTTTTTTAGGAGCTTCCTCATATTGCATGGCCCTACTCTAGTACCGACCCACGACCCATTTACAGCAAAAAAAATTAAAAAATAAAAGAGAACAGTGATTTTGGCTAACTGTAAGTCTAATTTTATAGCAGTCCATGTAGCGCTGAGGTCCAAATGTACAAAGAACAGGCAGTCTTCAGCCCTAAATTTCACAGCAGCTGCCACGGGTGCTTTAGCACGGCACACGCACACACACACTTACATCCGCTAGAATCTACAACAGGTAGGAACGTTCTTCCATTTTACTGCCTCATTCTACCAGGATGGTAAACAAGAAGACAGGAAGGCTGGTGACCTGCCCTGAGGCCTTGCCCCCTACCAGTGCTGCTGTTATGGAAGTGAGCTGTTTAGGAGTTTGGCGGGTGGGTGGAGCAGAAACAGACGTGACTCCGTTTCCTTCGTGTTCAGGGCCTTCACCAAGTCCCGCAGCGAGAACACCTCCGACAGAGCCTCCAGGGCGCATCGGGGAGCGGGCGGACGTACGTGGTCTGCAAAACGCTGGGCTAGTGCAAAGGTGGATGCCGAGGGCTGCGTGAGCAGGCGAACGGGGCTGGTACTGGTTGACCCTAACTGTGCAGGGATTTTCAGTTTCCGTTGAGAATATGCAAGGAGAGTTTAGTTTGGCAAGATCCCCGTTTTCACTTTAATCAATGTGGGAAGCTTTTGAGGGGGTTGGACAAGGCTGTTGCAGCTCAAACAGCATCGACTGTGGGGAAGAATTTTACGTTTGGAGATCCAGCTATGGCCTTTGAAGGTTTTAAAGCGACTTCTGAAGATCGTATGCCTGCTTCTTGCAATCAAAATCCATCAAGTTATGGCTACGCAAAGAGGCCATTATTTTTAAACTCAGTTTATAAAACAGTAAAACAGGTAATGTGGTACACATGATATAAAGCATCCACAAATCCAAGTATATCAACAAATTCATGGTAATAACTTTAAAGATTACACAGGTTGGCCCGTAAAAGCTAAGACAAAGACAAGATTTAATATAAGTTCCCAAATTAGACAAGCAGCTGAACAATAAACCAAGGAACACGCTCACAATTCAGACACCATTCAATCCATAGTCTCTTAAAAGAATTCCAAATGTCAGATTTCTACATCTCAGCCTTCAAAGTGTAACGAAGTTGCTCAAAATCAGAAACAATGAGACACTGCTTTTTCCAGGAGTACAAGACATGGGGGAAAATTTCCAGAAGGCAGTAACAATAAATCAGGCTGCAGGAAGGCGTTGTGCAACCAATAATCTTTGGATGGAATTAAATGATCCCTCCCATCTCCCGAGTAACCCCAAATGTAAAGGCAAGTCAAGGTGTCGAGATTTCTTGCACAAACTTCCCCCAGAAAAAAACAAAAACCACCCAACTCATTCTAGGACAGTGCTATGTATGTGCTATGTATGTTCCTCGCTCTCCGCAACCCATCCAAGAAATATCAGAGCCAGGGAACAGCCTGGAAGAGTAAACCAGGCTTTGGTATGTTCTGTGCAACAATTTAATAGATACGTCTACGCTAGAGGCGCAAAGCGAGGCATCACGGGCAGCTTCGTAAACTGCTTTCCACACTCTCGCCTCAAAATTAGTCCCCAACATCAGTAAGAGTTACCGTTCCACATTTAGCCTGAAGGCTAACCCAATAGAAATGCAAGATCCTATGTATTACTGAAGAAACCCTCCATACCATTAAGTTGTCGTAAAGGTCTAAGACAAGAGAGAAACACCCAATACCTCCCCCAACCTATTATAAGCCACTCGGGATTCTTCATCTAAATTTGTATTCCTTCTGAAGCATTGACCAAGGACTTAAACCTCTCATTATCCCAGAAATGTATTCAAGCAAAAAAAAGAGTCCCTCAGCTCTCCAGGTTTCAAGAATTGCTTGAAGAGTACACGGGGGCTATAGCTGGGTGTTTATAAACAGGAGCTAAGGGAGGAAAAACCCTCAGCTCCAGGGCCCAAAAACCTATCCCCACTGTATGAGCAAGAATCGGGCTCGTCCTACAGGTCAGTGGCTCAAGCAGTTACTAAAAACGGGCAGCACTAATAAGGCTGATAATTCAATCGCGCCCACCCATACATCCCCTCTGTTACCAAGCCAGGCTTTAAGGCACCCTACCCTAGCTGCCCAATAATCAGGGCTGGTGGACGCACTAGGCGACTGCCTAGGTCCCTCCTAGTGAAGAGAACGCGCTATGGCGGAGTCCCCGGGAGTGGGCGGAGGGAGTGTGAGAGAGAGCATTACGTGCATGTAAGAGCGAGAATTAATATGTTTTTCTAGACTACCTAAGGTTTCGGCCAATAAGATGTTTAAAAAATTAAAAAAATAAGTGGGAGGAACTCAGTTTCAGAACTGTCCATTTCACCCATTTCAAGGGTTTTATCTCCTTCCATTTAAAAAAAAAAAAAAAAAAAAAAAGTGAAAGTCTTCCCTGGAAGAACTATCCTCAATTTCTGATGGTACCCTGGGATCTAAGATTTGAGACCTCGGACCGGGTTCTGGCTCAACCCTCAACTCTTGCAGTTTCCTTAGCATTGGACCAGGACAGAAATGGATTGCAAGGCTCTTCTTAATGCACAGGAATGCAGTTTGCCTTCAATTCACAGTGAGGGATTTTTCCTGGTAATTGCTAAAGTCACACAGAGAAAGCATGAACTGTTTTTACCGAGGAGACCTATAGCGTTGAAGACTGGTACCCAGTTTCTCTATAAAATTCCCTTGGAAGTGTTATATTAGGTTTAAGGAGGTTTCTTGCATTTTTGAGCCATCCTAATTAACTTTCCAAATATCTGCATCGGGGACAGTCTCGATCCTGTTTTAGTGCCATCTTGACTCTGTTAATGCTCTCCAAGTAATCTGATGCAGCTTAGCCATGGTTCAGACTTGGTATTCGTATCCCACCTTCCAGTGGACAAGATTTTGAGTTTGTTTAGTTTAAATAGCTAAAAAAAAAAAGTAAACAAATTGAAGTTTAAAAAAAAAAAGCTTGAGGAAGTGCTTGAAATATGGAATATGAAAATTTACATTGCAGGTTCTGCCTTCACCGTGCTGAAGCCTGCTCCGTGTGAATCAGAGCGTCTGCTGTTGCTGAGGTTTCATGGACGGGCTGTCAAGGCTGGAACCACCTGCCGGAGGAATGCAAGGCAATGCCCAGGGCATTGATAACACGAGAGCAGAGGGTCGAGGAGGTAAGCGAGAGCCCAGCAGAGTGCAGCTCCTGCATCTCAGAGAACAGATGCAAACGTGACCCCGATTGGTTTAGAAGGCATTCGGTAGCTACTCCAGGGCATGGTTTCCTTACACAGCAGCCATCTGACGTGCAAAGATGCGAAGAAGGAACGTCAGATTACAGAATCTCAAGAGCAGTAGTTAAGCAATTCCCCCAACGGCATGGGAACAGCATGCATAGGCCAGATAATGGCCGAGGAGACTTACAAGCCTAGACTAGAACGTTTCATTGCATGTTTGTGTGCCGTACAGTAAGGCCCCTGTTCACATTCCCTGCCATCTGGCTCTCTGGGCTACCAGCTTTAGTCTTCAGCATGGTTTTGCTATGGCAGAGTAGTAGCAGCAGGAGACAGTGGGATGCAGCTGCTTCATGTCATGGTACATAAATTGCCATGATGGGTCAGACCAAGGGTCCATCAAGCCCAGCTTCCTGTTTCCAACAGTGGCCAAACCAGGCCACAAGAACCTGGCAATTACCCAAACACTAAGAAGATCCCATGCTACTGATGCAATTAATAGCAGTGGCTATTCCCTAACAGGCCGATGGAGCGCACTGTTAACCTGCCCTTGGATGCGCGTTTTCCCTTACCCCTTATTCAGTAAGGGGAGGAAAACGCGCGTCCAACCCGCGGCACCTAATAGCGCCCTTAACATGCATTTGCATATTAGGTATGCCCACGCGATACAGTAAGTAAAATGTGCAGCCAAGCATGGAGTGCCCCCTAGTCCTATTACCTGAAAGTGTAAACAACTGATTCACATCTACCTGTTCTAGACCTCTCATGATCTTAAACACCTCTATCATATCCCCCCTCAGTCGTCTCTTCTCCAAGCTGAACAGCCCTAACCTCTTCAGCCTTTCCTCATAGGGGAGTTGTTCCATTCCCTTTATCATTTTGGTCGCCCTTCTCTGTACCTTCTCCATCGCAACTATATCTTTTTTGAGATGCGGCGACCAGAATTGTACACAGTATTCAAGGTGCGGTCTCACCATGGAGCAATACAGAGGCATTATGACATTTTCCGTTCTATTAACCATTCCCTTCCCAATAATTCCTAACATTGTTTGCTTTTGACTGCTGCAGCACACTGAGCCCACGATTTTAAAGTATTATCCACTATGATGCCTAGATCTTTTTCCTGGGTGGTAGCTCCTAATATGTGACCAGTGGCTGTGGGGTGAGGTTTACAAGCTATGGGGCGGATTTTCAGAGCCCTGCTCGCCTAAATCCGCCCAAAACCGGGCTGATTTAGGCGAGCAGGGCCCTGCGCGCCGGTATGCCTACATTCAAAGAGGCCTACCGGCGCGCGCAGACCCCGGGACTCGCGTAAGTCCCGGGGTTTTCGGAGGGGCGCGTGCCCGGTCGTCGCGGCATTTCGGGGGCGTGTCGGCAGCATTTTGGGGGCGGGTACGGGGGCGTGGCTACGGCCCGGGGCGGTCCGGGGGCGTGGCCACACCCTCCATACCCGCCCCCAGGTCGCGGCCCGGCGCGCAGGAGGCCCGCTGGCGCGCGGGGATTTACTTCTCCCTCCGGGAGGCGTAAATCCCCGGAGAAAGGTAAGGGGGGGGTGTAGACAGGGCCGGGCGGGTGGGTTAGGTAGAGGAAGGGAGGGGAAGGTGAGGGGAGGGCGTTAGAGGGATTCCCTCCGAGGCCGCTCCGATTTCGGAGCGGCCTTGGAGGGAACGGGGGTAGGCTGCGCGGCTCGGCGCGCGCCGGCTATACAGAATCAATAGCCTTGCGCGCGCCGATCCAGGTTTTTAGCAGATACGCGCGGCTCCGCGCGTATCTACTAAAATCCAGCGTACTTTTGCTTGAGTCTGATGCGCAAGCAAAAGTAGGCTATTCGCGCTGTTTAAAAATCTACCCCTTACTGCGCCAAAAAAAAAAATAAATTTTTTTTTAAAGCATTTCATGGTGAGGGGGTGTGGATTTAAATGCATGCTTTTGCCATTTTTTTTTGAAGTGTGTGCATAGATATTAACCTGTAAATGTTACACCCTGCAAAGAGCAGGTGTATCTTTGCACCGGAGTTTCCGAATGCACATTTGCATACATTTTCAAAGAAAGCTATATGCAGAAGTTCACTCTGAGGACTGGTGACACTTAGGTGCATAACTGCCACATAAGTTAGACATAATGTTATAAAAAATAATTTAAAAAAAATGGGCATGCCAGGTCTGCAGCACTCTCAACCCAAGCAAGGAGTCAAATCCAGAATATTAAGCAGCAGCTGCAATGGCTTCATGAAATGAAGGCACCTACAAGCCTGTCTTTTTGGAGGAGTGAGGAAGGAAACTATTTCACACACCCAAGATTCTTTTTTCAGCAATACATATTTTGTCTTCTCTTTCGTGTTTCCATTGCTGGCACTCTTCCCCCTCAATTGCACCCCATGATTCTTCGTCCACAGCTGCCGGTGCTTTTCTTCCACATTTTTCACTCGTTTGTCCAGGCTGGAATATCAAGGGGACAGCTCCCTCCAGAACCAGGTACGGGCATGGAGTCCGGCTGCAATGGGTGGGACTCTTTCCCAGTCGGCCCCTGGGGGCTGCGGACACTGCCTCCCAGAGCACCCCCGGGTCCCAGCCAGGTCTCCTGGGATTTGTGTTTTTATATCTCACTGAGCAAGCAAGGTTATCTCAAGGTCTTATAAGCAGCAGCAACCCACATTGATCCCCCCTCCCCCCCCGAGATTCCTCCATAAAAACCGCAGGTGACAAAGTTACCTTTGGCCGGGGTTTTCATGCAGGTCTGTGGGTAAGAGCGATGATACAACAGCCTGGGGTGGGTGTGCGCGGATGAATTTATGCGCAGGCCATGCAGAAGCGTTCCCCCAGGGCAGAGTCGGGGGAGATACTCTGATTTTTAAAAAGCACGCGAGTAAGTCTGAGGAAAAAAAAAATGTCTCACTTGTATCGTGGGAAAAATTAAAAAAAGAGAACCTGAATTGTTCATGTTTCCTTAAAAAAAAAACTGGAGTGACTTATGTCTGATGTGATGTTACGAGATCACCGTGGATGGTGGGAAAAAAAAAAAAAGATAGATGCTAAGGGTGTTGAAAAGGAGCCAGGGAAGCCCGAGCAAAGTAGGTGCTTTTCAGAGACTGTCTGGGCGGGGCTCGTTTTCAAAAGCTCCCCTCCTCCAAGCCCAGCAGCACCACTAACCTCTCCCATTGTTTGTCAGCCTCTGTAACCAAGTTCCTTCCCTTATAAAAAGTCTGCCCCCCCCCCAAAAGAAATACAGAAATAAAAACACCCCCAAGGATCCTGGTTACTTAAAACAATGTTCTCAAAGAAAGCTTATAAGTGAGTCTCCCATGATCTCCGAGGCCTCTTTCCTTGCCCAGCGGGCTGCTAGTCCTGTGAGACAGCCCCCCTCCCCCCTCCATCTCTTTTGAATGGCTAAATTTGCATTGGAAATGCTGCTCCATTATTAAAACTTACTGGAAGGTGTTCGACCAGATAGATTTTACCTACTCCTAGTGCAGGAACAATTACTAAATTTTCGGTTTAAAAATAAGCCCTGCATCTCTGAATGGGCGAGACAGGAGTTGAGAGTTACCGGTGGAGCCAGGTCTGGTGTTGCCCTGCTGCACGCATGGTTGGCATTCAAATCTCCCCCAAGCTGGATTTCCAAAAGAAAAAGGTTAACTGCAAATCCAGACATGGGACAGGGAGAAAGCAGGACTGGAGCAGCCTGGGGGGGATTGATTGACCCTAATTGGAGTTACACTCCAGGATTTCCATTATGTTCACCGTTTCCTCCCATCTCTCCCTTCTGTCAAAGCGTTGCAATGCTTTCTGTCAAGTGGACAGGGCCCGCTTCCAGTCACTTCTGCTCCTCTGTCAGCTGCTAAGTGTGGGACTTTATAAAATAAAATAAAAAAAGACCAGGCAGGATTCCCAGGTAGCGAGACTCAGACAGTAGAACAGGTTTTGCAAAATACAGATTGTTTATTGTTTTGTCTTAACTGCCTTTTCCTTCTGCCGTGTCTGACGAGAATGATGCCTTTGCCCATGCATACGCCCAGCACCTGCCCGCGAGTGGCCAGCCTCTCTTTCACCCTGCTTTTTTTGCACTAGGACTCCAGAAGCGGAGGAGAGACCTCACCACAATCCAGGACCGGGAACCCCCCCCCCCCGAGAGATCTAGCAACTCGCTCAAGGTCCACTCCAGCTGCCGTCTCGCTCCCAGCAACGTGAAGCTGTTGCACGCAGAGCGTGCCCTGGGCTGGAAAAAGACCCAGAGCGGTAACCAGATGGTGGGCACATGTGCTGCAGCAGTGGGCCAGTGCTAGCGCCTGGGGACAGGCAGGAAGTGCTTTTCTTCCCCCCTCCCATGGCCTTCTGGGTAGTGCACTCCTGCTAGAGGAGTAGGGAGAGGTGGGAGCAGCCGTGCAGGAGAGACGCTTTTCACAAGCATCGTGATCTGGTGGTGCTCCGCGCTCCACTCCTTCTATGTCCTTGACAGCCAGGCAGCGAAGGGTCAGGCGGCACAAGGCCCAGTGTGGCTGCACTGTTTTTACCGGTCCAAGGACGATGCTGATTTTGTAACGCTGGATCGCACCTCCTCCTGGAATTGGTTGCCAAGATGGAGCTAAAAGGCAAGGAAAAAAAACAACTGACAGTGCTCTGTTATCGCACCGATGCTTTTTCTAAATGCATCGCCTCATAAGTTATTCCCGGGGGACGTACTCACAGCAAAAATAAGATTCTGTAATGCAGTAGTACCAGCACAACCCTGAAATCCTTGTTAACGGTACATTCTTGTGTGTTCAGGGCTACCCATCTGTCCACAGAATACAGTCCAGTGGTTTGCCAGCTGTGGTGTGGAACCCTGGCTTGAGAATAATCCCAGGTTAGTTCATCCCTGTGCCGTAGGACCTCCTGTTTAGATACTCATGAGTCTCCCAATCTGCAACAACTCTAAACATAAAGTATGGGGGTACAGAGAAAAGGTAACCAAAATGATAAAGGGGATGGAACAGTTCCGCTACGAGGAAAGGCTGAAGATGTTAGGGCTGTTCAGCTTGGAGAAGAGAGGGCTGAGGGGGGATAAAATATGATGCGGTCTATAAAATCATGAGGACTAGAATGGATAAACATGAATCTAATTACTCTCAGATAAGAGAAGGACTAAGGGGCACTTCATGAAGTTAGCGTGTAGCTCATTTAAAACAAGTCAAAGAAAAAAAAGCTTTCAAAAAGGAAACCGATAAAATGAGGAAAATTAGAAAACAAAACGTGAAAGCTGCAGATGCAAAAGGTTAAGAGTGCACAAAAGGCATGGACATAGTATTTTTGAACAATCTTAGAAGCGCAGTACACATTAAAGGTGGAAGAAAGGCCAAAACGATTACTGGTATGGTTAAACGTGAGGTGAAAGGCTATTTTTGCCCAAAAAAATTCCTTCAAAAATTGGAAGGATCCATCTGAAGATACGAAAAAGCATAAGCTATGTCAAAGTAAACGTAAAATGCTGCTAAGACAGGCTAAGAGAATTTGAAATATTGTCAGAGGCAAAAACTCATTTTAAAAAATGTTTTTATTATATCCAAAGCAGGAAACATGTGAGGGAGTCTGCTGGACCATTAGATGACTGAGAGTTTAAAGGTGCACTTAGGGAAGATAAGGCAAAGACGAAATTAATTTTTTGCTTCTGTTGATTACTAATGAGGGTTTGGGGGCGAGACCAGTTCAGGAGACGGTTTTCAAGAGTGATGATTCAGATGAACTGAACTAAATCACGGTGAACCTGGAAGATGTAGTAGGCCAGATTGACAAACTGAAGAGTAGCAAATCACTGGGTCCAGATGGTACTTACCCTAGGGTTCTGAAAACTCAAAAATAAAAATGTGCAACCTATCATTAAAATCATTCATTATACCTAAAGGATGAGGGGTGGGCAATGTAAGGGCTCAGAGGAGATCTGGGAAACTATAGATCAGTGAGCCTGACTTCAGTGCCAGGAAAAACAGTGGAAACTATTCTAAAGATCAAAGTCACAGAACATATAGAAAGACATGGTTTAATGCAGGGGTCAGGAACCTTTTTGGCTGAGAGAGCCATAAACGCCACATATTTTAAAATGTAATTCCATGAGAGCCATACAATATGTTTAAAACTAAATACAAGTAAATGTGTGCATTTTATGTAAGATCACACTTTTAAAGTACAATAAGTCTCTGAAAATATTACACCAGGCCTTAAGACACCAATACATCTCCTATTAGGAAAACGGACCAAGTCAGGCTGCTATAGAGTCCTACACAGAAACAACACGCCAGCAGAAAACCTCACCTGAATCACGTGCTGTCCCTCACCTAACATAGAATAAAGAGACCAAAACGCATAACAAGAAGCATGCAGACAAAAACTGAATTGGAAACTGCAACAAGCCAGAGTCTCTGTATGCAGTGTAACAAAGGAAAAAAGAAACATCACACATCCTTATAAAACAAATCAAGAAATATAAAATCATCAGCAGTAAAACTGTACTAACAAAAAGAACATATTTCGAAACAGCTGATGAGTGGAATATCCAATAATTAAAAACTCATATAAAACATTTCCAGATACCAACAAAATATTTCAAAATAGCAGACACAAAGATCCAGTAATGAAAAATAATAAGGATACAAAAATTTTTTTGCTCTGCATACCTGGGAACGTTTGATATCCAGGTGTCCTGAGATTGTTCTGAATTAGCAGGAGGTGGGGTGGTTTGCTTGGAACTTTCTCCTCTCTGTCACATACCAGCGCTCTCTCTCACACTGGCTCTCAATGACACACCTATACACACATGCTCTCAGTCACTCACATATACAAATGTTTTTTCTCTCTCACTTATATAGGCTCTTAATTACACATTTACACACATGCTGTCTATCTTTTCACGCTTACACACACACAGGCTTTCAATCACATAAATACATGCTGTCTTTTTCTCTCACACACAGACTCTCATTCACATGCTTACAAACATGTCCTCTCTTTCTCTCATTTACACACAGGCTCTCAATCACATACTCACATGCTCCCTCACCTAAATCAGCTCTCAATCACACACAGACACACATGGTCTCTCTCTCTCATTTAAACACAGGCTCTCAATCACATACTCACATGCTCCATCACCTAAACCAGCTGTCAATCAGACACAGACACACATGATCTCTCTCTTACTTATACACACAGGCTCTTAATCATACATACACATGATCTCTCTCACACACAAAGGATCTCAATCATACACACATACTCTTTCAAACAAACAGGTTTTCAATTACAAACTTACACATACAGGTTCCCAATGGTAAACTTACATTCATGCTCTCTCTCTCACAGGCAGGATCTCAATCACAGACATACTCTCTTTCACATATACAGGCTCTCAATCATTCACATACATGCAATCTCTCACTCACACACACAGGATCTCAAACACACATGCTTGCTCGCTCATTCACTCTCTCTCTCCCCCCCCCCCCCCCCCCGGGAACTCGCGGCAGCAGCAGCCACCTCCCAACGCTAACCTCCTTCATTTTCAGCCCTCGCGGAGGCGAAGGCGGAGTCCCATCGGCCGCGGTTGAAGATTTTCATTTTCCTCCGAGCCGCGCTGCAGTCTTCTTCCCGCGCAGGCACCCGATGCTCTCCACTTCCTCTTCCGGGCCGCGGGAAGAAGAGAGCACCGGCGTGCTCTCTTCTTCCCGCGGCCCGGAAGAGGAAGTGGAGAGCATCGGGTGCCTGCGCGGGAAGACCCGCGCAGGCACCCGATGACTCCAGCGCTGGCACCCGGCTGACACCCGATGACTCCAGCGCTGGCACCCGGCTGACACCCGATGACTCCCGCGCAGGCACCCGGATGACTCCAGTCGGCGTGCTCTCTTCTCCTCCCCCCCGCGGCCCGGAAGAGGAAGTGGTGAGCATCGGGTGCCTGCGCGGAAGAGACCACGCTAGTGTGGTCTCTTCTTCCCGCGCAGGCACCCGATGCTCTCCACTTCCTCTTCCGGGCCGCGGGGGGGGGGGGGGGAGGAGAAGAGAGCACGCCGGTGCCGCTGACTCCAGCTGTCCTGCCGCGTTCCGCCCGGGCTGACAGCATTTTAAGCCCGGGCGGCGGAGGACCGGGGAGCAGCTGGGTCAGCGGGGAACCGCGAAGTATGGCGACACGTGTCTGCGAGCCAGATGCAGCCCTCAAAAGAGCCATATCTGGCTCGCGAGCCATGGGTTCCCGACCCCTGGTTTAATGGAACACTGCCAGCATGGCTTTACCCAAGGCAAGTCTTGCCTCACAAGTCTGCTGTATTTTTTTTAAGGGGTTAATAAACATGAAGATAAAGGTGAACCGGTTGATGTAGTGTATTTGCATTTTCAGAAGGTGTTTGACAAAGTCCCTCATGAGAAGCTTCTAAGAAAATTAAAGAGTCATGGGATAAATTGCAGGAGGACCTTGTGAGACTGGAAGATTTGGCATCCCATCCAAATGAGAGGAAATGTAAAATTTATTTATTTTTAATTTTTATATACCAGTGTTCCTGTATGACATACAAATCACATCGGTTTACATTGAAACTGAGAACAAAGAATTCGCACGGAGGCAGTACATAGAACAGGGAATACAAGAAACTGGGATATGGGAAACTAAAAACTGAAACTATTCTAATTATGTTATGAATTGGTCCAGAAAACAACAGTTAACTACATAAAGGAATATGAACAATAATAAATGGGGAGTAAATAAAAATACAGCTTGTGTAAGTAACCATCAGTGATCTACAGAAATGAATAGAATACAATAGGGTGCAGTGTGACCCAGAAACAACCTTAATTAGCTCAAAAAATGAGATTAAATGAGAAAAGTTTGACATCCCTTAATAAAACTGGTTAACATACAAAGAATATAAATACCAAGTTTTGAGAGGGACCCGAACCTGGAGATCTGGACCTACAAAGAGGGTGGGTGATCTTGTCGGGATGGGAACAAGATATATGAAACACTTTGAGAAGGGATCTTGTCAGGAAGGGTGCAAGATACATGAAACACTTTGAGAAGGAATACAAATGGGCGCTGAGAAGGAGGAATGAGCAAGCTAGATGCGAACAAGGGACTTATGTTCCTGGAAAAGCTTGGCAGAAAAGCCAAGTTTTGAGTTTCTTTCTGAACGTCGAAGGGCAAGGTTCTTGTCGGATGTCTGGAGGGAGCGCATTCCACTGTGTGGGGCCTGCTGTAGAAAAGGCGCCCTTCCTTAGAGACGTTTTTGCTGGGGGGGGCATAGAGTGTGCCTTTGTATGCTCTTCTGATGGGTCTGATGGACGCAGTTGGGAGCTTAAAGAGAGCGGGGTGAGGTTGTGCGTGGCTTTATGGATAGTTGTGAGAACTTTAAAGAGAATCCTGGATTTAATGGGCAGCCAGTGGAGGTTCTTAAGGATGAGGGTGATGTGTTCTCTTTTGTTGGTGTTGGTAAGAATTCTGGCGGCGGAGTTATGAACCATCTGGAGGGGTTTGATGGTGTTGGCAGGGAGCCCAAGCAGGAGGGAGTTGCAATAGTCTATTTTAGATAGGATGATGGATTGCAGCACCATACGGAAATCATTGAAGTGAAGTAGTCGTTTCAGCTTTTTAAGGACTTGCAGTTTGTAAAAACATTCCTTTGTGGTGTTTACAAATTTTTTTTAAGTGTAGCTGGTTGTCAAGAATGACGCCTAGATCTCTCACATAAGGAGATTGATTTAACTTTGGGATGGTTGATAGAAGGGGGCCTGGTGGATTGAGAAACCCATTGTTGTCATCTTGTGCGATGATGAGGATCTCCGTCTTGTTGTTGTTGAGGACTAGGTTGAGGCTGGAGAGCAGATGATTAATCGATTGAAGGCACTTGTTCCAGTGTGTCATGGTTTTGTATAAGGATTCTGTGATCGGGATGAGAATTTGTACATCGTCCGCATAGAGGTAATGAGTTAGTGGCAGAATGGGAGAAGGTTTATGTTGAAAAGGGTAGGTGAGAGAGAAGATCCTTGGGGGACTCCTTGGTTGGAACGGACAGGATGTGATTCTTTGTTGTTTATCCTGACCTTGAAGTATCTGTTACACAGGAAGGAATTGAACCAGCTGAGTACAGTTGAACCAGCTGAGTACAGTTCCCTTGATGCCTATGTCTGCGAGACGATCTAATAGTGTAATTTAAATAAATAAATAAATAAATAGATAGATAGATAGATAGATAGTGTAGCATGGTTTACCGTGTCGAAAGCTGCGGAGAGATCTAGTAGAAACAGGAGATAGGGTTGTTTTTTTTCCAGGTTTGTTAGGATGGTGTCCGTGAGAGATATAAGGAGGGATTCTGTGTTTAACGATTTGCGAAAGCCGAACTGAGAAGAGGCGAGTAAGTTATTTTCTTCCAGGTATTCAGATAGTTGCTTGTTGATTATCTTTTCCATAAGTTTGGCAATCAGAGGCAGGTTGGCTATTGGGCGGAAGTTAGCTGGGTCCGTTGGCGACAAATTTGGTTTTTTTAGTAAGGGTTTTAGAATCGCCAGCTTTAGCTGGTCAGGAACTAGACCTTGAGTTAGAGAGCAATTTATGATGTCAGCAACCTTCTCATGGAGATGAGAAGGTTAGTCGGTATTGTGTCCGACGGATGAGAGGAGGGTTTCAGTTTCTTGAGAATATTTTCTCTCTCAAGAGATGTGGACTCGAAGGATTCAAAACTCGTATTTTGTTGAGGTAGGGTTGAGATAGGGAGAGGGGCAAGGGATTGGATGTAGTAAGGGGGTCGGTCAGGTTGGTGATTTTTTTTCTTGAAATATTCGGCTAATTCTGTGGATTTGCTAAGTGCTTGGTCGTCCGGAATAGTGGGAGGGAATTGTTTAGTGAGCGCTGAGACGTAAGAAAATAGTGCTTTCGAATCAAAGATGAAATGATGGATTTTTTTTTAGAAAAAATCTTTTATTCTGAGGATGGCGTTCCTGTAGGCATTGAGGAGGGATTTGTAAGCGGCTAGAATCGTGGTGGATGGGGTTTTTTGCCAACTATGTTCTTTACTTCTTAGCTCTTGTTTGAGGGACTTCAGTTCTGGGGTGAATCAAGGTTTCCTGTTGTCCGGTGAGGGGTATAGAACTTTTGTGGTGGACGGGCAGGTTAGGTCTGCAACTTTGTTGGTGATATTGATCCAGGAGGAGGTAGCTGCGCTTGCGTCGGAAAGATCGAGTTGAGTTAATTCCTTGAAGAGCTGACTGCTGAGGAGGTATGTGGAGCACGGTTTCCTGAATTGGATTGTGGTTTTTGGGGGGGATTGGGGTGGGTGCTCTTTGATCTCGAGAGTCGTGGTGATGATCCGGTGATCCGACCAAGGGACCGGCGAGCAAGTGAGCGTGGTGGAGAGAGAGATGCTTTTATTAATGAAAATAAGGTCCAGAGTGTGGCCCGCTTTATGAGTAGGGCTGTTAACAGTTTGTGTGAATCCCATGTAACTGAGCGAAGAAAGTAATGTATCGCAGTTAGGGGATTGTGGGGAAGCGTCAACGTGCATGTTAAAATCTCCCATTATTGTGGCTGGTTTGTCAGCGTTGATATATTTGGCTAGGAGCTCAATAGTGGGTGAAGGGTCAGATTCTAGGGTTCCTGGAGGGGCACAGATTAGGCCAATTTGTAGATGATTGGATTTGAAGAAGGAGAATTCTTGGTTGGTTATTGTATTTGACTGTTGTAAGGTTAGGCCTAGTCCTTTTTTTGCCGCTAATAGAAGCCCTTCTCCTCTTTTTTTGAGTCTGGGGATTGAGAATAGGTCGTATAATTGGGTGGGAAGTTGATTCGTTAGTACTGTATCAGTAGGTTTCAACCAAGTTTCGGTGATTGCACAAATATCTGGATTGACTTCAATAAGATAGTCATTAAGAATGTGTGTTTTTTTCGTGAGCGATTGTGCATTAAAAAGAGAGTTAGTGAGAGGCCCAGAAATTGTGTAATAGGAGAGATCATTATTGGAATTAGCCTTTGTTGTTGGATGATGGGAGGTGAAGTAGGTTTAGCGTGACTTCTGCGTTGTTTGCTGATTATAGGGATAGCGAAAGTGTGCATCTTTGTGGAGGAGATAATGTTGAGAGCGGAGGGTAGGAGAAGGGCTGCTGCTGGGCAGGTGGTGGAAAAGCTGTAGCCCGTGAGAAACAGGCGAAGGGGAGCGAGTATGGTGCAAGGTGATTTATATAGGGAAAAATAACCCATGCTGTAGTTACACAATCTTAATTCCTAATATGGAACCTAACACCCAGGAAAAAGATCTAGGCATCATAATGGATAATACATTAAAATAATCAACTCGATGTGCTGCGGTGGTTAAGAAAGCAAACAGAATGTAAGGAATTATTAGTAATAAAACAGAGACTGTCAATACCTCCGATTCACTTCTTGGTGAGACCATGGCTTGAATACTGTGGCGACCAGAATTGCAGACATTTTAAAGAATGCACAGAGAAGGGCGACCAAAATGAAAAAGGGGATGAACGGCTCCCCTATGAGGAAAGGCTGAAGAGGTTAGGGCTGTTCAGCTTAGATAATAGATGGCTGAGGGGGGATAAAATATGATGCGGTCTATAAAATCATGAGGACTAGAACACATAAACATGAATAGATTACTCTTTCAGCTAAGAGAAGAACTAGGGGGCACTTTGTGAAGTTAGCAAGTAGCACATTTAAAACTAATTGGAGAAAATTATTTCACTCAAGGTACAATTGTTGCCAGAAGATATAGTTAGGGCAGTTAGTGTAGCTCGGTTTAAAAAAAGGTTTGGATAAGTTCCTAGATAATTTCATAAACTATTCATCAAGCTGATTTAGGGAATAGCCACTACTATTACTGGCATTAGTAGCATGGGATCTAGTTAATGTTTGGGTACTTGCCAGGTTCTTATGGCCTGGATTAGTCACTGTTGGAAACAGATTACTGGGCTTGATTGACCCTCGCTCTGACCCAGTATGGCAACTTTTTATATTCTTATGTTTCTCAGAGGCAAAATCATCCCCAAAACAAGTAATTATAGTAACATAGTAATGACGGCAGAAAAGGGCCCAGATGGCCCGTCCAGTCTGCCCAGCACGCTTCTTATGGTAGTATCTGCAGTTCCCTGCAGGTTATCCTCATGTTTCTCTCAAGGGTATTTATTTTAATTTTTATATACAGATGTTCCTGCATAGAATACATATCGCACCGGTTTACATAGAAGTGAACTATCGCCTCAGGGGCGGATACATTGAAACAAGGTTGAAATTAAACTTGCAGAGAACAAGTGGAATGCAATTCAAAACATGATTAGTTAAAATAAAGTACAAATCAAAACATATTTACAATGGGATTGGTGGACCAGCGACTGTCAGGCTCGATTCATCAGCCCTTAGCTCTCAGGGAACGCTTGGCTAAATAGCCAAGTCTTTAGCTTCTTTTTGAGTACCGGAAGGCAGGGTTTCTTGGCGGAGGTCCGGAGGGAGCGAGTTCCAAAATGAGGGACCAGCTGTGGAAAGTGCGCGTTTCCTAAGTGAGGTTTTGGCAGGCTGGGTGTGTAGCATGTCCTTGTACGCTCTTCTGATGGGTCTCTTGGTGATGTGCTGCTGAAGTTGGAAGGTTAGGTTGAGGGGGGGGGGAGATGTTGTGTAAGGCCTTATGGATCATCATGAGGGCTTTGAAGAGTATCCTGAATTTAATTGGCAGCCAGTGAAGGTTCTGGAGGATAGGGGTGATGTGTTCCCTTTTATTGGTGTTTGTGAGGATCCTGGCCGTCGCGTTCTGGACCATCTGAAGAGGTTTGATTGTGCTGGCTGGTAGGCCCAGAAGGAGTGAGTTGCAGTAGTCTAGTTTCAGGAGGATGATAGATTGTAGTACCAGGCGGAAATCTCGTAAGTGCAGAAGTGGTTTTAATTTTTTTAATACTTGCAATTTAAAGAAGCATTCCTTGGTGGTGTTGTAGTATATGCCACTCCATGCACTTACCCCCAAGCCTCATAAGTGTATTCTGTAGACGTAAACTTTTCATGAAGACTGTAATCTGTAAGCACCTGTATTTATTATAAGAATTTGTATTTACTATTTATATTTATTATTTAGCTATTAACATTGTTCTGTTACCACTCGGTACTATTTCTCTCCTTTACCTCAAACTCTAAGTTCCTACTAAGTTAGCCATGTTATTTATACCCAATCATTGGATGTAATTGTATATTTGTTTAATTGTTCAATCTGTTTGATGTAATTTCCTGATCCTTGTTCTGTGTAAACCGAAGTGGTATGCACTAGTGCATGAACTCTGGTATATAAAAGCCTTTAAATAAATAAATAAATAATCAGTCAGTCAATCAAAACCAAGTAACTGTCAAACCCCATAAATTACTGCTAGCAACATTTTTACTGGGCGAGAAGTCTTCTTGATAATTCAGACACTGCTGCTTGACGTTCTTTGCTTTGGGTCTTGGCCGTAGAAGCCGCATCTACTGCAGGCAGAGTACATCTGTATAAAAGCCTTTATTTAATTTATTTTACTCAATCCTACAACACTACACAGCCACAGCGTATTTCTCAAGAGAACTTTGCCGGCCCTGTTGTAGCAGGAGTTTCACGAGTGCCAGGGTCAGAAAAATGACCGTATCCCTGGGTAAAGCGGAGCATGCCCTGACCTTACATCAAAAGGTGAGGGTGCCGGGTGGGGTCAGGGACGCAAGAAACTCTTACATTTTGCTTCATCTGTGTGTTGGCCACTCTATCCCTCACACTCAAACGCATGCTCCTGCTGCCTTTGAGCCCTATAATGCTCAATTCCAGTTTTTTAGGCTCTCCTCTTGGTGCCCAACCCAAACTTTATTCTTCAGGAATCAGAATTAAGGGGCCATATTTGCTAAAACTTTTTCCTCCCCATAGACAGAAGGAGAAAAAAATCCTTAGTTTAAAAAAACAACACCACCCCAAGTCTTAAAAGGCAAAATACAATTAAAATCACTTTTGCCTTGTGTGTTTCCCTTGGGTGTGAAAAGGAGTCCGCGCTTAAACCGCACTTCCAAACAGCCCAGTCTCTGCAGGTAAAAGCGTGCACACTGCATAACGGGCCATATACTTTTATCACCTGGGGAAAAAATAATAATAATAAAGCCTGTACACGCTCTGTGACAGTGCAGATACTTTCTACTTCTGGGAAAAGCTCATGCATATGCAATGTGCTGGTAGCCTGGGAGACAGCAAATTTACCCGCAGGCCTGCCTTTTTTTTGCCCATCATTTCTGGACAGGCCCTTCCACTAGTCTAGCAGAGATGCTGTAGGTCGGGGGAATTGTTTCTCCAAGACTGCTTTCCCGTCCTGTAAAATGGCACGGACACCTTTAAAACGTGACCTTTAGAGTGCTCCCCTCGGCCCTTACCCATGTAGGCTTTTAGGAGGGAAAAAAAAAACCAACTGATCGATGATTTGTGACAATACAAGGATACAGGAGTCCAGACCGCACATGCTAGGAACAGGTCTGCCGATTTTATTTTGGCTGCAGGCAGTTTTCTCCAGAGAGCGACCCTGACCCCTTTCACTTCTACTTTCTGATCAATAGGGGTTGCTGACCCCGTCTCCCACGGCAGATGCACCATCATGGTGATAATCCCTGTCAGAAAGGACAAAGAGCCGAAGTATTCCCACACCAGCCTCCATTCTTAAAAAACAAACAAACAAAAAACCCCAAACAAAACACTCCCCACATGCTCCCTTCCAAATACAGCACCCCCTCCTCCTCCCTGTCCCCCTCCGAGGCTGCATCTTCTACTCTAATGGTTAACCATGGCACTGTCGGTTCACTCAAATATTTTTCTTGCTCTTTGAGGAACCCCACCCAGCCAGCAAAGCAGAAGCAAGACCCACCCTCCGGTCAGGACGGGTTCGCTCGGTTCTTCATCGCACAGAGAGTCTGCAGTCGGATGCGTCACATCTGCTCTTTTACAGCAGGAAGTCAGATTCAGGGTGCACCGAGCAGGCTGCTTCAGTGGTGATGTGTGGCCAGATCACACACCCCGATAGGACAACTGCCTTGCGTTCGTGCTTCAGATCCCTGTCATCCCTGTACTCGCCAGCAGAGAGCAAGCAAACCATGGGGAACGGGAGAAGTGAGCAGGGCAAGGCGTTTCATTGAAACCGGGCTGAACTAATCCGATATCGGCGAACTTTTATCAAATACGCCCCATGACAACGGTTTATAGTATAAACAGTTTCAACCGAGCTACAATTAATGGAGTTTGGTAGTGAGGGGTGGGGGGTGGGGGGAGATAAAACCAGCCGGTGATTAGGGAAAGGTTAGAGGGGGGGGGGGGGGGGGACCCACAAAAAAATGGCCAAAGCAGAGGGAACTCTACCACAAAAAAGCGCTTTGCAGCCTGTAATCCCAGGAGAGAAATTACAGCGCTCCAGAGAAACCGAGACGCTCAGATTACGACACGAAATGGTGCCGGTTTGTTTTGTAAACATCTGCACAAGGCGCGCTCCCATTAGTCTTCTTTTACTTTCACCCGAAGAAGTTTTTCGCGCTGGGAATAAATCAGTCCAGCGCACTCTTAACCAGAAGTTAAGAGCAGTAGCCCAGCCGTCCCCTGCAGGGGGGCTGTAGCCGAATTAACAACGAGAGGAATGCAAGGCTTTCGGCTCGGCTCACTTTTCTGCCAAGATGGTTATGAAGTTCAAAGGGAATCTGCGAGCTTCTGCTGATGTTTTAGGAGGGGCTCATTAATCTATGAGGAGGGGTAAAACCAAAACGCGCCCCGAGGTGCGGCAGCGGCTCTCGGAATTTCATCTGCAGGGCGAGAAAGCCGACAGCAAAGCCCCTTCGGGTTTCATCAGCCTTTTACCTTCCGCCGGGAGCTCCAACAGAACGGAAAAGCGAAAGCCTCCCTCGCCTCAAGAACGACGACAAATATGCAGTCACGCAACAGGTGCGCTATTGGTACATCGCAAGGTATTCAATAAGCAAACTTCTTCGTAGTAGTAATCCATCCCGGAGCTTGAGCAGGGGTATGCCTTAGGAGGAAAACGTCCAAAAAGCAAACCCAAGCACTGCAACGCGTATTACATAAAGAGCCGTGAACGGTTTACTTAGCATGCAACTTTCCTCCTACACCAGCTCCCGTTTATTTTAACTTTACATTAACAGTTAAATTCCCGCCGGGGGGCAACCCATCTAAAACTTTTCTCTCCTCCCCAACTTTCTAAAGACATCCACCCGACCTCAAGAGGCTCCCAAGCCCAGACAGGAACTCCCCCGAGAGACAGGGAAAGTGACGGAAACCCAAATACACAGCAGCAAAAGACCAAGTGGGAGAAAGGACACGCGAGGCCAGTCCTCGCCAGCCTTCACGGGGAGGGAAAGAGAGCGGCCACTCACCGGCGATGCAGCCCGAGTGCAGGGACAGGCTGAGGCCCCCTTCTCTCTCTCTCTCCTTTCTCTCCTCGGCGTGTGCTCTCCACCGTCTCGAAAGCCTCCTTTATATTGTGACAGCTGCGGCTATAAATAGAAGCTCCCGGGGGCAGGGAGAAGGGGGGGGGGGGAGGATGAGGGTAGCCGCGCTCGTTCTGCCACTAGAGTCGGGTTCGGGAGTTGCCACTGGAGCTGAGAAACGAAACAAAACAAAGAGCACAAGTCCCGTCTCTGCCCCCCGGCAAGCGCGGGTCTGATGGATACCGCGCCCCTCCCCCACCGCTCGATCCGGCAGCGAAAAGCGCCAGCGCCGAGCGCGCCCTCCAGTGCCTCCGCTTTTAAGGTGGAGAGGGAGGGAGGGAGCGAGCGAGACGCTGGCGGGGAGGCCTTCTTTTAAGGTGGCTCTGTGATCGCTGCACTGTTCCAGATGGCGCTTGGACGGGATTTTATTTATCGGGCTGAGCTAGGATTGTGGGCTTGCTTATTATTATTATTATTATTTTGCCTCATGTTAAAATGCTGCCCTGGCAGAGTGAGTGTCCTTATTTTTTTCAGATTAACCCAGGCTGCACCAGGGACTCCGCCACACAGGTCCCTGCCTATTCCGCTTGCTTAATGACATTCATGTACATAACCAGATACGAACATGGGAGGAAAACCTTCAATGCCTCGGGGCTCATTTCCGTTTTAAGAAGCGCGGGTACATTTTAGGCTTTGCTTGCTCCCGCGGGGCTTTCGGATCCCCTACAGGCAGACAGGGGAAGGGCTTGAGCCTGCCCAGAAATCAGTTCAGGTTCACCTTAAGTCAGGAAACCTCTAGTGCATTGCGTGATGGCTGCGATTTCTCTCCTCGCAACTTAAGGCTCAGCAGCAGGTTAGGTCCAGCCCTTCGGTTTTCACCTTTCCCCTTTAAAGAAATGCGGGGGGGGGGGGGGGGTTCTCAGGCTAATTCCCCCCCAAGATCTGACAGGGTTAAGACCCGGCCTTTTACTTTTCAGCAGGCGCCCTCCCGATCACCGTCCTGGATATCTGGTGAGAAGTCACCACAGGGCACCAAGGACGAAAAAAGGTTTCCCCTCGCTGCCTTCCTTGCAACGACCTCCGTGTCAGAGAGAGAGAGAGAGAGAGGGGGAACAGGCAGGGGATGTGCCCTGCAGACTCCCCCCCCCCCCCCCCCGGAGCAAAGAGAGTGAAGAATTGCAGGGCAATCGCAGGGCGAATTGCCCCCCCCCCCCCTCTCCGGAGGCAGTCGGGCTCCTTCTGCTGGAATATTACCCTGCAGCTGGAAAGGGGAAGGATTTAAGGGAAATGAAGGACAGGGCCGGGGACCTTCGTGTGGTGGCCGAATCCCAAAGTAATCGCTGAAACAAACTTTAGGCGGAAGTGCAGCAGAGCCGGGCGGTCACTTCCCTGGGGCCTCCCTGCTGTCACCCGGCTGTGATTATTATTATCGTACGCCGGTCGCACTCACTCCCAGCCCTCGGGGGCCGCAAACAGGTCCTCTCTACCGGCCAGCCCTAATGAGTAGGCATGAGAGGCAGCGTGCATGCAAATCTCTCTCATGCATATTCATTGCAGAAACAGAGAAATGACGGCAGAAGAAGACCAAATGGCCCATCAAGTCTGCCCAGCAAGCCACGCACTTTATCCATTTTTTTCCCCCTTTTTCTCTCTCCCACCTGTTACTATTGGCTTCCAGTACCCTCCAGCCCTAATTCCCCTCCACCCAATTTAGAGAGCAGCTTTGAATCTGCATCCAAGTGACATCCAGCTCAATTGGGGGTAGCAACCGCTGCAACAAGCAGGCCACCCCCTTGCCCCATACCCACCCCTGTTTTAATTTTTTTGTTTTTTTTTGGAAATAGCAGCCCTCCATCCTTCCACTCCGTGAAGGTGGAACACCAACTACTGGCCACTGGCATCCCACTCCGTGAACGCCTCTGTGGCTACTGCCGCTCCGTGCAGTGTTTGAATGCCGCTGTGGCTACTGCCGCTCCGTGCAGTGTTTGAATGCCGCCACTTTATTCACGCCCTCTAGACTTGATGGATCCACAGTGTTTATCCCATGCCCCTTTGAAGTCGTTCACAGTTTTAGACTTCACCACTTCCTCCGGAAGGGCATTCCAGGCATCCACCACCCTTTCCGTGAAGAAATACTTCCTGATATTGGTTCTTAGTCTTCCTCCCTGGAGCCTCAGCTCGTGACCTCTGGTTCTGCTGATTTTTTTCTGATGGAAAAGGTTTGTTGATGTCTTTGGATCATTAAAGTTTTTCAAGTATCTGAAAGTCTGAATCATATCACCCCTGCTCCTCCTTTCCTCCAGGGAGTACATATTTAGATTCTTCAATCTCTCCTCGTATGTCATCCTGTGAAGACCCTCCACCTTCCTGGTCGCCCTTCTCTGAACCGCTTCCATCTTGTCCTTGTCTCTTTGTAGATACGGTCTCCAGAACTGAACACAGTACTCCAGGTGTGGCCTCACCAAGGATCTGTACAAGGGGATAATCACTTCCCTTTTCTTACTCGATATTCCTCTCTCTATGCATCCCAGCATTCTTCTGGCTTTTGTTATCGCCTTGTCGCATTGTTTCGCAGACTTCATATCATTAGACACTATCACCCCAAGGTCCCTCTCCTGCTCCGTGCACATCAGCCTTCCCCCCCCCCCCCATCAAATACAGTTCATTCGGATTTCCACTCCCCATATGCATGACTTTGCACTTCTTGGCATTGAATCTCAGCTGCCATATCTTCGACCACTCTTCCAGTTTCCTTAAATCCCGTCCGACACCCCCACCTGTTTGCTGCTGCTGCTCCTCCCTTCGATTCCAGTGCAGTCCGATGAAGAGGACAAGACATTTGTAAATGCACAAAGACCCCTAGATTCACTAAAGCCGCTAAGCTTTATCGGGGGGGAGGGGACCAATATCGCGATAGAGTGAACAAAATATCATGGAAGTATCCCGGTGTTGTTTTGTCTGGCGGTAAAAGTCTGTGAAGCAAAAACAACACGGCAGAGGCCTGTACCGTGGATGGCAGCGCCTTAAAGGGCCATGCGGTCTAAGAAGTGAGCCTCCTAAAAGCAAACAAAAAGTAATTAGGGGGTCTTCTTAGAACCCCCAGGGCCTTCAATCGAGGCGGCCCGACAACCCAAAACCCTCAAAAAATAAAGTTGAAAGCAGCATCCCTACTATCTTTCTCTTTTATTGGAAAGGAGACAGAGGGGGGTGCCTAACATAACGGAGCTGGGTGGCGAGAGGGAAGGGTGCGTTTTTGCGTGGCTGCTTTCACCTTTATTTTGGGGGGGGGGGGGGTTGCAGGGCCACCTCAATTGGCGGACCCATGGATGGCATGGGGATCCCCAGTAAATTTTTTTTGTTGCTTTTAATGGGATCACATCTTGGGCCGCGTGGCCCTTTAAATTTACCGCTGGACCATCGGGACCCATTGGTGAGGTCTCGGTGCTCCCGTGGTAGATTGTCGCTTTTCAGAAAGGTGTAGATAAAATAACGTGGCTTAAAATTTCCAAGTCAGCCACGTTATTTCATTTACATAGGATTACCTATGTGTGAGCTGCTTTGCATTGATTTGCAAGAAATTGACACACTAAAAGTTAAAAATCCTTTTGACACAACGTGATTGTTCGAGATTTCAATTACCCAAATATTGACTGGATAACATGTAACATCAGGACATGCTAGAGACATAAAGTTCCTGGATGGAATAAATGACTGCTTCATGGAGCAATTGGTTCAGGAACCAACAAAAGAGGGAGCTATTTTAGATCTAATTCTTAGTGGAATTCAGGATCTGGCACAAGAAGTAATAGGGGTGGGGCCACTTGGCAATAATGATCATAACATGATCACATTTGACCAGAAGAGGGGCCTTTAGTGAATCTACAGCTTTAGCACTAAACTTTCAAAAGGGAGACTTTGATGAAATGAGGAAAATAGTTAAAAAAAAATCCAAACAAATAAAACCCTTCAAAGATGCAGCTATAAAGTTTAAGAGTGTACAACAGATGTGGACATTGTTTGAAAATAACATCCTAGAAGCACAGCCCAGATGGATTCCATGCATTAAAAAAAAGTGGAAAGAAAGCCAAACGACTGCCAGTATGGTTAAAAGGTGAGTTGGAAGAGGCTATTTTAGCCAAAAGAACTTCCTTCAAAAATTGGAAAAAGGCTCCATCTAAAGAAAATAGAATAAATCATGAGCATTGGCAAGTTAAATGCAAAACATTGATAAGACAAGCTAAAAAAGAATTTGAAAAGAATCTGGATGTAGAGGCAAAAACTCATAATAAAATCTTTTCTAAATGTATCCAAAGCAGGAAGCCTGTGAGGGAGTCAGTTGGACCGTTAGAAGATTGAGGAGTTAAAGGGGCTCTTAGGGAAGATAAGGCCATTGCAGAAAGACTAAATGAATTCTTTGCTTCTGTGTTTACTAATGAGGATGTTGGGGAGATACCGGTTCTGAAGATGGTTTTCAGGGGTGATGATTCAGATGAACTGAACCAACTCACTGTGAACCTGGAAGATGTAGTAGGCCAGATTGACCAACTAAAGAGTATCAAATCACCTGGACCAGATGGTATGCACCCAGGGTTCTGAAGGAACTAAAAAATGAAATTTCAGATCTATTAGTTAAAATTTGTAACCTGTCATTAAAATCATCCATTGTATCTGAAGACTGAAGGGTGGCCAATGTAACCCCAATATTTAAAAAGGTCTCCAGGGGTGATCCAGGAAACTATAGACCAGTGAGCTTGACTTCAGTGCCAGGAAAAACAATGGAAACTATTCTAAAGCTCAAAATCACAGAACATATAGAAAGACATGGTTTAATGGGATATACCCACTATGGATTTACCTGGATTTGCTACTTTTTTTTTTGAAGGGGTTAATAAACGTGGATAAAGGAGCTAGTAGATGTAGTGTATTTGGATTTTCAGAAGGCGTTTGACAAAGTCCTTCATGAGAGGCTTCTAAGAAAACTAAAAAGTCATGGGATAGGAGGCGATGTCCTTTCGTGGATTACAAACTGGTTAAAAGACAAGAAACAGAGAGTAGGATTAAATGGACAATTTTCTCAGTGGAAAAGGGTAAACAGTGGAGTGCCTCAGGGATCTGTACTTGGACCAGTGCTTTTCAATATATTTATAAATGATCTGGAAAGGAATATGATGAGGGAGGTGATCAAATTTTCAGATGACTTAAAATTATGCAGAGTGGTTAAATCTCAAGCAGATTGTTATAAACTGCAGGAGGACCTTGTGAGACTGGAAGATTGAGCATCCAAATGGCAGATGAAATTTAATGTGAACAAGTGCAAGGTGATGCATATAGGGAAAAATAACCCATGCTGTAGTTACACAATGTTAGATTCCATATTAGGAGCTACCACCCAGGAAAGAGATCTAGGCGTCATAGTGGATAACACATTGAAATCGTCGGTTCAGTGTGCTGCGGCAGTCAAAAAAGCAAACAGAATGTTAGGCATTATTTGAAGGGAATGGGGAATAAAACGGAAAATGTCATAATGCGTCTGTATCGCTCCATGGTGAGACCGCACCTTGAATACTGTGTGCAGTTCTGGTTGCTGCATCTCAAAAAAGATATAGTTGTACTGGAAAAAGTGCAGAGAAAGGCGACCAAAATGATAAATGGGATGGAATGGCTCCTTTTATGAAGGCTGCCATCTCCCAATTAAATTAAAAAAAGAAAACAAACAAACAAACAAAAAACAAACAAACAGGGATGGGTTCATGGGCTATAGGTATTACCAATTATTAGGCTTTTCAATTACCAATTATTAGGCTTTTCAATATTTGATGATAGTTAATGTGACTTTCAAGGCATACTTCACTTTCAATGCATATACAGCATAGCTCTCTGCTTCAACGGCAGGGGAGAAGAAAAACTGATACTTCACGCATATCCAGCATAGCTCTCTGCTTCAACGGCAGGGGAGAAGTAAAACTAATACTTCACGCATATCCAGCATAGCTCTCTGCTTCAACGGCAGGGGAGAAGAAAAACTAATACTTCACGCATATCCAGCACAGCTCTCTGCTTCAACGGCAGAGAACTATGCTGCCGCTTACCCAACTAATCAAACTTAACATTTCACTTGGAAGCAGCTCCATCACTGCTCTCTACATTAATGGTGGGGGTGAAAGGGAAATAGAACCTAAGGTTACTAAGAGCCAAGAGAAACAGATAAGTATGAGAAAAACGAAGTGTGAAGCTTGCTGGGCAGACTGGATGGACCGATTGGTCTTCTTCTGCCGTCATTTCTATGTTTCTATGATAGGCTAAACAGGTGTAACAATTCAGGCTGCTAGGCAGCCCTCCCACTAGTAGAGGCCCTCACCAAGCTATGCTCACATCCACTCTAGCTGGTGTCTTGATGCTCTCATGACTCAACAAGCCCTGCACTCGGTGCCTCAGCTCTTTGTTCTCTCCCCCTTGGGGCTTCATGCTTGCCGTGCCCTGCAGCCTGCTTGGCCTTGCTTTTCCTGGTGGCCTTTGGGGCCTCCTAGCCCTGCCTTGCTTTGTGGCTGCTTGGCCTTCTTGCATGTTGCCTGTCTTATATGTATCTTTGTTGCCTTGATTCATCTTTCCCTGTGTTTGTATATTCCTTGTCCTATCTAGTCCTGGTCTTGTTCTGTCCAGTCCTTGTTTACTCCTGGCCAGTCCTCTCTGTGGCCCTGTTCCAATGGGCCTTCTGTTCCAACTGGTGTCTTCCTCTCCAGTCCTTACCCCCAGCTCCAGCCTGTTTTTAGTCTCAGCCTCGTCTCTAGCACCAGTCTAGTCTAACCACTACCACTCTTGGGAAGTCCTGCCAGCCCCCAGACCCTATGGGTTCAACCTAAGGGTGAGGGGGCTGGCCAGGCAGAAGAACCTTTTCCTGCTCAGTCTTGAAGTCCTGTACCGACCCTGCTGGGGGCAATACCGAAATCCAGCCTGCCTGACCATAGGGCTAATCAGCTTGGAGAAAAGACAGCTGAGGGGGGTATATGATAGTGGTTTATAAAATCATGCGAGGACTTGAACCAGTAAATGTGAATCGGTTATTTACTCTCTCAGATAATACAAGGACTAGGGGGCATTCCATGAGGTTAGCAATTAGAAACAAATCAGAGAAAATTATTTTTCACTCAACGCACAATTAAGCTTTGGAATTCATTGCCAGAGGATGTGGCTAAGGCAATTATCACAGCTGGGTTTAAAAAAGGATTTGGTCAAAGTTTCTGGAGAAGTCCATAAACTATCAATCAAGATGACTTAGGGAACAGCCACCATTACATTAGTAGCATGGGATTTGTTTACTGTTTGGGAACTTGCCAGGTTCTAATGGCCTGGATTGGCCAGAATGAACCAGAATGGCAATTTCTTATGCTCTTATGTTAAATAGCAACGAAAATTAAAAGTGAAAAAAAACCAATGAAACAAAGGAGAAAAATCCCACATGAACCAAAACAATTGAATTGTTTTGGTTGCACACCCCTAATATAATTTAAGAGGAGATCTAATTGTATTATAAAGATATAGAAAAGGAGGCTATCGCAAGATCCCCCAGATAAACTTTTTACCAAAGCAGCAACAAAGCATTACGGAGCATTTTGCCAGAAGCTGTCATTATGGCTAGAAAATGAAATCTGTTCCAAAGTGAACTGGTGAATATTTTAGATGAACGAGGTGGTTACTACCTAAGGAAACGTGCTGAGCCAATCTCTCTATCTGGAACTGAGAAGGAATTTTTTTTCATTGTTAACAGAATTGACTACTGTTGAGAGCAAGTTTCATGTCACTTTGCTGGACTGTACTGAGTTAACTAATGCCATTACTGAACTGAGCTACGAGGGCTTCAGTACTGTTTCCTGTTTCTGTGCGAGTTGAGTTGCTGGCTGCTTACAGGTACATTTTACCTCGTTAATAAAAGCAGTGCTGTTTGACTGCTCTTGCAAAGAAGAAACTTCCTTGGCTTGTTGGTTTTTCCTTTAGAAGGCATTCTCCTATCGAAACAACCTCCCTTGTACTAAATCTCTCAGGGCTACAGAAGCCCAGTGTTATTTATCTTCCCTGGATTACCATTGTAGAGAGAGCCATTAGGGCAGGCAGTCAAGAGAAGTTGAGACTTGACAGGCTTCTGGTCTTCTGTGGACCTTCTTTTAACCTCTGTAATGAAGTAACTGTTTTTTTGATGAATACTTTCTGTTTATAACCACCCAAGTAATATTTAATCCCCAGTGTACCTTCAAGTTTTGGGTGGTGACATAGGAGGACAGTGACTGAGGGGTACTTTTCTCTTCTCCGCTTCTAGTTTTTGTTTTCAGCATTTTTTGCTTGCTTTTGTGCGACTCCCTGGGCAGAATCCAGTGGAGACTCTTTTTTCTTTTTCAAGGAAGAGGTAACACACCTAAAAAATTCTGCACTTCGGTTTAAGGCCTAGCTTCTTTTTTTGGCAGGGCCCCAGGGAGGAACAGGGGGGTCACCACCTCATCGCGTATTCTAACTCTCGATTGGAGCACATGACTGACTTTTGCACTGATGACGTGCTCGGGATTTGTGCCAGAAATGAATTCCAGGTGCTGAAGAGGTAGGTGGAGCAGCTGCTAAGGGGGTTTGTTGCTGTCTGTCTGCTTAGCAGTGGAATCCCGTGCAGTTTGAACTTGTGAAGATATCCTCTGTTATTTGTGTTTTAAAGGCATTTTGGACACCAAACCAATAGATAAGTTTTACTTGCATAAAAAAAAGACAAATTGACATTTCTGGCTGATGATTAAACATAAGGCAAAGAAGGTGTATGATACCGGGAGCGCCTATGATGATGGCCACGTAGATGGTTAATAATTTAATGGTGAAGGTCTATTGGTTTGGTGTTTTTGACATTATCCTTCACATTTTCTAGCTTGGGGGGTGGGGTCACATCAACTTTATAATTCTTATCACCATGATTGCATAAATGTTTTTCAACTGATTTAAATTGCTTATAAAAACAAGAGAGAGAAATTCACGTCTGTGCTTGTGGACATGTTACTTAAAAATCTGATTTGCCCCTTTTAAAGTACAGTTGCTGCTAGGAAAAGCAAATCCAGTACTTAACAGTTTCCAACAATAAATGACTTTATCATCTTTTTTCTTTGAAACAAAAGCTTGAAAGCGTTTTGCACTCTGAATGCACATTAAAATGCAGAAGGTTTTCAGCTTAGCAGCCAGATGCAGAAAATGGCTGAATGGCGTAAAGCTCCTAGTATTATTCATTACTATATTAAAAAAAAAAAAAAAAAACAACCTAAAGCTGGTTCATCTCTGAATTTAAAAAAATGGTCCCGCAGACCAGTCCCCACCTCTGGGATTCCCCTATGTACCAGTAGGTGGCGACAGAGAGTTTTTCCACAACTTCTTATGTCACTTTGGCCATATATTAAGGGATAACTTGGCATTTCCTCAGTAGATCTTTGCCTCTAGCTAGGCAGGGTTGCTAACTGCCCGGTTTTGGACCAGAAAGCCAGGTTTTCAGGTACTGTGTGCGTTGGGCCAGTGCTGGCTTTTTTGCTCCCCTGTGCCAAAAACTACTGTGCTGTCCCCCCCCCCCCCTCACCGAATCATTCAGTGTCTGTCCCAGGCCCATCAAATAAAGCCAAGCTCTGTCCTGCAATCTATATTTCTAAAAACTGACACATCCCCCTACCCCAAAACCCATGGATAGGGAAGTGTATTAGGTACCCTAGGCAAACCGTACAGCCTTGCACACACGCACCCTATCCCCAACACGCACACCCCCTTTACAGACACACACAATTAAATTATACTTTTATAATATATTTTACATGAAAAAGAACATTCAAGAGTACAGTATTCTGAGGCAAAAATTCACTTACAACATGCATATTATATTTACATGCACTGCTGTGGTGCCTACAGGAATACTCTGCAAAAAAGATACCTGAAACGTCTATGGAATTGGACTTTTTGTAATGCGTGTGGGTGTGAGCTTGGCCCTCAGAAAGCCATGAATAAACAGAATTGCCATTACAATATAGTAAACCTCCCATATCAAAACAACCCTACCAACCTTATCTATGAAAAGGCAACACTGCACATATTACACCAGGCCCTAGAACACCAATAAAACTCTTATTAGGAAACCAGGCTGCTATAGATCCCTGCACAGAAATTACATGCCAGCAAAATACCTCACCTCGGTCACATATGCAGAACATAGAGAGACCCTCACCAAATACAGAATAAAGAGATCAGAACGTATAAACAGAAAGATGCTGAGGAGAACTGAACTGGAACCCACAACCAGCCAGCCCCTACATGCAGAGCAACAATGGAAAAACAGGAACATTACCATTCTTCATAAAACATTACATAATAAAATCAAGAAATATAAAACACCAATCAGAATGGTAAAATCGTATACATAAAAAGAATAAATATTTCAAACCAGTTAATGAATAGAATATCCAAAATTTCCCAAACACCAATACATTATTTATAAACATCTGATGAATAAAAATTCCAATAATTAAAAAAGGTTCTATTCCCCCTGAAAAATTAAATATTTCAAAAGAGCAGTATAAGGATTAAAAACTCTCCTGCTCTCCATACCTGGGATCTGATTTCCAGTCACCCTGAGATTGTCGTGGATTGGGAGATGTAGGGCCGCATTGTTGCGGGTGTGGACGCCTGGACCGAGCTGAGGTTGGTGCCACTCACAGGGAGGAGCCCTGCAGGTCCCCACACCATCGGCAGGTGGAGCTGGCTGGAGCAGAGGCCCATCAGGAACTTCACCAATACCAGCCCTTGTTCCCTTCAGGTTGAGTCTTTGGATACCGGGGCCGGCTGGACTGAGGTGCAGGCATCTGTGTGGTGATGGATCCGCTGCAGAAGTAGTAGGCCAGCAAGAAGAAGATAAGGTTGGTCCAGGCAGAGGTCGGGGTAGGCAGCAGACAGCAGAGGCGAGAAAAAAAACAAGGTCAGGGCAGGCAGCAATCCAATGACATCAAAGGAGGTCAAACGTCAAGCCAGGAATCCAAACGAAGGCGAAGCTGGGGTCAAGCCGAGGAGTCAATCCGGAGGGAGGCTGGGCGGAATAGCAAAAGGAATGAAGATAGACGAGGGACCACCAGAAGAAGACACAGGACCATCGAGGGAACAGGAACCAGGAACCGAAGACAGGAAACAGGAACGCAAGTAGGATCAGGAACTAGGAACAACGTGGCAAACAGCTACTCCAAGGAGTGGGGCCTATTACCAAGGCGTCTTGAGGCAGGACAGAGCAGGCTTTAAATAGTAGCAGGCCTGTGATGTCATCCAGAGGCGCTGCGGGGTTTCTCCCATCATGAGCCCTTTAAAAAGAGCTGAGCCATATGTGGCATCCTTCTTGCGCCGCGTTGTGCCTGAGCGGTGGTCAGTCACGTTTCTGCCAGCTGGTATGTTAATGGGCCTCCTTTGGCCTGGAGGTAAGAGCGGCCAGGCGCAGCATAGAACCTCAGCTGGCCAAAAGCAACATGCACAAATTTTACCTTCTCTCTTAGACACACATGCACAATAATACATTCTCACACATTCCCTCTCCCTAACATACACAGGCTCTCTCTCCCTCACAGATACATTATATGTGTGTGAGTGCCTGTGAGAGACTATATGTGACACATAGGCTCTCACAGGCACACAAACATAAACACACAAACTCTCACACACACAGGCTCTCATGCAAACACAGACACACACACACACACACACAGGTTCTCACACAGTAACATACAAACACACACAGGCTCTCACACAGACACAGACAGATGCACATACACACAGGTTCTGACTCACACATACATAGAAGCTCACACACATACACACATGGCCTCCTATTGTCATCAGAGTATGATGGGATGAGCTCCACCATAGCCCCACGGACCTTCTGTTGTCTTCGGGCCGTGGTGGGACGAGCTCCTCCACCGATCTTCCTGCTTGGGGTGTGGTGGGGGGGAGCGGAAGCTATGGGCGGGTGCACATACGTACACAGCAGGTTGAGCACCAGTGGCCTGCAGCCTCTCCTTCTTTGGTGGCCAGCAGGTTGAGCATCGGAGGCCTACAACCTCTCTCCTTCTTCAACCTCCGGCGGATTAGGCTCTGCTGGCGGCACCGTGGCCTCGCCTGCTGCCGCCAGCCCGCCACCCCTCCGGGTGTGCCGCCCCATGCAAATGCATGGTAAGCACACCCAGTCGCATTGGGCCTGTGTGTGCAGCATCCGGTCAGAAGTACCAACTGAGGCTAAAAGTCTGCTTTTGCTGGTAGCTCCTCCTCCTTCCACAGCCTCTTCCATAGAGGGCGAGAAAGGTAGGGTCAGAGCCTATCAGAGGAGCGCTGTGCTGTATCCCCGCCCTCTGCCTGATGCTGTGATTGGTCGGAATGGGGAAAGGAGGCAGAGCACAGCACAGCCCGCAGCTTCCACTAATTTAATTGGTAAAGCGCCAGGACAGCTCGCTGCATCCCGTGGGCTGCACATGAAGAAAAAAATCATATACAGCCTGCCAATAAAACAAAGCGCCTTGTGTATTTTAGGCAAATGCTTCTTAATGTTCTTAACTTCACCTTTCGAGAGAGCTAAAAAGATAGAGAGAGGGAAAACAGGAACCAGTATAACCAGTCTGCTCAACAACACACATTGCGCGGAGGCAGAAAGGAATCGCTGACCTTTCCGTCAGTGTCCTTTAGCTCATCCTCGCAGAACCAATTTAACTGAGGAAAGGGAAGGGTGGGGGGTTGGGGGTCACAGTAGTGGATGGGAAGCTTAGCAAAAACCAGAGTCCTAAAGATATAACTGTGGGTAATGGGTTGGGGGAGAAGTGGTGGCGGGCAGAGGGCGCAGTTTACCGTCCATTCATAGATGACGTTTTGGATGGCTTTCTTCTGTACTGCAAACGCGTGCTGTGCCCGCAGTCGGGAAGCGCACCAAGGATCTGAAGAATGTTTCACACGCAACCGGATGTTCTCCGGCCCGCCTCGCCCCCTCTGGTCCATCCGATGGCGGTCTTGGCTTCTGCCAGAAGGTAGTTAACGAGGCAGGCTCGATTGCGGGCTACTGGGGTCCTGGGTATGGTATGCACGTAGATTAGGAGGTGGGGGGCGGGGGTCTTCCTGCCGACAGAATCTGAGGTAGGGGGAGATGGAGGTTCTAGGCTTTCAGAGCCAGTATTCGGATTAAAAAAAAAAACCAGGGGTGTAGGGTGGTGGCGGGGGTTAGAGATGATTAGCCAAACTAACGATGCGTCTTTTGTTTCAGAACTTTTGGGGCGTAAGCGCGGGATTGGAGGTGCCTGGCCGGTGGGCCAGTTGTTCATACACCGAGCCCAGAGAACAGCCCTACGACGCCCTTCTGGAATGGGAGCGACTGGGCTGGTAACCGGTGTGGCTCAGTCGAATAGGCGAGCATCGGGAAGATCTGCTGTTGTTTTTACAGGCGAGGATGGGCATGCAGGGCTCCAGAATATTTTGTTAATACATTTGGGATGGAACGACTTGAGTTCAAAGATGTGTCAAGCCTTATTGACATGTATTCCGACAGCTTTAGCGCCAGTCATGATTCGTTGGCCTCAGGTACGAATAGAGTGGTCGGACATCCTAGTTCTTTGAAGAATGCGGACGGATACCGTAGAAACTGGGGGGTCCAAAAAAAAAAAAATTTAAACGGACAAATGGAGAAGAGGTTGGGCTGGATAGGGGGTTCCAGGGTAAGACACTCATAGTCTTGGGAAGTAGAGGCGGGATTATTCTGGGGGGACGGAGGTCATCTATTAGAGGAATGGACTTGTGTAACAAGGTGCTCCAAGCAGGTTTAGAAAGATATTGGCAAATAGCGAATGGGCCACAGTGGGAGAACAAGCCGAGGGTCAACTTGTTAGTGGCAGTAAACCCGAGCCCAGGGTATGTTGTAATGTTGTGTGTGTGTGTGTGGGGGATTTGGTTGGTGGAGGGGGGAGTGCCTCGTGTAGGTAGGCGTTTATTTCTGCTGGCGCTGGGGAAGTGCACAGAAAAGCAGTAAAAACTGCTTTTCTGTGCACCCTCCAACTTAATATCATGGCGATATTAAGTCGGAGGTCCCGAAAGTAAAAAAAAAAAAAAAAAAAAATTTAAATGGGCCGTGGCTCACGGGTTGGAAGACAGACGCTCAATTTTGCTGGCGTCCGGTTTCCAAACCCGTGCCTGTCAGCGGGTTTGAGAACAGATGCCAGCAAAATTGAGCGTTGGCTGTCAAACCCGCTGACAGCCGCCGCTCCTTCAAAAAAGAGGCACTAGGGACGCGCTAGTGTCCCTAGCGCCTCTTTTTACCGCGGGCACTCATTTAAATACTGAATCGCGCGCACAGGAGAATGGACTGTGCGTGCGCCGGGAGAGCGGGTCCTCGCCCACTCTCCCGTGACTTTTATTAAATCGGCCTGACAGTTTGTAAGGGCTCAGGTTAGTTTATCAATAAACTGTAGCCAAAAGATAGTTGTGTCTTTATTGGGGGGCTACCTGGACAGGAAGCGAGCGCAGTGTCTTCCCTACCAATGTTATTGCTCTCAATCAACCACAGTAAACTTTAATTTGAACACCCATCCAGCAAGTCCAGCCTGTTTTGTTAAGGCACCTGTCCCAAAGAGCTATGATAATACACTCAGAGAGAAGATTTCCATGGCCTGGACCCAGAGAGTTAGCCTTCCCCCTAAAGAAAAAAAATGCACCCCTTGGAAACAGAAGAGTTGGGCCCTTTGGAATCAAACATATTCCCCGAAAAAGGGTTAGAACATCACCAAAGTCTAGAAAGCATTCTACTTTCAGACAGGACAAAAGTGAAAGAGATCTTGCAGTTTTTACAAGAAGGCTTGGAAAAAGGACTACCTTGAACTTCCTCAATGTCATGTTTTAGGGGCCAGATACCGGAGGACTTGACAGGCTTGCACACAGATAGTGCACGTTTTTTTTAGAGCAGTAAAGTATGTACGTCCGCCAAAGCGGCAGGTGTTACCCATATGGGATGTGGTACTGAGGGCTTTGTCCACAGCTCCCTTTGAAACCCTTAAAGGGGATAACGTTGAAGGACTTGACGCTGAAGGCAGTCTTCCTGGTAGCAATATGCTTGGCCAGGAAGATTTTTTAAATCCAAGCCTTATCTTGTAGGGAAACCCTACCTAGCAATACATAAGGACAGGATATCCATCGGGCTGGAACCATCCTTTCTTCCTAAGGTAGTGTCGGAATTCCACACAAACCAAGAAATTGTTTTACCAGCAATGACAAGAGTGGAGGGGGGGGGGGGGGGGGGGGGGGGGGGGGGAGCCAGGAAGTAGACCCCATCCACTGGATATCCGGAGAGTACTTTTGCATTACCTGAAGGTAACCACCGGGTTTAGAAATACGGACAGGATGTTTGTCCTGCTAGAAGGGCAGAGAAGTGGGCAGGTGGATCCAAGGCCTGGATTGCATGCTGGATTAAGGAAGCTACTGGGAGCATACATTCCACAGTGTAAGCAGGCCCCGAGAGAGCCGGGTGCACACTCCACAAGGACACAAGTAACCTTGTTGGCAGAGAGCAGGGTGGCAATGCCACAAGATATTTGTAAGACAGAAAGTTGGCTCTCCTGGAACACATTCATAAAGTATTTCAGGCTTAACCTGCAGGTAGACGAAGAGTTACAATTCAGTATATTAGTGTTAGGGAAGACAAGGGCCACAAGCCCACCCAAACTAGGTACTACTCAGGTACATCCTGCAGGTGGAGGGGCCTGGTTTGCAGGATGAAAAGGAAGGTGAAATTTGTACTTCTCAGGTGATTTCATTTCCTTTACTCCTAGAAGATTAGTCCAAGTTCCTCCTCCCCCCCCCAAAAAAAAAGAGGGTTACAGACAAAGGGGAGAAGACAAAAATGGGGACATGGAAGAGGGTGTTATGGGAATGAAATAGAAGTTGGCATCTTCAGCTAGAAAGCTAAGGCAAGAGGCTACTGAGGAAATGTCCAGCTATACCATTAATATATAGCCACAGTGACGCAAGAATAATGTTAATGTAATAATGTTAATGTTCATTGGTTGATTGTTATTGTTCAATGTTCTATGTAAAATGTTCTATGTAAAAAATGTTCTATGTAAAAATGTTCTATGTAAAAAACCCCGGTCTAACCTCCCAGACCAGGGCAACCTTTTTGTTACATGTAAACCGGATTGATTTGTATTGCATACAGGAATTCCGGTATATAAAAATTAAAAATAAATAAATAAATAAATAAATAAGAAGTTGGGAAAAGTTCTCTGCTGCCACCTACTGGTACGTAGGGGAATCCAGCAGGTGGTGACTGATCTGCTAGGACTAAAGGAAAGGATATTATCTGGTAAAAACAAATTTCACCATGATGCACAGGAGAAGAGAAGAGATGGGAAAATCAATCATCAAGATAGTGACAATGTCAGATGAGACCCGTTAATGGTATTTCCAGGCACTCCGTTCACACTCTGTAGAAGGATTTGCACACCGAGATGGAATAGATTAAAGATGACTACATCCTTTACTCTAGACTGAGCAACATTATGATATTTACAGTTCCCAGGGTTACTGTGGTCATATTGTTTGGTGAGGCAATCTTAATGACTCTTTCACTCAATTATTAGTTCATATTGAATTGAAGGTTGTATTTTAGAGCTTTCAAACACATATCCATTGCCTCAAGTTCTTACAAGAAAGAGCAGATGGATACCACAACCAGGTAGAAATCCAGAAACGTCTTTTATAGATTCACAGTTAATAAACAGAATATTTTGCAAAGAAGTGAAATGAGAAGACAAAATCAATACATCAGCTCCACTACTCTTCTGGCAGTATTGTTAATCACCAACATGCTTCCTGTGTTTTCTGAAAACAATCAATAATTTCATCAACCGATCAACAGTTGCAATGGGTCTCATTTATCAATAGTGTACGTGTCAATGTGATATCCATTCTTTGCCACAAAAATTGCATTTTCTCAAGGAGAAGCAAAGTGATAGGGTGTTTACTCTCTAACAGTGAAGGACTGCAGTGGAGGCCTCATGCCCTGGTGAGGTTGCTCTCTATCGGCATTTTACTGTGTGGATAATCTGGCCACTGATGAACAATTGCTCTTTCTATTGGTTTCAGATAGACTCAGCACAAAATATTGCTTTCTCTGGCAGATGAAGCACAGTGTGATCAGTTGAAAATCCTTGGGAGGCAGCTGGTTGCTCTAGATGAAGTATATGATTGGTGGAGATTACGGTTCAAGCACAATTTTAAGACTTCTCCTTTGCAGGATGGTATTTTTACTGTTGGTCATTTGGAAAGGAGATGGCAGTAAATTGGGCTGACTAGATAGGTCTTATCATGCTCATCGGTCATCATTTCCAAGGTTTCTATGGTGCACATAGGAATGTAGATCAGAGTAGGTTTCCATCTGTTATGTGGTGGAGCTTGACAGGAAGCTCACACTCCCTTTTCTCCCAAATAGATAAATTGCCATAGGTAATGAGACGTGATCCATGCATGGGTGCATGGGAGGGATGAAACATGTGAAACCTCTTACCCACCCAGGTAGTGCAGTTTAGGGCCTGATTTTCAAAAGCCATAAACATGCATGAGTGTAATCGGCTTGCTGGAAAATGTGCTGGTCTTTTTGTGCAAAAAATGTGCGCACACAGCCAGCATCCTGGGCAGCTGTTGGGCATGGAGGCACATGGGGAGGGTCACAGACCATGCAAGTCCCCATGACCTCCTGGGTTTCCTGTACTGGGGAAAGAATATCTTTTCAAGGAACCTTAGGGTTTTCTTCACAAAGGGGATCTACTGCATACCAGTCCAGTCAAAGATGGTGGTCAACTGAGTCTCCAACAAGCCTGTCCTTCCAGCTTTTCCTTCATGTCTAAAAATCTGAGGGAAGGAAAAGGAGGAGGAGTGGCACTAATTTTCAGTAATGGTTTAAAATTAGGGAGCTATATAATCTCACAATGAAGATTGACCTCACGACCCCTTATTGGCTTCTTGTTATGTGTAACCCTCCTAATAGACCTAAAGCTTCATTAAACAAAACTATTGTTCTTGTATCTGAATGTGCTGCAAAATTCACTCACTTGAGGATTGTAGGTAATTTTAAGGTACATGCTGAAAATCTAGTTGGAGGGACTGATGTGTACTTTCTGGAGGTGTTAACTGCTCTTGATTTTGTACAGTATGTCAGGACCCCTGCTCGTTCAGCAGGTCTTACGTTTGATTTGATGTTTGCACTGATGTCTATAGCTATCCAAGGTAGGCTGACGGCTTTTTTTTTCTTTTCCCAGTCTAAACACTGTCTATTAGTTTTTCTCTGTTAGATGTCAGAAAGTTATGCTAACAAATGAACATGTTAGGATGTTACGGCGGAACATAAGAGAGATTGATTTAGAAGAGTTAGCTACTGAATTGCAGCATTTCCCTTCTAATTGCAGTGATCTCTTTCCAGCTGCTCAGGTTCAGGAGTGGGATTAGATAAAGTTGCCCCTCGTGAGCAATTAAGGAAACCCATAGTGCATCAGGATTGGTATCATCCTGGTTTAAGATTGCGAGAGAGACAGGTCCATCACTGAGAATGAAAATGGAGGAAAAAGAAAAATGGTTAGAACAAACTTTTTTTTATGATTCCCCAAACGCTTATGACAGGCAGAAAATCAAGCCCAACAACGTTTTAAAACTGTAGCTCAGTTATCAGTAATAATGAATGAGATTCTGATTGAGTCTGTCGTTAGCAGATGATTCCACAAATTGTTTCAAAGGAAAAATTGACACTATTTATTCACGCTGGGTTCTCAAACTGTAGTACACATTCTGAGGTTGGTGACTATGTCTTAAGAATGGAAGTACAATGGTATTGGTAGAAGCCACTGGAAATTATTTAACCCTGTGTTGAAACTTGGTATTGAAAATATTCTGTCCACTATGAGTTACAGTTCTACTGAATTGGATCTATTACTCATTCAGAGGTAAATTTTAAGAGCGATGTGTCGGTGCACGCTAATGATCACAGCCATTTTATATCATACGCCCGTATACGTAAGCATGTTATAAAATAGCTTGGTGTTGCGACCGGTCTTCGACGGCTTCGCCCCACCTACCTCACTCTTCTTGCGGCTCCTCCCGCTCACCTCGGATTACTGGCTGCCGCGGCGTCTGTCTGCCATCCTCTCCGGCGTCCCCGGACCGGCTTTGGTGCTGCTTCCCGCCGTGCTCCTCCAAGGTACCATAGGGCGCGCACGCTGCCCTCATCTTTATTTCCTCGTTGGCGCGAATCTCAGGGGCGTCCCCCTGAGATGACGTCATGCTGCCCGGATATTTAAGCCTACAACTTTTGCTAGCTAATCGAGTTAGCAACGGACTCCTTACAGTGACCCTACGGATGGGATTCGCTCTCCGTAGCGAAGCTACTTTGCCATTCCAGCGTTTCTGGAACTCTTATTGCTAATGGGGTACCCACTCCTCGGGGGCCTCTTCTGCTTCTTTCAGGTGCTATCAGGAGACCGGTACTCGCTCAAGGGCCCATGTTCCCTGAGTCGCTGCCTGCATCTACAACCCTTTCTACTTGGAAGACTTCACTAACAGTTTACATCTGTGACTACAACTACCACCTATTCCACAGTACTGCTTCCCTGGAACCAGGTACTCGCTCCTCGAGGACCTGCCCTCTGTTCCAGTGCCAGACCTCTCGTCTAGTGGAATCGCTGTGTGAGTACAATACCACTGAGTCTCTCTACTCTCAGGGATCAGGTACTCGCTCCTCGAGGGCCGGCTCTCCCTGTCTCGGAGCTTCTCCTATTTCTACCTGGGACTCTGTATGTTTCACTGTACTCATAACTCTCAGTCTCTCTCCTCTACAGCACAGCCAAGCAGAGAATCCGCTGTTCCAGCTTCCTGTGGGATATCAGCCCAGCCGGGCTCAACATCTACTACTCACTACTGCCACCTCTGGTGGTTTCCTAAACTGTCTAAATAAAGATTCAATCTGTGTTTGTGTGTCCAGAGTCTAGACTGACACCGTGGTCCCTCACGGGGCTGCCCCCCCCCCCCCCGTGGACGTGGTCAGCTGCCACAGTGTCCAAGGATCCACCCAAACCTTAATAATCATAACACTTGGACACACATACATGTGCGCCCCAGTTTATATGCATGCGTGCAAATGCCGCCTGGACCGTGTAAGTGGGGGGGATTTCGCTAGATAGCGTGCCAACACTAGAGCCTATTTTCGCAGTTCGTTCACAGGTCGCCCGGTTAACCAATTGGCTTTTCTAACCCCTCCCCCGTTAGTTTGTCCACCTTTTACCTTGCTAGGCCAGAGGCTCTAAACTTCGTTAAGTAGCCTATTTTTTAAATGTTATTACTTACATGCCGTCCATAGCAGAAGTAAAGTTACGCAGAAGGGGAACCCGGCGTGCGATTGTTCGCATAAATATATATGTGCAGAATTCATGCCCATCCCTTTTTCCAAAAATTTGTTTGTGCACACAATGGGAGATATGCATGTTGTAGCAGGCCTTTTAAAATCCACGCGGCCTACGCATGACCAAGACACAAGCGTATGTCCCAGTTTTGGCATGCGTAAGGCTTTTAAAATCGACCAGTCAGTTAGTAAAAAAGCCTGAATTTATGCTATATGATTGGTTCACAATTATAGTTAATATCAGTTGAAAGCAGGGAAGAGTTCCAGGACATCTTAAGATTTCACTTATCCATCCCATACCTAAAGAAGGATTATTTAGATCCGACAGAGTGTAGGTATTATTTATTTTTATTTATTTAAAGGTTTTTATATATCGGAGTTCATGCACTAGTGCATACCACTTCGGTTTACACAGAACAAGGAACAGAAAATTACATCAAACAGATTGAACAATTAAACAAATATACAATTACATCCAACAATTGGGTATAAATAACATGGCTAACTTAGTAGGAACTTAGAGTTTGAGGTAAAGGAGAGAAATAGTACCGAGTGGTAACAGAACAATGTTAATAGCTAAATAATAAATATAAATAGTAAATACAAATTCTTATAATAAATACAGGTGCTTACAGATTACAGTCTTCATGAAAAGTTTACGTCTACAGAATAGGGTTAAGTAAATAAGAACTGGCGGTTATTTCTATAGGAGTGAAGACTTCAAAAACTGAGGTTACATCTGGATTAAGAGGTATTGGTGTAGCATGCTCAAATATTTAATGATTTGGAATTGTGAGACCAAGGATAAAAATTAGGAGTTGTTTGATATGATTATAAAAGCGAGAATGATTCAAGTTCTGGGACGTGACGTATTATTATCCAATGTCTAACTGACCATTCATTATGAAGCTAATTGAGAAGATAGTCATTTCTCAGTTGACCAGCTTCTTGGATAAAGGTTAATGCACTATGCCCCAGTTGGGATTTAATAAAGATTATACCGCATCATTCTTCAAAATGCGTTAAGGCGTTAACACATGAGAAAAATGCTGTAGCTCACGGCATGAATGCAAATTTTTTTTGGGGGGGGGTGGGATTGGGGAGGAGTTTGGGGCGGGAATTAGTTAATTTAGGGGACATATCCTACCGTGCGATAGCATAATGCATGCTATCACATGGTCTTAATGCCAGAAATAACTACACCATTTTCCCTTGCATTAAGCTGTGTGATATGCCAGAAATGGCCATAATGCAATTTGTGATAAATTCTGGAATTGCATTTTGGCCATTTCTGGGCTGAGAGAAGGGAGAGAGATGGAGTGGAGTAGAGAGAGCGAGAGTGCTTCTGGGAAGGGTCTCACTGTGTGTACCTATTTAAATCTCTATAGGAGGGCCACCTAATAGGTCGAGGTGAGTTGTTAAGGGTGGTTTAGGGGCCAGTTTTGCATGTAGGATGAGACGTACGGACAGCACAGAACACCTTGGTGAAGATTTGACATCATTTGGAGTGAGGAAAGTCTAACAAAGATGAAATTTTGTACTATGTTCTCTCACCCTAGCTTTATGAACTCTATAACAGGGTACCATAAAGCTAGGGTGAGAGAACATAGTGATTTGGAGAAAGTCTGTCCACAAATTTCAAACAGCTGTTCAAAAGGAATGTTTTATTCACTTAAAGAAGATAACATCTCATGAGGGACCGTGAATATTATTATAACAAAAAACACACTTTGAAATGTTTGTATGCTAATGCCAGAAGTCTAAGAAGTAAGATGGGAGAATTAGAGTGTATAGCAGTGAATGACATAGACTTAATTGGCATCTCAGAGACATGGTGGAAGGAGGATAACCAATGGGACAGTGCTATACCGGGGTACAAATTATATCGCAATGACAGAGAGGAGCACCCGGGAGGAGGTGTGGCGCTTTATGTCCGGGATGGCATAGAGTCCAACAGGATAAACATCCTGCATGAGACTAAATACAAAATTGAATCTTTATGGGTAGAAATCCCTTGTGTGTTGGGGAAGACTATAGTGATGAGTATACTACTGTCCACCTGGTCAAGATGGTGAGATGGACAGTGAAATGCTAAGAGAAATTAAGGAAGCCAAACAAATTGGTAGTGCAGTAATAATGGGAGATTTCAATTACCCCAATATTGACTGGGTAAATGTATCATCAGGACATGCTAGAGATATAAATTTCTTGGATGGAATAAATGACAGTTTTATGGAGCAATTGGTTCGGGAACCGAAAAGAGAGGGAGCAATTTTAGATCTAATTCTCAGTGGAGCACAGGATCTAGTGAGAGAGGTAACAGTGGCGGGGCTGTTTGGCAATAGTGATCATAATATGATCAAATTTGAATTAATGACTGGAAGGGGGACAGTAAGCAAATCCACAGCTCTCGTGCTAAACTTTCAAAAGGGAAACTTTGATAAAATGAGAAAAATAGCAAAAAACTGAAAGGAGCAGTTACAAAGATAAAAAGTGTGTAAGAGGCGTGGTCATTGTTAAAAAATACCATTCTAGAAGCACAGTCCAGATGTATTCCACACATTAAGAAAGGTGGAAAGCAGGCAAAACGACTACCGGCATGGTTAAAAGGGGAGGTGAAAGAAACTATTTTATCCAAAAGATCTTCATTCAAAAATTGGAAGGATCCAACAGAAGAAAGTGAGGTGATGCATAGGTTGGCAAGTTAAATGTAAGACATTGATAAGACAAAAGAAGTTGGCCATGGAGGAGGTTTTCATGGGTAAAGATTCAGATGGACTGAACCAAATCACGGTGAACCTAGAAGATGTGGTAGGCCTGACTGCACACGCCCTCTCTCGTACTTTTTAAACCCAACTCCCCACTAGTGAGTCCGTTTATATTCCGTGGAAAAACTCCTAAGGGATGGATTGGCCTTTCATTCACCGCAAAGGCTTACAAGAAACAACCCCTACTGGCCCTTACACATGCCAAGCTGGGTCTTAGGCCAACTGTATGCAAATGCATCCGATGAATATTCATCACGGCTCTGGTGAAGCACGGCTGGAGGACCGGAGATAAAAACCCCTGCACTAAGGGCTTTTCCTTTTGGGCTTACCCATGCAATTCTTTGGCAGAATGAGAGAAGGAAGCGTTACTGGCCCGCCCTTCTTATTGCCGTAATCACGACTATCAGCGCAGTTTACACAGGGTAGGGAGAGAGGGGGGCAAGGCAGAGCAAAATTAGAAGAGAGGAGAGAGAGAAAAGGGGAGGACTGAGCAAAGAAGGGGAAAGTGAGGAGCCGACAAACAGGTCGATACAGTAAAGTGTGCTCCGTCGGAGCGCACTGTCAGCCTGCTCTGGACGCGTGTTTTCCCTTACCCCTTATTCAGTAAGGGGAGGAAAACACGCGGCCCACCCGCGGCACCTAATAGGGCCCTCAACATGCAAATGCATGTTGATGGCCCTATTAGGTATTCCCGAGCGATCCAGTAAGTAAAATGTGCAGCCAAGCCGCACATTTTACTCTAAGAAATTAGCGCCGCCCAAAGGTCGGCGCTAATTTCTTCCGGCGCCAGGGAAGTGCACAGAAAAGCAGTAAAAACTGCTTTTCTGTGCACCCTCCGACTTAATATCATAGCGATATTAAGTCGGAGGGCCCCAAAAGTAAAAAAAAGTAAAAAAAAAAAATAATAAAAATTTTGAATTCGGCCCGCGGCTGTCGGGCCGAAAACCGGACGCTCAATTTTGCCGGCGTCCGGTTTCCGAGCCCGTGGCTGTCAGCGGGCTCGAGAACCGACGCCGGCAAAATTGAGCGTCGGCTGTCAAACCCGCTGACAGCCACCGCCGCTCCGGGCTAAAAGGAGGCGCTAGGGACGCGCTAGTGTCCCTAGCGCCTCCTTTTCCTCGTTTGCACCGCGTCGCCTAATTTAAATACTGGATCGCGCGCACCGGCGAGGGGCCGGTGCGCGCGCAGGGAGAGCGGGCGTTAGTCCGCTCTCCCACGGACTTTACTGGATCGGGCTGAAAGGGAGGGAAGAGACTGGAGCGGAGAAGCTCCCAGTGAAGAGTAGAGAAGAGGGAGAGTGCAAGCAGATGCAAGGAAGGCAAGAGATGTTGCAGAGGAAAAGAAATGGGGGGTGGGGGGTGGGGGGAGGTTGTGGAGGAGGAGACTAAGAAGAAGAAAGGAAGTTTCTCCCTACCCTGTCCAGAAGCATCCGGAATCACGGTGAGGATGCTGATGCACCTTTCCTGCAGGCTGGGGGCCTCCTAAAACGTTCTTTGCCTGTCCCCCTTACTGGAGGCACCACCTGCCTGCACAAAAGGCGCATCTGCGCCTCTACGGTGACTTATTTATTTTACTTGTCAAACCTGTAAGCCGCCTTTGCGGGTATTAGCCCACCCAGGGCGAGGGGTGACCACAAATCATCATTAACATAACCAGGAACCTTCTGGATTTGGCCCGGAGAGTCTGGGATTCTAAAGTTTATTGCCAGGTCTCCGGGCCAGAGCCAAAAAAACTCCCGGCCCTGGAAGAAGCAGGACCGAGGAGGCGTGCTGGGCCCGCAAGGCAGAAAAGAAAGCGAAGTATTAACTCCCAGCAGCTGAAAGAGAAGGCAATTGGTTGCCTGCAGGGCCCTGATGAGAGGCTACTGCCCCCGCAGGGGCAGAGGAAGGAGGAGGCTGTTATGGGGGGAGGAGGCAGCAGCAGCAGCTGTAATTGGTGAGTTTGAGGGGTAAGAAGGAAGCTGCTTTGGTTGGTGGATTCGGGGCCAGGATGAGGACGAGGCTGCTATTGGTGGCGAGTTTGGGGGGAAGAGAATGATTGGGTGGGCGCAGGACAGAGACAAAAGAGAGAGAGAGAGTGTGTGTGTATAGAAAGGGGAGGGACTATGGGTGGGAGAATAAAATGTGAGCGCGTTAATATGTACGCATGAGAGTTTGCGCACATATACTCCCCCGGCTAATCCACGATAATCCCAGGGTGGCCGTAAATCAGAAGTTTCCAGGTCTGTTCCTTAAACAACATTTGTATAACACGTAATCGGCCAAACCGTCATTAAGAGCCTTTGCAGAGCGCATAACGTCTGGTGCTATCGCGTGTACCGGAAAAAGCAGCGGGAATTCTCTCCTCCTCCACCTTCCCGCGTATCCTGAGCTCTGTCCCTACTGCTCAGAAGGGCCTGGGACTGGATGGAAGAGCCTTCACCCAGCACTGCCGGCTCTGGCATTTTTTAGCCTCTGCTGCCATCTAGCGTGTGAAATAAAGGCTTCAAGAGCTCGTTTTCTAGACGGGAGTACACCAGCCTCTCTTCGGACCAAGCACATGGAAATTCGGCAGCGCTGTTTCTTCTTTACATGCACTGGGGCCGATGCTCAGCCGAGTGCCCTGCTTAACCCGCAGCTGGACGCGGGTTGTGTAGGTGCTATCTCGCCTGCAAAACGCCCGGCCAATGCACGGTGAAACTAATAGCGCTCATCACATGCAAATGGATCTTGCTGAGGCTATTAGGGAATCACCTGAAACGCAAAAAAAAAAAAAACCGTCTAAAAAACGCAGTTTTGCACTCCCAAAAGTTGTGCAGAAAATACTGTTTTTCTGTACATTCTCCTACATATTATTGTTGTGATATTAAGTAGGAGGAAGAAAAACTTTAAAAAAGTAAAAAAAAAAAAAGAAAGTTAAAAAAATAGTGCTGGCAGACAGGTTGGGTTCTGTTAACAAGTGTCCATTTCCTGAACCCGTGGTGGTGCGCAGATTAGGGAAACAGATGCCGATAAATTCAGCGTCCGTTTTCCTAACCAGTGGATGGCCGCTGACAGCCGACCGCTCACAGGCTTCTGCTGTCAGGGAGGCGCTAGGGGCACGCAATCGAATGTAGCGCTTCCTTGATAACATGACCCCTAATTTAAATATTGCATGGCGCCCCCAGGAGAGGTGCCTGGGGGAGCGCGAGGAAAAGGGGCACTGAACACTCAGCGCCTGCTTTCAGCGTTCTTTTTTTGCATCGGCCCCGTTGTTTGCAATTAGGGATTGAAGTTTTTAGCCTACTTTCCAAAAGGAAAGGCGGCTTACGAGATCACTATGTCTATATGTGTGTGTGTGTGTGTGTCCCCCTAATAACTGTCTAGCCACGCTTAATTTTCGGGATTTGACATGAGGATTCTGACAGCAGTGTAACCCTGTCTCGGGCGATCCAAAGCATTACATGTTTTGTGATCTTTTAGGCACCAGTATAGAAGCTGGATACTGTGAGGTCCATATTCAGCCGTGGATGGTCTGGATAAGTTAACTGGCTTAACTTGTCTGGCATAAGTTAAACTGGCAAAGCTGCACCACTGAATATACACAGTTAAATCCAACATTGGCCAGGTAAGTTTATCCAGCTCATTGTATGTATGTATGTATGTATTTATTTATTTATTTAAAGCATTTTATATACCGTGATACATTGGGAACATCATCTCGGTTTACAGAAAACTCAACGTAGCAAGAAGCTTCACAGAGGAACATTCAAAGATAAAAATAATGTATAAACAAGAAAACATTAAACAAGATAATGGGAAGGGTAAAAAGGGGGGGGGGGGTATATTTACAAAAACATTAAAAAGGGTAAAGGGAATGGTAACTGGGTGGAGGGGAGAATTTACAAGTAATTACAGGCAATTTAATAGTCCTTTGGCATGACTAACGTTATCTGGATCTCGCTGAATGTTGGTGTTATTCAGCTAAACTAGCCCCACCCTCTGACGCCCCAGAACACTTCTATTTCCGTCTGGTAAGTCTTAGTTATTTAAAAACTTACCTGGATAAATCAGAGGCAGTTCACGTGGCAGAATGTTTAAATTTCTCTTTCAGGCTGTTTCAGTAAAGTCCGCGGGAGAGCGGATGAACGCCTGCTCTCCCAGCGCGCGCACTGGCCCTTTGCCGGTGCGCGCGATTCTGTATGTAAATTAGGTGACGTGGTAAAAACGGGGAAAAGGAGGCGCTAGGGACACTAGTGCGTCCCTAGCGCCTCCTTTTAGCCCGGAGCGGCAGTGGCTGTCAGCGGGTTTGACAGCCGACGCTCAATTTTGCCGGAGTCGGTTCTCGAGCCCGCTGACAGCCACGGGCTCGGAAACCGGACGCCGGCAAAATTGAGCATCCGGTTTTCGGCCCGACAGCCGCGGGCCGAATTCAAAATTTTTATTTTTATTTTTTTTACTTTTTTTTACTTTTGGGGACCTCCGACTTAATATCGCTATGATATTAAGTCGGAGGGTGCACAGAAAAGCAGTTTTTACTGCTTTTCTGTGCACTTTCCTGGCGCCGGAAGAAATTAGCGCCGACCTTTGGGTCGGCGATAATTTCTGAAAGTAAAATGTGCGGCTTGGCTGTTTTATCTTTGAATGTTCCTCTGTGAATTTAGTTATTTATTTAAAATGTATAGACCACCTATCAACATTTGTAGGCACCTTACCAAGGATTTGGACCAAAATAACATCAGGTAAGGAGAAACTAGTGATATAAGCTTGCACACAGACGCACGAGGTCACTCACTGATATGAAAGCAGGAATGTACCATTCAACAACCTCCAGTAGGGGATGCTGTGGCAGGATGGAACATTCCTCTACCTTATCCTGCATGACCTTGCTATGAGTCCACACTTCTGAGCAGGGATCCAGTGGGACCCTTACACATGCACTATGTGTGGACTGTGCGTCACAGAAAGGAGGTGGAACCCTTTTGTCTGAAGTGATGTATTTCTTCAAGGGCACACAAAGTAATTACACTGATTTTTCTTCACTCCCCTCCTTTATCCCCAAGGTGTGGGGTCCTTTCGGGGGGGGGGGGGGGGGGGGGGGGGGAGACGCTGATGCTCAGGGGGTGCTGTGCTTTTCTAAGAACCATGTCTGTAAATTTCCTCTGTAGTCTGTGATGCTGCAGGGACAAATGCACCGGACACCGAACTGGGTGTTCAAATAATAGTTTACCAATCCTTCCCAAAGTTAAATCCGTGTCCAATTCTGAATAAATGAAATTAAAGCAGACTGTCTTTCTGCTGTGCAAGTGTCTCTGGCTCGGGTTCCTGATGCAAATCTTACCACTCCTGCTCTCAGTGTGTAAGAGCCCAGTATTCTGCGCAGGGGTCCCCGCAGAACATAGGAAAATCCTTCCTGAGTCCACAGATGTTAAGCCCTTCAGCCTGTGTCTGTGTCCCTGGGGATGAAGATCCTGTTGAGGGTCCTCAGATTTCTTCACCTTCTTCCTTAGAGTTAACGAACCTCTCAGAAGTAGGGGTCAGATGGTAAAGTTCAGAACTGCGCCCTCCAGCCCGGCTCCAGGCAAGGAGGGGCGGACAAGGAAAAAAAAAATCTCCTGCCAAACCAAAATAGTATAAACCTTCTCCGAAAGGAAACCGCTTCCCTGCAGATCTGTCTCTCTCCTAGACAGGGTTCGGTCAGGCCTTCAGTGTCCCAGCATCTGGTTCAGGGGACCAAGATGATCAGGCTTCTGCTCCAGTGATCTCTCAAAATGTGCAAAAATCTTAAAGAAAGCCTCTTACTCTAGCTAGAGGCAGATCCCCAGCCTTGCAAGAAAGGCTCATATAGAAATAACCTCCCAAAATATGTACTCAGTGAGGGGGGTAGACCTCACTCTGAAAAAAAAATAAAAGTACTAGAGCTCCTCGCTCCTCAAAAGTTGAACTCAAATGCTACGCCTCTTTCTATCTTAGTCCCTACTTATAGGAAAGGTCCAGCCACTCAGGCAGCCTCTAGTCTAGTGGTATTGGAGCTGAGGTATTCCTGCACGCTGGTTCGTGGGCTACTAGGGACATCTAGTGGCTAACCCAGAGAGGTACCCCATAAGCTTCATTCGTTCTGAGTGGCATACCTAGTTTATTAACGAAGCTGGCTGAAGGAAGTTAGTAAGAATAGGTGTTTGCTCATCCGATGTATTAATCTTGTGGGAGGGTGGAGCCAGCACCTTTATGACTGAAGCCTTTTTTTTTTATTAGCAGCTCAGCAATTCTCGTAAAAAATTACAGACTGTGTGCCGGCCTCGCGGCTCAAGCTATAGCGCTGCAGCATAGGGGACCCCAGTTCAGATCCCCCCCCTTCTGTCGGAACAGTTGGCTCCTGGTGTCCCGTGGCGGTGGTGGCGTGCTCTGGCCTGCGGAGGCAGAGAAGATGGGCTGCTGCTACCCTGCCAGCCAAAGAGTAAGGCCGTGCGTGCCTTTCCACCCCTTGCAGCTGCCCAGAAGTGCCATCTCGGAGGGGAAGGTGTGTTTCAAAGGTGGGGGGATAAACCGAGAGCTTGCAGAGGCTTCTAGCCTCAAATTTGATTCACTTTTTGTTTCTTTTTTTTTCTTCTGTAACCCAATGAGTCTTCTGCTGGCTACTCATGTTGGTGCACCGAGGAGTGGAAGCCCTAAGGGGATTGTCCCATCAATTAGAAAGCCAAGATAAAGTCCACTCTCAACGAGACGGCGTGGTCAGTGGAAATGGAAGGCTGGATAGAGTGAGCAAAACAGCTACCTTTCTATAAAGCTGTGGCAGTCAGAATCTCCAGACTGTGGACCATGCTCTGACATCAGGAGGATGCCCGGCAACTACTGATCTACTGACAGAGAGTAGGATTAAATGGGCAATTTTCTCAGTGGAAGGGAGTGGACAGTGGAGTGCCTCAGGGATCTGTATTGGGACCCTTACTGTTCAATATATTTATAAATGATCTGGAAAGAAATACGACGAGTGAGATAATCAAATTTGCAGATGATACAAAATTGTTCAGAGTAGTTAAATCACAAGCAGATTGTGATAAATTGCAGGAAGACCTTGTGAGACTGGAAAATTGGGCATCCAAATGGCAGATGAAATTTAATGTGGATAAGGGCAAGGTGATGCATATAGGGAAAAATAACCCATGCTATAATTACACAATGTTGGGTTCCATATTAGGTGCTACAACCCAAGAAAGAGATCTAGGTGTCATAGTGGATAACACATTGAAATCGTCGGTGCAGTGTGCTGCGGCAGTCAAAAAAGCAAACAGAATGTTGGGAATTATTAGAAAGGGAATGGTGAATAAAACGGAAAATGTCATAATGCCTCTGTATCGCTCCATGGTGAGACCACACCTTGAATACTGTGTACAATTCTGGTCGCCGCATCTCAAAAAATATATAATTGTGATGGAGAAGGTACAGAGAAGGGCTACCAAAATGATAAGGGGAATGGAACAGCTCCCCTATGAGGAAAGGCTAAAGAGGTTAGGACTTTTCAGCTTGGAGAAGAGACGACTGAGGGGGGATATGATAGAGGTGTTTAAAATTATGAGAGGTCTAGAACGGGTAAATGTGAATCGGTTATTTACTCTTTCGGATAGTAGAAAGACTAGGGGGCACTCCATGAAGTTAGCATGGTTAGTGCAGTTAATATAGCTGTGTTTAAAAAAGGATTGGATAAGTTCTTGGAGGAGAAGTCCATTACCTGCTATTAAGTTCACTTAGGGGTAGATTTTAAAAGAAGCGCGATCAGCCTACTTTTGCTTGCGCATCAGACTCAAGCAAAAGTACGCTGGATTTTAGTAGATACGCGCGGAGCCGCGCGTATCCACTAAAATCCCTGGATCGGCGCGCACAAGGCTATTGATTTTGTATAGCCGGCGCGCGCCGAGCCGCGCTGCCTAACCCGTTCCCTCCAAGGCCGCTCCGAAATCGGAGCGGCCTCGGAGGGAACTTTCCTTTGCCCTCCCCTCACCTTCCCCTCCCTTCCCCTACCTAACCCACCCGCCCGGCCCTGTCTAAACCATCCCCTTACCTTTGTCGGGGGATTTACGCCTCCCGGAGGGAGACGTAAATCCCCGCGCGCCAGCGGGCCTCCTGCGCGCCGGGCCGCGACCTGGGGGCGGGTACGGAGGGCGCGGCCACGCCCCCGGACCGCCCCGGGCCGTAGCCACGCCCCCGTACCCGCCCCCAAAACGCTCCCGACACGCCCCCGAAACGCCCCCCTCCGAAAACCCCGGGACGTACGCGAGTCCCGGGGTCTGCGCGCGCCGGTAGGCCTATGTAAAATAGGCTTACCGGCGCGCAGGGCCCTGCTCGCGTAAATCCGGGCGGATTTACGCGAGCAGGGCTCTTAAAATCCGCCCCTTAGAGAATAGCCACTGCCATTAGCAATGGTTACATGGAATAGACTTAGTTTTTGGGTACTTGCCAGGTTCTTATGGCCTGGATTGGCCACTGTTGGAAACAGGATGCTGGGCTTGATGGACCCTTGGTCTGACCCAGTATGGCATTTTCTTATGTTCTTAATATTTATTGTTCGATCCCAGGCAGTGGTATTTGCAAGCTTGGGGATCAATTTTCATAAAGGTTTAGGTGCCTAATTTTGGGCGCAACTAAGGCCGAGTGCATAGGTTTAGGGAACTAAAATGTGGGCAAAGCTGGGGGGGGGGGGGGGAGTTAAGTTAAGGTACCTAGCGCTGGTTCTTCGGTGCCAGGCGCCTACATTTAGGAGACTAAATAGCAAGTCAGAGTACTGGCACCTGCGGGCACCCCTGGAACTTGCAGTAATAAACGGAGTTAGCATGTGTTCTGAGTCTTAATTGTGCAATTCATCGGAGAGCCTTGGAGAGTTATCCTTCTGCCATTAAGAAAAAAAACGACATTAGTTTTGAAAGAAGGGACTGGGGGTTACGTACTGTATCTGTTCACAGTTCTACTCTTCTGAAGACACATTGGAAACACATTGGAATCTGTAATGAATATTTTTCTCTGTTAACGCTCACTCTAGTTGCCAACATTCATACTGAAGAAGACTGGAGCTTGATGATGATGACGGTGGCGGTCATTCTGCCCAGGCCTATACCATTACTCCCTGGCTAGCTGTCGCACAGCATGTGACCAGGACTTTCTAAGAACAGCAACCAAGCTTGCTGTGAGTTGCAATAGTGTCCGTTTTATCTTATAAAAAGGTGGCCTTCTATATTCACCACCTTTTAACACCATTTCCGAACTCAGGCCTGGGACAGCAGCCTCTCCTGCCACAGACCAGCAAAACAGTTGCATCCCTAAAAGCGATCTTGACACGCTCTCACATTTACTAAGGCTTATGGTTGCACCAGGGCCCGAGCAACACAAAAGAGAGATCCTTCTTACACCCAGCCTGGTTAATATTCTGATTATATTAATACTCATTAGGTGTGAACAAATCCGTGCCCAGTTTACTCTGTAGCCTCACCCAGCGGTATGGTCTGTGGGATGCTGCATTCCCCTTCAGTGAACAGAGTTCTTCGGGGAGCTTTTCCTAAAATGAATATTCTAATAATGCACCCAACCTTTATTATTTCAAGAACCAGGACTGCAGTAAAAGAAATGCACATAAAGGCTTAACCGTAAACAGATATGAATATAGATTTACACAGGGAAACCAGTTTCCAGCGATACTCTGCCTTTAAATCTACTGGTGCCAAGGCCTTGTATACGTCTACATTATTAGTGAGCTCTCTATAACCCTGGAGGGTGCGTATCTACAATAATAACCGTGCAAACACATCGACCCTCCACCAGGCCCTCCTGAGGAAATTGCTGTGCTACACATACAGTTCAGTCCCTTAGCCCCTGGAGGATAGCGGCGACCTCGCTCTTTCCGAGAGCAAGGCGCAATCATGAAGCAAGCAAAGGGGATGGGCCCTTTTCCACTCCTGGGGTTCGATGACGGGACCGGGGATTTAGAAACAATAAAGAGCCAAGGCTTACTTCGGGTGAAGACGAATAACTCTGCTTTTAGGGGATACATTTTCGGCAGCCCTCATTGGGCTAAGGTTTGTGCCCGCAAAGCACGCGCAGACGTCAGGCCGAATTTACAAAGCGGACGTAGGCGGCCATAAGTCCACCGTGAAAACTGCTGGATGTGCGTGGGGGCCGGTGCCGGCACGCACACGTTTGCACCGGCTCCTGTACGAAAGGGACGCTAAATCTCCCCGCTGTAATGGGTCACTGGGAGTAAGCAGGAATCTTTAGTAGTTGATGGATCTTTTAATTGGCCGAAAACATGAGTTTCGCAGTTTAGTAAATCCCATGACAGCCCCCCCATCAATTCACATTGCGGTGGCTTTGAAAATACCTAAAGGGGCAGGTAACCTAAATTTCAGCCCCCCCCCCCCCCCCCCACGACCAAATTCCCTTTGGGCAAAAAAAAAGGCTGACCCCCTCGCTTGTTCCTTTCTAACTCTCCAAGTTCCTTAATAATTATTGTGAAGCTCCATCCCAATGCTCTCTTCCCATCCAATTTATAAATATTTAGGCTCTCCAAGCCCCCCCTGGACCCTCACTAGACTACTTGAAAGCAAGCGTAGATTTTCGGGGTAGAAAGATGCCAGCGCCCAAATATATCCACCCACTGACAAAATGGGCATCCCGGGAGGGGCGTTTGAGTCATGCATGTCTTCAGAGGGCAGTTTTCAATTTCCCTACAGATCTTGCAGTCCCATGGGTACCTCATACCTATGGGACTGCAAGCTTTTTTTCCCCAAAAGGGAAGCTCCTCCAGGACGCTCTCTTGGAACGTGGGCACATTGGTACCCTCCTTTATTTTGTACCTGTATGCTAGCAGGCACAGAGCTGGCGTTCGAGAGTGCGTGCTACGGTTAGAAAATGAAATCTCGCTCCTGTGCTCTAACTCGGCCCCTTTTTTCCGTGCAGGTCACGCTGTGAAACCGCACACGTTTTTTTTACCCGGGCAGGCGGGTGTGCAGATTTTCATAATTTGCATGTGGTTGAGCATGATTACCCACGTAAAAACCTAATTTTCAAATATACGTCTAGGCTCTCCAGCAGAGAAAGTTCTTTTTTACTCAACGCACAATTAAACTCTGGAATTTGTTGCCAGAGGATGTGGTTAGTGCAGTTAGGGTAGCTGTGTTTAAAAAAGGATTGGATAAGTTCTTGGAGGAGAAGTCCATTACCTGCTATTAAGTTCACTTAGAGAATAGCCACTGCCATTAGCAATGGTTACATGGAATAGACTTAGTGTTTGGGTAATTGCCAGGTTCTTATGGCCTGGATTGGCCACTGTTGGAAACAGGATGCTGGGCTTGATGGACCCTTGGTCTGACCCAGTATGGCATCTTCTTATGTTCTTATGTTCTTATGTGTACTTGTCATATAGCAGATGAAGCTGTAAAGAGAAATTACCCGGGTACAAAAGTCGGCACGTATCGGGCTTACTGAAATTTGCCTCTTTTCCCCCCACCCAAACAATAGGCAGTGGCCAGGTTGGTCTGTCGGACATGAAAGTCCAAGCAGTGATTATTTGCAAACCTGTTGCCAACAGTGCTGGCAGGCTGTGCTCGTGATTTATTGGGTGTGTGGCCCTGAAAGGCATCATTATTAAACACGCACGAGGTTCTCCATTCTTAGAGCCGAGGAGCTGTCTGGAGGAGTTCTGCACAGTTCTGCATTACTAAGCACGGTCCGAGAAGGGCCAGGATGAATATCCTGCAGGGATTCGTGAGTGGAGTACAGTAATGCCGTGAGGCAGGCACGTCATCAATCACATGAGAAATCACCTTCCTGTAACCCATCACATGCACCCTCATTTATCATCTAATGAATTGCTAGCAGCATTTCTACATTCCATGCATTACCCTGGCGTCTCCCCAAAGCCACAATAAACATCTCTGGTGGATGTTCAGAGACCCTTGCCTGCCACTCCCCCCCCCCCCGCCTTCCAAGGTGGCACTGGCCCTCTTAAAACCAAAAATTGTATGTACCCAACCACATGGTGACAGTCCCCCTCCCTTCACCACCCCTTCCCTTAATAGTGATAAAAGCCCTTAGTCTCAAAATCTTTCCCCCAGCCCATCCCTCCCCCTCCCATCCAAATAAAATACAGTTCCTGGTGTCTAGGGTATCACCCTAACCCCCAACTCCCCCCAAAAAAGGACCCAGGTGGTCTGGGAGCGGGTCAGGTGGACCCCAACCTCCACCCCATCCATATCTGTAAAATGGATCTCCGATAGCCCCTAGCTCTGGGCCCGTCGATGCCATTTTTAAAAATGGCGCGGACCTGAGCCGAGGGTGGAGCAAAATATTTATAGGAAAGCATCGTAAGTTATGTTCCTAATTGGAACTTGTGTTCAATGAAGAAGGCCTTTTGTCAGGTACCATCAAGGCAGGAGATATTTACAATGGCAAATAGGAGAAGGATGTTTGCTGTAATAGGTCCAGAACTCTGGAATGTAGCTCCCCAGGTTATAAGACTGGAATCAAATTATTTGGCTTTTAGAAAAAAGGCAAAGACTTGGCTATTTGCACTATAGCCCAGTGGAGGATGATAGTTTTCGATAGGATTAACTGTTAGGGTATTTTTATTGTTGCTGTAATTGATCTTGTTGCTTTTGTTGTTGTAATTTTTAGTTTTTTTATTTTGTTTTATTTTGTAATTTTAATGATGCACACTGACCATGAATATACACGTATATATCCGCTGAATATACACGTATATATCCATGCTTAGCCCTATAACTGGCGAAAGACCAGATTTATTAAGGCTTTTCTCCCATTCTGTGTCTTGAGGGAAAATGCCTTGATGAATCAGGCCCTTAGCTGGTTAACTTATGCGGCTAAGACCCAATATTGCTACTTAGCTGCATACATTATGGGCTATGTCGCTCCACCCCCAATCCGCCACTGCACGCCCAAAACTTATATGGCTAAGTGACTTTTATGTGGCTAAGCAGCTGCCGCTGACCATAGGCGCATATTCAGCAGCCACTGCTTAGCTGGATAAGTTAGACTTTATATGGCTAAATAGTGCTTAACACACTTTGGATATTGACCTCCTGGTGTTTTCAGACTACCCCACAGAGATACCAGGAGACTCTGCCGCCTGACATACAGCGTGAATTCATGGATTCAGCTGCACGAATGCACGTATCGGACTGTCACCATCCAAGAAGTTTTGCATCAACAAAACTTTATTTTTCATTGGAATAACAAAGCTGGTGCAAAGAGCGGATTTCCCGATTGACTGTCCGTTAGGGCTCTGACGCGGTGCTTCCCCTCTGTTCAGACTGAACCACTGGGTATTATTGCAGGAAGTTGTGTCCGGGCCTCTGCAATACCCTGGAGTGGGACCTCCCTCGCCAGCGAAGGCGCGGGAAAAGGTCTGATACAAACAATCCCGTTTTATCCAGGACCAAAGCGACTGTCCTGCACTTCTTGAGTTAAGAAATGTGTTTATAACCGCGGTGCTGCTTTCTTTCATTCCTCGGGCATGTTCTTCCCTTCAGTAACCGATGCTGACCGCCCCCTGTAGCTCCCAGCTGTGCCTCACAGGCCTCAGGAAAACGAAGCATTTAATTGCCCGTGATGTATGACGGGACGTGACAAGAAAGCGAACACTCCAGAAATAAGGCAGTACGGAACGCAGAGAGATTTCTCAACCATTCTCAGGGTTGTCATGAAACCTGTAATTAGCTTTTCTGATTTGTTTAAAGCCAGATTGCTCTAACCTGCCACCTGCCGAGCCCTGGTAAACAGCAACATTTTGAATACAGCGCACGCATAAAGAGGGTGACATTTCCAAAGTCAGTTCTCTGGGTAAAGCAGTGCTCTCCATGCAGAAAAGGGCTTTCAGTAAATCGCCTGCCTGATATGCGGGTAAACGTACACGCGTGTGTCACGTATGTATGCGAATTTACCCGGACTGAGCGGAGACGCTCCTAGGGATGGGGAGGACTTTGCACTTATGCCTATGCTTTCGTGTTCGTAAAAAGCATGTGTGTAAAATTTCATGAAACATTTCTACCCAAACGATAGCCGGTGTACTCAGGGTGTGGGGAGAGCTCATTTTCAAAGCAAACTTACATGCGTAAATTTCTTTTGTATTGGCATTTTTTTTCCATCTGATTTATATGGACTCCTGCAAAATGACTTCCCCTTTGCTGGATAGCTCACAAGTTATCCAGCCAAATGCCGAGTTTCCAATATTCCTGGTATTTATCCGGTTAACTTTTTTAGCCGGATAAGTAGTGAGCCTTTCAGGGGCATTCTGGGATGGAGAGGAGTTAGTTGGGAAACTTATCCAGCTAACACCAATATTAGGAATCAGCTGAATAAGTTCAGCTAACTGTAGCCATGGTCTGGAGCAGGCCTAGAGTTATCTGCCGGCCTCGTGTGACTGGATAACTTTCCACGTAACTGGCTCTATTAAAAAAAAACCTGCTCTTGTTGTTTTAAAATAGTTTCCTGCACAATATTCCTATTAATGCTCAGACTTAAATACCGAGATAACACTATTCAAAAAAACAGAGAGAGGTTAACTTATCCTGCTAAATGTAGTTGGATAAGTTATCTAAGATATTCAGCGGGATAAACGTCCCACCGAACATCCCTGACTTCCGCCAGATTATCCGGCTATCTTTTGAATATCGCCAGTTAGATCTAAAGTTATCTGGCCATGCATGGCCAGATAACTTTAGACTTAACCAACTAACCAGTTAAATGGCCAAAAGTGAAAGTCCCACGCGAGATTAGCAGCCCAAAGCACCCAAAATGTCATGGGCCAAGCCTCTTCCACTCCCCTGAACCCCTCTAGAAGCAGTTTGCAAATTTAAAATGTTAAGGGCTCCACAGGGCAACCTCCCCGCATCCCGTATCCAGTTCAACCTAATTGTACAGTAATGCCCCCTTTTCGCCCACCCTCCCCTCTCTAACTCAAACCCTCTCACCATTTCCAGTACCTTTTAGAAACACACCCATTTGCCGGGACCCCAGAATGCTTATACCACGATCCCAGCGCTTTCTGCATGGCTGTGCCAGCAACGCTGGAAGTGTAAGCTACCAAAGTGGAACAATATGGCCATTTTCGTACAGCATGACCCGGTGTGATCTAGTCCAAAGATTTAGGAATACTTCTTGTAAACATGCCAAAAAGATTCACCTGGGTCCATTCACATTCTTCTCCACGTTTATTTTGGAGGAGACCATGTGCCCATGAGGTGCAATCTTTCTCGCTTCCTGCTAGGAGAATGGACTATGTTCTCCTTGCCAGCATAAGGAAAGGAGTGTCAAAGAGTTGTTTTGTTTTGGTTTTTTTTTGTGGGTGAGTGGAGAGTTTGGATTGCAAGAAATGCAAACAAAGTCACACTAATGATTATCAGTTTAAATTTCCTGCAGACCTTTGGAGCCAGATCATACTAATCCAGTTCCCCTCAATTTGATAAGGATCGGAGTCATTTAAAACAATTGTGCCTTTTTTCTCCTTCCCAAGTTAACCCAAAAGCATATTGTGGCCTGCAAGAAGAAGAAGAAGAAGAAGGTCCATACCATTGGCCAGTGTGTAACTCACTGTTGTTAAACCTCCTTAGTATAATCCAGTCACCCCCAGGTAGAAGGGGACCAGGCATGCTCCTGCAGAGAATGAGAGTCAGACTCTGGAAACTTGCAGGAGAGGAAGGAAGCTGCAGCTCATATTATCAGTGAAACGGCTGCTGCTGTGTTGACCCAGTCCCCACTTTCCGACAGAGCTTCTAGCTGCTCTCCGAGAAGATCATGCACAGTCTTACTTAAACTTCCAGGTGAAGGGATCTCTATTGAAGTGCACATTTCATGTGAGTCCTAAGAAGAGAGACTGAAGGGAGTTAATATTGTGAATTGACTCTTGGACATTTAGTCATACCTGGAATGCTGTTCAAACTGATTATGAAATTAAGATCAGAAATGGGATAGTGAAACTTTATTTCATCTTGGTCAAATAGCAACTTAGCAACTGTTTCAGATGTGAAGAAATACCAGTTGTTTGTTAGAGCTGTAACATCTTGCCATATTACCAAATAAAATCAGTAAGTTGTAAACAATTCAACTGTTGTGGACATTGGCTTTTAGTAAGAACCGCACCAATACCATAAGCAAATTAGCCTCTAGAGTCCTGTGATACAGGCCTAGGCTTAGGTAGGGTACCAGAGCACAGAGCAATTTGGACTCTGCCTTGCTTTACAGAAATCCTTTATTATTTACAGTAAGAAAGATCTTTTTTTAGATAAAATATGGGAATACTAGAATATTGCAGGAGAGGCAATTAGAAACAGTCTTGGAGAACACTGTTTACACAATAGATTAAATCCAATTTACACACCAATGAGCTAGTTTGTTTTCATAACCTTTTTCTAATTGAGTGACATAACACAACATCCTCTTAATAAAATGGTACTTACATTTTATTTCATATATATTAATGAAGCTGGATTGTTGTAAGTCATGTGATTTCATTAACATTGAGTCCAGAAGATAGGAACTAATCTTAAAGCTGAACTCAACATACTTTTGGACTTCTGGCCTACATTCTAGCATTTCAGCATATTTTGGCCTGTCAGCAACCTTCAATAATTCTACAAGTCTAGTGTAAATTCACTGTGCAGTAATAATAGCCCATCTAAACTAACAGCCTTAACCATGTCTTCTGGTAATGAATTCCAGAGCCCAATTATGTATTGAGCGAAAAATAATTTTCTATGATTTGTTTTAAATGTGTTACTTGCTAAATTCATGACATGCCCATTAGTCCTTGTATTATCTGAAAGAATAAACAACTGGTTTACAGTAACCCGTTCTAGTCCTTTCATGGTTCTGTAGACCTCTATCATATCTCCCCCTCAGCCGTCTCTTCTCCAAACTGCCCTAATCTCTTTAACCTTTCCTCATAAGGAAGCCATTCAATCCCGTTTATCATTTTGTCGCCCTTTTCTAAACCTTCTCCAGTGCATCTGTATCATTTTTGAGATGTAGTGACCAGAACTGAACACAATACTCAAGGTGCGGTCTCACCATGGAGCAATACAGAGGCATTATGACATCCTCCGTTTTATTCACCATTCCCTTCCTAATAATTCCTAACATTCTGTTGCTTTTTTAACCACCATAGCCCACTGAGCTGACAATTTCACTGTATTGTTCACTATGATGCCTAGATCTTTTTTCTGATGATAACTCTTAACATGAAATCTAACATCATGTAACTATAGCATGGGTTATTTTCCCCTATAATCATCACTTTGCATGTCTCTACATTTGAATTTCATCTGCCATTTGGACGCCTAATCTTCCAGTCTCGCAAGATCTTCCTGCAATTTATCACAATCTGCTTGTGATTTAACTACTCTGAACAATTTTGTGTCATCTGCAAATTTGATCACCTTATTTGTCGTTCCTCTTTCCAAATATGTTATTATTTGCACCACAAATATGGGATGGAGACTTGTTTGAATGTATGGGTCTGGGTACCCCTGTTTTGTGGGAAAAGGTCTTAGCACACCTGAATAGGTTGGGTAGTACCTAGCATTTCTAGATGAGACCCATATGACATATAAAGAACACAACAAACTTAAGGAATGTTGGGTTGCACAGGTTTTTGCATTAGCTGTGGGGTTGTGATTTTAGTCCATAAGAATGTTTCATTCTAGATGGGCAAAATGTTAGCAGATCCAAATGGCCGGTATATACTGGTTTGGGGGAAATTATTTGGCGAGGTCATGGTACTGGCTTCAATTTATGCGCCTATCCAGTGTAACCATTATTTCTTTTCCCAGTTGTCTACACTTATTTCTTCATTTAGGCCCAGCATAAGTGACCTTGGAGGGTGATCTCAATTGTATTTGTGATTGCAAGCTGGACAGGTAATCTGCTAGTGAGGTGAAAGAAAAGTATTCATTTCTTGTGTAATCTGGAAAATTTTAAATGCTTGCTAGGCCCGTAATTTGAAATCTAGAATTGATTACCTTTTGATCTTGGAAGATTTTCTTCCTAATCTTATTGAGCAAAAATGGAAGCATTGGTCATTTCAGACCATTACTCTCTCTCTCTCTTGTTGATTATGGAAGATGCCATTTTGTTTGGCAAATGACAAAAAATTCACTGGATTCCTACAAGATAAATGGCAGGATTTTGAGACTAATAATGCTCTCATAGATATCATCCTATTCTATTCTGGGAGACCGCAAAAGCGGTCTTAAGAGGAGAAATTATCAGCTAATTCATAGCAAAGTGAGAGGGAAATTCTTAATTTGACCAAGGCTTTGGGACTCCATAAGAGAGGAATCATGGGCTCTAATGATGGTTCTAGGAAGGGATGGTTTTTGGCCACTCAGCATCTTCTTAATGAAAAAATTACTTCAGAGAGCTGTTACGGTTTGGGCTGCAGGAGTGACACAGGACGGGAGGACGGGAGCAATTGCAGGTGATCTGGTGAGGCTGGGTAGAGTCTCCGGAGCCGGGTGCAGGATAAGAATCCCTGGCGCTGGGTACCGACTGAGAAGGTCCTCGGGCACTGGGTGCAGGCTGAGAGGAGTCTCTGGAGCTGGGAGCATGGTGGTGAGGGTGAACTTCAGGAAACACTGGAACAGAATGTGGGTACGCGTGGATGTGAATGCAGGTAAGTGTGGACTGTTACACCGGAACTGAGTGCAGGTATAGGTGAAATCAGAATAGCGTGCAGGTAAGCGTGAGCTGGGGAGGGGAACCAGAGCAAGGAAAACAGACAATGACAGGACTGGACAAACCAGGCTAAGGACTACACTGAACATGAAAACACAAAATGCCCGAAGGCAGCAAGGCAAAGAAGTCCAAGAGAAGCATGGGAAGCAGAAGAGTAATAGAAGCTACAAAATGATTCAGGGAGAGAGGGGACAAGAAGGCAGGCAAGAACTAGAATGCCTGGAAGCCACAGAGCAAGATAAGCAAAGGCCCATAGGCCACAGAGCAAGGCAGACAAGCAGGATGTCCGAAGGCGCGCAAGGCAAGGAATAGAAGGCTAAAGCAGGGAGCCCGAAGGAACTCGAGGCTAAAGCACCAAGGCATGGACTAGGTGGGGTTAAATAGGGAGTTCTGGATATGGGACAGGTACGCAAGGAAGGCCAGGCCAGCCAGGGGAGCGAGCTCATGTGCGGCCTCTGGTGGTAAGGAAGCTGCACAGCAGCCAGAATTGTAACAAGAGCATTGCTTTCACTAAATTCCTTGAAGTAGGCCTCGGCGGCAGCACCCGGGCCACAGGGAACAGTGGCGTCGGCGGCTCCCTGCCGCAAAGGTGAGAGGCTGCTCGCGATTGGGATCCGCAAGCAGCATCGTAACACAAACATAAAGATAGGGACAGTTCAGGTAGAGGCAGAAATCAAACAGAATCACAGTTCCAGAAACCTTAACTCCTCTCCTTAAATAACCGTTTCTTCTTACAGCAATCCAGGGTGTCCGGTTAGCCTGGTGCTCTCTTTGGTCTCCTTAGATAGCAAAACAGTTACTTACAGGAATGTCCTGCTCAGCTCAAGGAAAAATCCCATCAGGATCCTCTGAGCCCCAAAACAAGTTCCCTCTGGCACAGTTTGGCTTCCTGGTCCAGAAATTTCCTGTCTTGGTTAGATGTAGACTTTATCTTTTAACATCCAACTTCCAGGCTGTACTGTTTCTTCTCCTCTGCTCTCAAGCATCTGGGGATTTTTAGGGGAAAATCCCTGCACTTCTGCTGCTCCCTTCTGAGATCCCGGGTGAGGATCACAGCTCCATCCAACTTTCACCAAGTTAGCAACAGATTGGATTCACTCCGTCTGAAGCTGCTCTGTTGCTTCTACCCTGCTGGAAGCTGCCTTCACCCTACTGGGTCTACTAACCTGGGTACCTGCTCCTCGGGGGCCCTTTGCCTATTTCCAGGTGCCTACCCTACTTACAGATAGGTTTTTGACTGCTCTGGAGACAACGTACCCAATACAGAACAAGAATCACAGTTAGGGAGCAACATCTGGGAGCCTCTGGCACTCAAGCCACACCCACAAGCAGTGTTGCAGCAAGCCACGCCCCCTAGCAGTGACAGAGGGTATGAAGACTCATCCTAAATAAAGTCAGCTAAGTGTATATTACTTGCCAAAAAGTCTAGATAGACGGAAACTTTCAACACCACAAAGAAAGAGAGTACAGAATCACTGCCATAAGTAATTGTGCCAGAGACATAAGTGAAGGACAAGCAGTACAAAAACCTTAAAGTTCACAGGAACTGGAGAGTTCACTGGAAAGAGAGAGAAAGAAAAAAGGTTAAATAGACATACAGAGTCCAACAACACAGAAAAGAAACAGCACAAAACACTTGTTATCTACTTACCTGCAATTAGAGAGGGTTGATCCTGTCCTGCTGCACCTGCAAGACAGAATTGGGACACCAAGGCTCATTTTCTTCCTAGTAGCATTAATTTCTGAATTCTTGATATAGAAAGAATAGCAATTAATACTCAAACCATTCTTATCCGATTGTTTTATGGTAAAGTTAGGAGAACTGGTTCTGTTCTAAAGTAATTGTTAGCTGTAACAAAAGAAACCCAAAATGTGTTAATTGTGAAAGATTCACAGTGCATTTATAAAGTTTCCAACAGTGGCCATCCTTGCCAGGTACTTGTAATCTGGATTGGCCTCTTTTGGAGACAGGATGCTGGGCTTGATGGATCCTTGGTCTGACCCAGTATGGCATGTTCTTATGTTCTTATGGCCAACAGCGTTTCATGGTTAGTTTCCAGCTTTTCGTGAAGTTCATCCAGAGATGACTGCAATTTTTGTAACTGATCTTTTAATGCTGCTTATATCGCCTTAGTAATCAGCTGCAGCATAGGATCAGAAACGCTGTCCGAAGAAGGATTTGCATCTGCGGCCATTTTTCTCCTCTTGTGATGCTATTTTTTCTATCGCAGCTTTCCTCGGTCTTCCGGCCATATGACATCTTGAAAACTGCTACCAAAGTCCATTGAGGTTGTACAGTTAGGTGCTATGGTGTTTGAGTGGACTCTTGGATACTGTTGGGATGCCCACGCCCACGGGGAGGAGCCCCGTGAGGAACCACAGTATTAGGCTAGACTCGGGGATGCACAAACATAGAGATTTGTCTTTTATTATACAGCTTAGGTGTAACCCCAGAGGTGGCAGTAGTGAGGCAATCCAGAGGTAGCAGTCTAGGGACCCTCAGCAGAGGGGACCCGTCTCGCAGAGATGGTATAGGGAGATCCAGATACAGGTTCCCAGTGCAGCAGAGCTGTAGATGAGACAGACTGAGAATGTTAGATTACTCACTAAGTTGGTAGCTGTATAGGTGAAGATTCCAGCAGGCAGAAGTAGTTGAGCACAGGCACCGAGCCAGGGAGAGCAGGCCCTCGAGGAGCAAGTACCTGATCCCAGATAGGCACCTGAAAGAAAGCAAAGGGCCCCCGAGGAGCGGGTACCCAAGTTGGAGAAATACCCCGAAGGGCAGAGAGAGCTTGCAGAAGCGGCAGAGTAGCTCAGACTGGAGGCTTTCCATCCATTCAAGATCCTAGTCTTTGCTAACTCGATGAGCTAACAAACAAGGGCAGGCTAAATACCCGGATGGAGTGACGTCACTCGAGGGGAACGCCCCTGAGGTTCCCACCATGACGTGGATAAAGACGAGGATGACGAGCATGCGCACTCTAGGAGGCCCGTAGGAGAAACATGGCGTGAGGCTTTGCCATAGCTGTTTCGGGGACGCTGGAGAGAGTGGCAAGCAGATGCGGCGGCGGCAGCCATCTTCCCAAGGCTGGTGGAGAGAGCAGAGAAAAAGGTAAGGCACAAAGGTCGAAGCCGTCTGAGACCGACGGATGCAACATTAGGCAGAACTCCCGTTGGGTAAGTAATACCCACGTTGTAGAGAATATTGCAAAGTAAATTCGCAAAGCTCCGAGGAGCTACGAGCATTGACCACTGCTCAGCTCCACATCATCGCCGGAAGTCCGGGAACTGTTCTGTCCCATAAGAACATAAGAAGTTGCCATATTAGGTCAGACTATAGGTCCATCAAGCCCCGAATCCTGTTTCCAACAGTGGCCAATCTAGTTCCCAAGTACCTGGCAGGATCCCAGATAGTAGAAAGATTCCATGCTGCTAACGCTCAGGGATAAGCAGTGGCTTCCGGAAGTCTAACTGATTAATAACTGTTTGTTTGTTTGTTTGTTTGTTTGTTTGTTTATTTATTTATTTAAGTGATTTTTTTTATACCACGGCACATTTGGAAAATCACCTCGGTTTACAAGAAAACATAATGCAGCAACAGGCTTTACAAGAAACACGTAAGAGATATAAAATAGCAACAGGCTTTGCAATGCAAATTCATAAGTTAACAGGAACTGCCTAACAACGGAAATACGTACAGAACAATATGGTGATAATGGAATTGCTTTAACGGATGGGGTTACAGTAAGAGCTATCAGGGGAGGGTAATACCAGTGAATTAACAATGTGAGGGGGTTGGGTTAAATGTTAACTGCCAGTAGGTCCGAGAGAATAAGTTGATAGAATAAAAGGAGTAAAGTAAGGGGGAAGGGGGGTGCGGGTGCTTTTCCCCAAGGAACTTGTCCAACCCAGCTATGCTAACTGCCTTTACCACATCCTCTGGCAATGAATTCCAGAGCTTAACTGTGCACCGAGTGAAAAAAAATATTTTATCCAAATTCTTTCAAATGTGTACTTAGTAATTTCATGGAATGTCCTCAACTGATTTGCATTTCCTCACAGGGAAGTTTTTCCATCTCCTTTATCATTTTGGTCACCTTTCGCTGCACCTTTTCTAGTTCTACTATATCTTTCTTCTAAATGGCCCTTGTGGGTTCCCAGATTCAGCATAACCAGAATTATTATTTTTTATATGAAAGTTATTTCTGCTATGTTAGCCTCTAATGCACGGGATATAAAACGATAAATTAACAAACTGAAGTGTATCTTGAGTGCAAGTAGTTTTATAGTTATCCGTATTAATCAGTAGCATTAGCCTGTGCTTGGCATCCACATCTGACAAACGCATTCAGATATTTTAATTTCCTCATCCATATTCAGCACAACTCCAGTGAATTTCATTTTTCATGTAAAATAATCCCCGGACTCTTAAAATCTATTTATATTTCTACGTAAGAGGCATCATCTCCAAGATACCTTTAAGCATACATAATTTCCCAGTGGCAAAGCTGAACACCATTAGTGCAGCTTCATGCAACCTCTCTCCAAAATTGTATTTATTTGGTCACATCTTTCAAAAATAGTTGTTTTTTTTTGTTGTCTTTTTTGGTCCGCAATGCCTGACGTACCATCAAAGTTACAGTGCTCACAAAATGAATGAATTGAATCACATGGGGTTTATCACCCTGTGATTTACGACTGAATGAAGGCTTATGCTGAGTTCAGGGGGATGACATTATCAGTATTCAGGTGGCATTAGCCGAGTGTGGCACACAGAAGATGAGTAAGGGATATGCAGATGTACAGTTCTGGTTTCTTAAATCTGCCAGAGGTCTGTGGCTGTAATGTTGCGAATATGGAGGATGAAAGACTGATGTGCATAGACCGGGAGACAGCTCAGGGTGATAGTGTCTGATGTTTAAAGGTAGTGAAGCAATGTGACAAGGCAGTGACTAGGGCCAGAGGGATTCTGGGATGCATAGAGAGAAGCATAATCAGCTGGAAAAAGGAGGTGATAATGCCCCTCAACAGGTCACTGGTGAGGCCTCACCTGGAATACTATGTTCAGTTCTGGAGGCCGTATCTCAGAAAAGATAGGCATAGGTTAGAAGTGATCCAGAAGAAGGCAACTACAATGGTGCAGGATCTGTACATAAAAGCTATATGAGATGAGATTGAAGGACCTAAATATGTATACCGTAGAGGAGGAGAGAGACAAGAGGGATATGATACAGACTTTTAAATATGTATTATTAAGTATGAGGTCCATATTGAAAAGTCATGTAGACAGATAATGTAATAATTATCCAACTAAATGGCATACTCGGCTATATTTAGCCCTTATCAAGCTAAATTCTAGCTAGAATTTAGCCAGATAAGAAGGGGGCATTTGTTGGCAGCTAACTTAACTTATGCGGCTAACTCTGGTCGGGCCATAGGGCTAACTTTAAGATAGCTGGGTATACTCAGCGGCAGTGACTGTGCCACTGAATATACCCTACTAGTTAGCTGGATTCATTTATCCAGCTAACTAGATGAGCCACACAGCAGTTGAAAATGGACTCCTATGTTTTTATGTAAACCGCTTACTAAGTATGGTAAGCGGTCTGTACATTTTAAATAAATAAATAAAATAAATATCTGAATCATTACAAATGATACAGAACTCAGCAGCCAGAATACTCACCAGAATGAACAAATTTGAACATATTACACCTATCCTATGTGCCTTGCACTGAGTAACCATTAATCAATGCATTCACTATAAAATCTTATGTAATGTTACACACTGCCATGCATGATGAAGCTCCATTATGTACCAGTACCCTGACCCTGGCACTCTCTTTGCTCCTTTCCCTTATATAAGTCTCAGCTCCATGACTTAAGCATCTTCACTCTGCCCTCAGGATTTTAAAGAATTATTGTAAAGCGGTGTGAAGGTATATACCAGTACTGGTATAGAAAAATAAATAAATAGATCTGCATCAATTGCAGGGTCTCAGGGGAAACTCTAGAAATCTCAGGGCTCTCTGTATACAGCTCAGCCTCTCCCCTTCCTCAGCAAACCTGCAAAGAACAGGAGAAGTGGGGTGAGCCTGGAGCAGATACTGCGAGCAGCATGTGGGGAGAAACTGGAGAGAGGCTGCGACACACAAAACTCAGTCTGCAGCTGTGATTCCAGGACTTGGGAGTCACTCAGCTAAGGGCAGAGTGAGGATGCTTAAGTCATGGAGCTGAGACTTATAAGGGAAAGGAGCAAAGAGAGTGCCAGGGTCAGGGAGAGTTGAAGGGGGAAGTATGCTGTGTCATCTCGGGAGGGGGGGACAGGTGATGGTGATGGGTGGGAGAAAAACAAAGTGTGGAATAGTTGGCTGGGGGGGGGGGGGGGGGATAGTGGAAGAGAGAAAGCTGATACATATTACTTCATTCCTTCCCCATCTCTCCCAACCCCTGCTAATCAACAGCAATCTCAGGGCGACCACAACTCAAAAGCTCCCAGGTTTGGGAATTTAAGATCTGCAAACCAATGCCTATTAGAGATCCTGTGAGAAATGACTCCAGGTGTTGCTATTTCAATAATATAATCTCAATGATTTTATCCGTGCTGCAATTCCATTGCACTGCTGCTAGACACAGTATAAAACACTGACAAGCTGGGCCATTCCCACCCCTTCCCTTTTTCCTTTCGTAAACCACAGAATGCATCTGCTGAGGGCAGACAGCTAGAGCTAAAGAGGAAGGGGCGCATATCTCTTCCTGGCAGAGCAAAGGTGGAGCATAGACCCCCACCTCCTCCCCTTTTTCCTTGGCTTGGTATTGAATACCTGCATAAACTCTTTAGTGATGCTTGAAACCATTGTCTAGGCTTGTTGGACCCCAAGAGCACAGAAATACAGGCCTCTCGGTAATAAGAGGCATAGAATCAAAAACTGCCCAGCCTGTGACGTACTTCCCTTTTTCTGCAGGAGCCGTTAGAGGTCAAAATGTCAAATTAAGAAATCCGCTCTTAGTTTTGCTGAGTGTTAAGAAATAAAGTGTAAAATGCTGAAGAAGCAACCCCTCTGTAAACCCCCCCTTGCTTGCTTACGTTTTTGTGCAGAAACAGCAAATTAGAGCAGCCTGCCACATGTGGCAAGAAATAAGATAGAGCTAAAATGCTGACCGCAGGGATTAGCAGAAGGGTATATAATCTGTGAGCTGATCAATGTAAAGCCACTGTTTTGTGGTCACCCGGCTTGCAAGTTCGTGAGAATAAACTTTTAAAGAGACGTTTCACTGACTCTTCGTGTGTTCACTAATCATTCCCAGAGAGGAATTTGTTTGTTTATTACAGATTGGGGGCTTGTCCGGGATCACAAAGTCATCAATGACATCGGACCCTGGTGACTGAAGGGAGGAAGACACGTCCTGTTGCTTTCAACAGTCCTTGCCTCATCACGGGGGGTCGGTGTCTCGACTGACAGAGATCCCGGGATAAGTGATCTCAATGAAACGGCTTCAGGCAAATGAACGGGGAAGTAGTGCACGTTTTAATACTTATAATTTTTTGCAAAAATGCTTTAAAAATATTTTTAAAAATTGGACCAATGATTAAAAGTGTGCCCCTCTGATTTATCGACAGAGCATAATGTAAGGCTGAAAGCAAGGGGTTTATATGATGGTCCCTTAAATTACTATTGTAATTATTGGTGGATACGTCTTTTTTTTGTTTTGTATAGTTAGTAAAATACTAGCAGAAATCTCTGCGGACCCGCTTATACCTGCAAATGGGATAATGCGGCAGTTTTGAAAGCTGGGCTCTAAAGTCTTCGCCTTCACGTGCACAAACAAGCAGCCTCATCAAGCGCTGCTTTTTTGCCACGGCTTTATTTGTTTTAACGTTTTAGATTTTATTTATTTATTTATTTATTTATTTATTGTCATCTCGCTTGCCTGTAACTTACGCCTCTCACAGGACCCCCTCCCCTTTTCTTTTTCACATCGCTGTATTGGGCAGCCCTGGCTCAGGCTGTGGGCTGGTGCAATGCTCACAGACTCTGCTGCCCCCAACTCTTCCCCCCAACCTGGGCAGGTTTGCAGAATAAGGGGGGACTGCGAGTACAGGTTTACCGCCCCCATGCAACTGAACAGGGTACACTTGAGGTGCCAGGGAGATACGGGAAAGCGGTGGGGGTTCTGGAGGGGGCATGTTGTCATCAATGGAGGCCTGGTGCGATGTATCAATGACAGCGTGTGTGTGTATTTGTGTTTGGCAGCAGCAGCCAGAAATCTTGAAAGGCCCTCTTGCTCCCACTCCACCTGTGCGCTGCTGCTGCTGCTCCCCTGCTGCCTCAGGGCTAAGAAGACCAGGCGGAGGAGCTAAAAGGCAGGATAGATGTCCTGGGAATCTCCTGCAAGATTTGGGCGACTGGGACTGTCCAAAGGACACACGGGGCCTGATGCGGTTGCACCGTTTGCACTGGCCTGGCTGACTCTGCACACCGCAATAATCTAACAAAGCTCTTCCAATTACTGTGAAAGCTAATTGCTTAGTTACTTAATGGCTACTGAAAACGGAAAGCAAAATAAAAATGAACGTTAAAAAAAATCTCTCCTTTAATGGCATTAATTGCTTGTAACTTGCTGAAAGCAGGTAATTTGAGCATATGGGACTGTCTGATTGCAATCTATTTTTTTTAGCTACAACTTCTGGGGAAAACAAACCTGCTGAAAGGTGACTTGTAGGGTGGACATGGAACATTTAGCATTGCAGAGGGAAGTTTGGTGATTCATTGGAAGTCTGGCATGGATGAGCGTGCAAGGTCTGTCAGTGTTGTCTGTGCTGTACATCAGAACTGAAAGGCAGGAGCTAGGGGAAAATTGTGGCCATCTGTGCAGGCACCCTAAGTGACGAGGCGCACGAGTGCGTTAATGCCTGGAGGCTTGTGTGCCTAACAGGGCACTGTGCTGTAGCTTGTTCCTGTGCACTTACTGGTCAATTTTAAAAGCCCGATGCGTGCCAAAGCCGGGAGATACGCGCATGACTCTTTCTAGTGCGTGCTGCGTGGATTTTAAAACCTGCGGGCAAACTGGGAAAATGCCTAGTGTGTTGCTGCACGTACCCTACTAAAATTCCTCCTCACTAATGTGTTCGAGATGGCATTTGGGAGCATTTGTACGCACCAATATAAAATCATGCATGCATGAATATGCAGATAGCCGATTTTAAAACACGCGCGCTTATATGCGCTTATCCACACGTATGTTATAAAATCAGCGCGCCATTTGCACATGCCGACAAACGAGCGCACGTGCGCGGTTCTTAAATTTTACTTCTTAGCTTTTTTCCCATCTACATTTTCTACTGTCTGTGCATGTGCATTATTGCTTTCAGGACTGCTCAGGCCGTCTGGAATCCACTCCCAGTGCTGCTAACTTATAATGTGCTATAGGGTCGGCTAAAATTTAAACTTAAAGTACATTGTGTTAACTGTGTCTCCAACTGCTTAAAACGTACCAGCTTAGAAAACAACACATAATACAAATATGTTTCAGAAATTAGGACACAGCGTCTTATGAACGTGTTTCCTGCAGCCCTTGTGCACTGAGTGGTCCTGTGATGCCCTGTCCCCTTTCTGCATAGAAATTGGCAAAGAGAGATTTGGGTTCTACTCCCTAGTGTGGGAGCTGCAGATGGCGTCACCTAACTGTTTATCATCCCAAAGCACCATCTGTCCTCATGAATTTTTAGTTAGACTTTCAAGCAATCAGGAGCCTGTTGCTTCCTGCTGTGTAGTTTTTACTAATTTATGGGAAGGAGTAATGAAGTTTTCCCATTTAGGGGTCGGCCTTCTGTTGACTTGTCTATGCAGCCTTTAAGCTTGCTTTGGATTCTTTTAAACCACTTTTGAGAATTCCCTGTGATGGCTGGCCTCCCCTTGTTGCAGTGGATTGGGGTGACCCTGTATTTGGGGAAAGGAAGACCTGCAGTGTTCTAACTCTCCTTCAGAGGACAGACCTGGCAGGGACCCCAGGCAGTGATTTTTGCACTATCCCCCATGTTTGGAGACTAGGAAGTTTTATTACACCCTTCCTGTCTCCAGCTTGTTTTTTTTCCTCCCTTTTCGATTCAGAGACTATTTTTCTTCTGCTGGGAGCTGATGGCCCTTGGCACCTGGGACTCAGGAACCAAACATTGAGAAAGTGGAGCCTTTCATTCTGAAAGAAACAAAAGTGTGGAGAAGTTCATCTGAAGGAAGGAAACTAAAAGGATACAAAGTAAAGATAAGAACTTTGCTGCTGCTGCTGTACTGAGTTGTACACCAGGGGAGTGAGAAGTGCCCACCAGGCACTGCATGAGGAGTTGGAGGATTAAGGAGGGTTCTGGAGTCATTGGAAAGAGTTAAGAAATTAATGGGGAAAGGAAGAAGAATTGAATTAATTTCAGTCTAAGGAATCAATGGAGCGGAAGCAATTGGAATAACAGGAGGATTTGAATGTACGGTAAATATTTATTTATGTATTTATTTATTATGATTTATTAAAAAGCTTCCAAAAGAAGTAGAGACTTTGCTGATAAAGTAGAATCACAAGCGTGACAGTGTGTTTATTGGAGGCACAGACAGTGTTAATTATCAATGCTGTATACAGTGGGCAGGGAAAAGGTTGGTCTTGCAACAAGCAAGGTATAAGAAGGAGGATAACCAATGGGTCAGTGCTATAGAAGGGAACAAATTAAATCACAATGATAGAGAGGATTAACTTGGTGGGGAGGGTGGCACTTTAAATCCGGCATAGCATCTAACAGGATAAAGATCATACAAGAAACTAAATGCACAGTAGAATATTCATGGGTAGAAATCCCATGTATGTTGGGTAAGAGTATAGTAATAGGAGTATACTACCTTCCACCTGGCCAAGATGATGAGAAGGACAATGAAATGCTGAGAGAAATCGGGGAAGCCAACCAATTTAGCAGTGCAGTAATAATGGGAAATCTCAAATACCCTAATATTGACTATTAAATGTAACATCAGGACATGAAAGAGAGGTAACGTTCCTGGATGGAATAAATGACTGCTTCATGGAGCAATTGTTTCAGGAACTGTGGAACGCAGGATTTAGTTGGAGAGGTAATAGTGGTGGGGCCACTTGGCAATAGTGATCATAACATAATCAAATTTGAACTAATGACTGTAAGAGGGAAAATATGTAAATCTACAGCTCTAACATTAAACTATCAAAAGGGAAACTTTGATTAAATGAGGAAAACAGAAAAAACTGAAAGGAGCAGCTACAAAAGTTAAGAGTGTACAGCAGGCATTAACACTGATTAAAAATACTATCTTAAAAGCGCATTCCAGATGTATTCCACACATTAAGAAAGGTGGAAGGAACTGCTATAAGCATCTTATTGAGTGGGCTGTACAGCCCTAAGTTTGTAATATTGTTGTAAATGTCAATAAAATGTTAATAACAAAAAAAAAAGGTAGAAGTAAGGCCAAATGATTACTGGCATGGTTGAAAGGCATGGTGAAAGAGGCTATTTTAGCCAAAACAAATCATGCCTACAGGAATGTCATCAACAGAACAAAGAAAGAATTCTTCTCAAAAAAGATCCATCACTTCATCTTCGATTCCAAAGCTCTGTTCCCCTACGTATCAGCCCTCACCAAACCGTCCACACCTCTCATTCCAGATGACCAAGCCACCAGTAAAGCCAAGGAATTGGCCGAATACTTTGAGAAAAAAATTGCAATCCTTATCGCGCCATTCACGGCGCCCATTCCTCCGCCCCCTCCCACACTCTCCAGCTGTAATCAACGAAACACATCACTAGTCTCCTTTGAGTCTATGTCTTCACTAGAAATAGAAAACATTCTCAAGAAACTTAAACCCTCTTCACACCCATCAGACTACATACCGTCCAACCTGCTCTTCACCATTCCGAATATCATTGCCAAGCCTATAGCAGACGTCATAAACTGCTCCCTTGCTCAAGGGCTTGTTCCAGACCAACTCAAGCTTGCAACGCTCAAACCTCTAGTAAAAAAAACCCAACCTATCACCATCAGACCCAGCCAATTTCCGCCCCATAGCGAATTTGCCGATGATCGCCAAACTCATGGAAAAAATCGTAAACAAACAACTATCTGAATACCTGGAAGAAAATGAGATTCTCGCCCCAACACAATTTGGCTTCTGCAAGGCACTAAACACGGAATCACTACTATCTTCTCTCTCGGACACCATTCTCCTAAACTTGGAAAAAGGTCAACCATATCTACTCGCTCTTTTGGATCTATCCGTGGCCTTCGACAACGTGAACCACACTATCTTATTACAGCGACTTGCAGACATTGGCATCAAGGGAACTGCACTCAGTTGGTTCAAATCCTTCCTGGAAAACAGGTTTAACAAGGTGAGGATCAACAATAAAGAATCACACCCAGTCAGATCCAACCTGGGAGTCCCCCAGGGATCTTCTCTCTCACCCACTCTATTCAACATCTACCTCCTCCCGCTCTGCCATTTACTCGCAAACCTAAAGTTAACTCACTACCTCTATGCGGACAATATCCAGATCCTCATCCCTATCACAGAGTCTCTTCACAAAACTTGGTCCCATTGGAATAGCTGCCTTCAAACAATCAACCGACTTCTTACCAGCCTCAACCTCGTCCTCAATACCAACAAGACAGAGATCCTTCTAATAGCTCAGGACAACAACAACGTTCTTCTCAACTCCCCAAGTTCTCCCCAACTATCCAAAACATCAGTTAATCACTCATCACATGTGAGAGACCTGGGTGTTCTGCTCGACAACCAGCTTAACCTGAAAAAATTCGTAAATAACACCACCAAAGAATGCTTTTTTAAATTGCAGGTACTAAGAAAACTGAAACCACTCCTACACCTCCATGACTTCCGCTTGGTGCTCCAATCCATCATCTTGTCTAAAGTAGATTACTGCAACTCCCTTCTTCTGGGTCTACCTGCTAACACCACTAAACCTTTACAGATGGTTCAGAATGCGACTGCCAGGATTCTCACCAACGCTAATAAAAGAGAACACATCACCCCCATCCTTCAGAACCTTCACTGGTTACCAATCAAATTCAGGATTATCTTTAAAGCCCTCATGATGATCCACAAGGCCTTGCATAATATCTCCCCCTCAATCTAACCTTCCAACTACGGCCGCACATCTCAAACAGACCCATCAGAAGAGCATACAAAGACACCTTATATACCCCACCTGCTAAAACCTCATTAAGGAAGCATGCCCTTTCCACAGCTGGTCCTCCCCTTTGGAACTCGCTCCCTCCGGACTTCCGCCAAGAACCCTGCCCGCTGGTTTTCAAAAAGAAGCCGAAAACATGGCTTTTCAGCCAGGCCTTTTCGGAGTGATAATCCTCTTCACTGAGGCTCCCCTGGTCATGTTCGAACTATAGACTAGTTTTTCATCTCTTAGACCGCTTAACTATACCTGCACTCCATATATCCCCCAGCTCTTTAACTACACTGGGAGCCAGAGACTACATTAATTCCTTAACCTAGCTGCGGTCCTATACGCAGCTAGAAGTCACTTAGTCCCTCTATGAACCTGTAAATTAAATGTTCTTAATGCATCTTTGTTTGATTTCTTCCCTTTTAACTTGCCTGCTAGTCAGGGTATCGCTTCCCGTTATCAATCAGGTACTCCAGTTTTCCCGTTACTAAGGCATTCACCAAAAGTTTATTCTGAAGTGTCATCATGTATAGCCCTATGTTTCTTTATATTATAGTATATTTCTATTGTGCCACATGTTTATTGTTTCCGTATGTTCATTGTATCCGCCTCACGGCGACAGTTCAGTTTCTATGTAAACCGGTGCGAAATGTATCCTATAAAGGAACATCGGTATATAAAAGTTAAAAATAAATAAATAAGAATCTATCTGATGAAAACAGGAAAAAGCATAAGCATTGTCAGAATAATTGTAAAACATTGATAAGACAGGCTAAGAAAGAATTTGAAATGAAATTGACTATAGAGGAAAAAACTCATATTAAAAACTTTTTAAAATATATCCAAAGAAGGAGGGAGTTGGTTGAACCTGTGATGGAGTCTGTTGGACCATTAGATGATTAAGGATTTAAAGGGGCACTTAGGGAAGATAAGGCCATCATGGAAAGACTAAATTAATTCTTTGTTTTTGTGTTTAATGAGGAATTTGGGGAGATACCTGATCCGGAGAAGGTTTTCAAGGGTGATGATTCAGATGAAATGAACAAAATCATGGAGGACCTGAAAGATTTAGTAGGGCAGATTGACAAATTTAAGGGGCGGATTTTCAGAGCCCTGCTCGCGTAAATCCGCGCAAAACCGGGCGGATTTACGCGAGCAGGGCCCTGCGCGCCGGGAAGCCTATTTTACATAGGCCTCCCGGCGCGCGCAGAGCCCCGGGACTCGCGTAAGTCCCGGGGTTCTCGGAGGGGGGCGTGTCGGGGGCGGGCCCGGTTGTCGCGGCGTTCCGGGGGCGTGTTGGCAGCGTTTTGGGGGCGGGTACGGGGCGTGGCTACGGCCCGGGGGCGTGGCCGCGCCCTCCGTACCCGCCCCCAGGTTGCGGCCCGGCGCGCAGCAGGCCCGCTGGCGCGCGGGGATTTACGTCTCCCTCCGGGAGGCGTAAATCCCCCGACAAAGGTAAGGGGGGGGTGTAGACAGGGCCGGGCGGGTGGGTTAGGTAGGGGAAGGGGGGGGAAGGTGAGGGGAGGGCAAAGGAAAGTTCCCTCCAAGGCCGCTCCGATTTCGGAGCGGCCTTGGAGGGAACGGGGGGAGGCAGCGCGGCTCGGCGCGCGCAGGCTATACAAAATCGATAGCCTTGCGCGCGCCGATCCAGGATTTTAGTGGATACGCGCGGCTCCGCGCGTATCTACTAAAATCCAGCGTACTTTTGCTTGAGTCTGATGCGCAAGCAAAAGTAGGCTGATCGCGCTTCTTTTAAAATCTACCCCTAAGTGTAGCAAATCACCTGGACCGGATGGTATACTACACATCCCAGGGTTCTGAAAGAAATAAAATATACATTTTCAGACCTATTAGTAAAAATTTGTAACATATCATTAAAATCGTGCATTGTACCTGAAGACTGGAGGATGGCCAACGTAGCCCTTATATTTAAAAAGAACTCCAGGGTGATCTGGGAAACTATAGACCAGTTAGCCCGACTTAAGTGCCTGGAAAAATAGTAGAAATTATTCTAAAGAACAAAATCACAGAATATATAGATAGGCATGGTTTAACAGTACACAGCCAGCATGGATTTACCCAAGGGAAATATTGCCTTACAAATCAACTACATTTATGAAAGGGGGTTAATAAACATGTGGATAAAGGTGAACTGGTAGCTGCAGTGTATAAGGATTTTCAGAAGGCATTTGACAAAGTCTCTCATGAGAGACTTCTGAGAAAACTAGAAAGTCATGGGATAGGAGGCGATGTCCTTTAGATTGCAAACTGGTTAAAACACAGGAAACAGAAAATAGGATTAAATGGTCCGTTTTCTCAGTGGAAAAAGGTAAACAGTGGAATGTTTCAGGGATCTGTACTTGGACTGGTACTTTTCAATGAATTTATAAATGATCTGGTAAGGGATATGACAAGTGAGATGATCAAATCTGCAGATGACGCAAAACTATTCAGAATAGTTAAATCTCAAGCGGACTGTGATACATTACAGGAGGACCTTGCGAGACTGGAAGATTGGGCATCCAAATGGCAGATGAAATTTAATGTGGACAAGTACAAGATGATGTGCATAGGGAAAAATAACCCTTGCTGTAGTTACACGATATTAAGTTCCATCTTAGGAGTTAGTAGTTACCACCCAGGAAAAAGATCTAGGCTTCATAGTGGATAATACATTGAAATTGTCAGCTCAGTGTGCTGCAGCAGTCAGAAAAGCAAACAGAATGTTAGGAATTATTAGGAAGGGAATGGGGAATAAAAGGGAAAATGTCATAATGCCTCTATATCACTCTATGGTGAGACCGCACCTTGAGTACTGTGTACAATTCTGGTTGCCGCATCTAAAAAAATATTTAGTTGTACTGGAGAACGTACATAGAAGGATGACCAAAATGATAGCGGGGATGGAACAGCTCCCTTGTGAGGAAAGTCTAAAGAGGTTTGGGCTGTATAACTTGGAGAAGAGACGACTGAATAAGGATATGAGAGGACTAGAATTGGTAAATTTGAACTGATTATTTCAGATAATAGAAGGACTTAGGGCTACTCCATGAATTTAGTAAGCAGCACATTTAAAACACATTGGAGAAAATTATTTTTCAGTCAGTGCACAATTAAGCTCTGGCATTCATTGCCAGAGGATATGGCTAAGGCAATTAGTATAGCTGGGTTTAAAAAAGGTTTGGACTATAATGTATGTGTGGCGGAGTTAAAATGGCGGCGGGACCCTAACACTGCGCTGCTCGGCGTCTTGTTTCCTCGAAAAATTTCCTCTAAGCAATCGTTATGCCGGCGAAAAGGAAGGGGAAAACAAAGATCTACCCCTCCAAACCCCTTACCCTTACTGGGCAGCAGACCATCCAGCAGTGCTTGGAGACAGCTATTATGAAAGGGCCAGGAGGTCCGGCTGTCGAAGGCAGCGGAGGAGAGTTACCTTCGACCTCGGAAGAAGTTTCCCTGAGCCCGGATGTCAGACCTCCACCGCTAGAGCGAGAACTCCAGCAGAAGTTAGCCAGCCAAAGCCTCGAAACGGTGGCTACGGATTCGGCATTGGAGGGAGCAACTGCTAGGATAGAACCCGCTCTAAGAATGCTGGAATCCTCAACCGGAGGGAGAGACAAGAGCCCGGCGGAGGAAACATCAGCGGATGGAGGAGAAGGTGAGACGCTGAATTCTCAGCCAGCCTTCGTCATGATTCCAAAACCAGCAAATGTTACCCTTGATTCTATTTGGGATGTATTGAAGAACATGGGAAATGCTGTTAATGACTGTTCTAAGAAAATAACAACTCTGTCTCAACAAATGGACATAATTTCAAATAAGAATAATACTCAAATAAAAGAAAATCAGGAAAAATTCGTTAAAATGGAAGAGGACATAAAGGTAATAAAAGATGTGCAAAATTCCCTTATTCAAGATGGAGACTTCTTGAGTAGGAGGGTGGAATTTGTAGAGAACAGATTGAGACACTTAAACCTGCGCTTTTTAAACTTTCCCAAAGTGGTGGGGGAATTACCCCGTGTTACGCTGAGGAGATATCTCCTAGAAAATTTAGAATATGCCTCTGATCAAACCCCACCCATGGACAAGGTTTATTTTTTGCCAACTAGCGCAAAGATTCAAGTGCAAATACAACCAATGGATTTAGAAAACCTTACAGATTACCTTGAGTCTTCTCACTATGAGATCATTGAAAGAGCAACATTATTGGTTACCTTTTTGACTGAAATGGATCTTAGCGAAGTCATGAAGAAATATTTTAGAAAAGTGAATAACCCATTTATGGGTCAGCCAATAAGAATATTCCCTGATTTATGTAAGATCACTCAGGAGAGAAGGAAAGGCTTTTTAGCCCTAAGACAAGAAACCCTGAATATTGGGGCTTCATTCTATTTAAGATATCCTGCAAAATGTCTAGTTAAAATAAAAGGAGATAATTTTGTGTTTACAGCTCCAGAACAGTTGAAAAAATTTATAGATTCAAGGAAACAGGGAACAACAGTTGAAATCAATGAATGACATAAATAATTGGAAAAATAGCTAAAGAACCCGCTAGGTTATTTCCTATAATGTGTTTTCTTTTTTTTATCTCCTTGATGATACTCCTCCCCCCAGTTTGGGGTCTAATGGATACTAAGATAAAAGTCATTATGTTTCTTTTGAATTTTGTTTTGGTTTCCTGTTAAAATATGAAATTGTATCATGTTTCTTAAGCAAAGTTTTATCTTTGTGAAATTATTTGAAATTAATAAAATATAATAAAAAAAAAAAAAAAGGTTTGGACAAGTTCCTGGAGGAGAAATCCATACAGTGCTAGTAATCATATTGACTTAGGGAATAGCCACTGCTTATTGCTAGAATTAGTAGCATGGGATCTACTTAATGTTTGGGTACTTGCCAGGTACTTATGGCCTGGATTGGCCGCTGTTGGAGACAGGATGCTGGGCTTGATGGACCCTTGGTCTGACCCAGTATGGCATTTTCTTATGTTCTTAACTATTGTTCGTCCCCACACGGGAATCCTGGGACGCAGAAAGTAAAGGTATCTGGTGGGGTGAAGGAGAGAATGAGGGACTGTGGAAGAGACCATCTCATTCTGTGTGCCCCTGGGTGTAATTAAAAGGATCCGTCCCGCCCATCAGGAACCTGTGTGAAGGGCAGGGCACTGCATGGTTTGCCAGCCTGCAAGGGCTGCAGGATGCCCCACGGTGGATTTTCTTAATGTTCAGTTGCTGCTGTTGACCTCGAGTCCCCACTGCTGTAGGAGAGAAGCAGCGCCACTGCGGCAGGCTTGGATTTAGGCCTGAAAGTGGTAGTGACCCTCTGGCACCTATAAAATTTGGCACCGGAGGCAGTTGCCTGTATCTAAATCCGGGCCTGTTTCAGGTCCCTTAAGGGTTTTGTTTTTCCCCCCCTTTTGGAGTGCCTCTGTAACTGGTCTAGTAATGAACAAAAAACACGGCCCACACTGTAACTGTTGTTGAAAAAATAAAATCCTTTCCTGGTCAGTCCATTGCAGGAAACAAAAACATCCACAGCCAGTGCAGTAAGGCTTAGAACGCAGTCGGTACAGAAAAATAAACTCCACCAAGAAATCAGTCTCATGCCATGTCATATGCTGCACAGCCTGTCAGGTAAGCTCTCCTGAGCAGGCACGCCCTTTCTCAGCTCTTCCCCTGCACTTATTCCTCTGCCTGAAGCTCGATTTCTTTTTTCTCTCCGTCTCATCCAGTCTACAAAGCAGATAAGCCTCTGGCCGAATCCTTTTTTTTTTTCAGACAGCAGTTCTCGAGACCTTCTCCTGTTAGGCAGGCAGGCTTCCTTCTGAGCTCTTCTTTTCATTATATCTCTGGACCCCCCAAGAACAGACGCCCCTAACCTGAAGGCCTGGACACCCAGGACAGGAGGCTCCCTCCAGCGCCCCCTCCTAGAATGTCCTCCCCTCTTGGAAGTAGAGACCTGAAGGACCTCATCCTTGGAAAGAGAGACTTGAGGAACTCCGATGCCCGGGAGTTTGGTTAAACTCATGACACCTCCCACTGGGGACTGTCAGCCCTCTTCAAACGCTTCTACCCTGCTCGGGCATCACGCGTGTCATGCGGGATCTGTTGGGACCCCCTTGCACTGTCCTTTCTGTGCAGGACAGTCTCAAAAGCCGTCCCAAAGTCTTGGACTCCGTACGCAGGGTGAAGATTTTTTTTTTTTTTTTTTTTAAATTACTGTATTTGTGCATCTGTTTTTCTTTAGAGGATTTTTTTGTTTTCCAAGCTTTCAGCGGCACCGTCGCCCCATTCATTGGTGTGATGACACCGTCTCGGGCTCAGACGAGAAGTGGGGGCGTCGCTCACCTTCATTAGTAAGATACTTTGCTGTTTTGGCCATTGTGAATTTGAAATGTGGCACAAATTTGTCTCTGCTGTCAAAAGGCACGAATCAATTTTGAGTGCAGGCTGTGCATCAAGTTAATTAACCTCGGCACGAACGGTCGCGGTCTTGGATCTTGAGAAGCTGAGACAAAAACTGATGGGTCTTACGTTTTCAGTGTTGCCGTTCCTCTGAATGAAGAACTTTTTTTTTTCAGTTAATGAATGGCTTGTTAAAGGTCAGGGAATTTAAGGGCCTATTTACTAAGCTGCAGTTTTTAACACCCGATTTATTCAAAGGCGTTAGGCCTTTAATAAATCCCATGTAAAATGCCCAACCCTGCCTATCCCATGTCTTGCTGACCAAAAGCAGATAGGGACTCATAGAAACATAAAAATATGGACATGACGGCAGAAAAGGACCCAAATGGTCCATCCAGTCTGCCCAGCAAGCTTATAGTAGTACCTGCCGCGCCGTGCAGGTTACCCCCACGCTTCTCAGTTTCCCAAACTTTAAAAGTCAGGTCCCTCATTAGTTAACAAGAAGAGATAATTAATTGAAAGGTTTCCATGCCTTTTCTCAGTTTGGTTGTTGTGCAAAAGTGCTCCTCACGGGAACCATTTCCATACCGGGAGTCAAACCTGGGCGAAAACCAGGAAACCTCACTGCTAAACCATATGGGACAAGGGCAAAGAGCTCACGCTGGCCTCGAACCAGCAAACTGCTGAGGCAAATGGCTAGAGCCTTCCCTGTGAGCCGTCGTCAGAGTGTGAATCGGCCCCGGCTGATCTTATGCAGGACTATGTAAGGTCAGCTGGTGCCATTTCACATGGTGGAGGCAGAGGCTGGAGAGAGTAGCTTTCTTCACCCCCGTCTGAATTTGGACAGTGCCAGATAGGGTAGGCAGGAGAGTGGGGTCCCATAGATAGGGTTCCTTCAGCTCGGGATGGGGCCTTGACTTTGAATCAAAGGGGTGAGGGCGGTGGTAGGAGGGAGAGTTAAAAGCCTGGGAGGTATTGATGGCCCATTGGTAGGGGATGGCAGGTGAAGTGCTAGGGCCTGGGCGAGTATGAGGACTGTGAATTGAGGCATGTTGGATTTAAAACCCACCCGGCGTTCTTTGACCATTTGTGGGGTGACGGATGAGGGTTTAAGGCCCGAGGAACCTTATTGCTTACTCTGTTTGGAGGGGGGTTGGATCTTTGGCTACGAGGAACCTTACCGTTGACTGGCATGGCTAGGGGAAGGCTGGCGCTCCAATCAGAGCTTGCGTTATCCAACAGCAAGTAATACAAAATCTTCTTCAGCTATTTTAATATTAATGAGCTGCTTTGCATGAATTTATGTGAGATACAGTTCATTAAAATAGCTTTGTGTGTTACGCAGCCATTCTTCATTAATGGTAAGACAAACACATGCACTGCCATTAACACAGCCATGTAACAAGAAAAAGGGTGTAGCTGCTGTTTAGCAAATAGGTGCCCTCCCTTACTAAAAACAAATCTTCTGTTTGCATTTTCATAGAATATCCACAAGATGGTAGTAGAGGCACATAGGAGTATAAGATGATGCTTATGAAATACATAGTAACTATAAATTCCCTAGGCGTATTTTCCAAGGGTGAAATATTTGCTAGACCACAAAAGAAAAAAAAGACATCTATATAGTTCCCTCTCTTTAATTTTTATTCTACCGAATAATAGTGCTTGTGAGAGGTACTGGATTGACAACACAATTCTCCATTTAGCTACAGAACAGGCCCAGCATGGGCTATGCCAATCACAAGCTTCTCTTATACTGCCCCATCACAGAACAGGTGCAGCATAGCTAGCAGCAGTGCATGCTTTACACACACACACACACACACACACACACACACAATAGATGCAGGAGCTGGGCCAGCTTCCTTCCCCACCCAACACAAATACAGTGCCTCATCCCAGACTAGGTACAGCATTGGCGTCAGTAGTGCCAGCTTCCCTCAGACACACTCTCTCATCACAGAGCAGAGAGTACAGACAACGGCAGTGCAAGCTACGTGCCACACATGCACACGCTTACCCCACCACAGCCCAGACAACAGCCCCTCCCCTCAACATACGTCCACACAAACTTCCGCATGAGAGGCCAGGTGCAGCACGGCTTGCACAGCAAATGAGCATTGAAAGGCTTCGTTGAGCCCTTCTATTTACAGTGCACATGAAGTCGCAGCACAGCTGCTTACCTTCAGCAGTAATCACAGTAACAGTCACCATTCACATACAGGATTCACACATTAGGACAGCAGTGAGGCAGGAGCTGCCTTCTCCTGGAGACCTGGGCCTGGTCTGCTGATCCCAGATTTACCTTAAATCCCCACAGGGCTCTCTCCCTCTGTGGGGATTTAAGGTAGACCAGGCGTAGTAAGGCCACTCCTTCACAGGCACCTTTGGGTAAGCAAAAAAGTGTGCTCTCATCCTGTACACAACATATATATATGCTTAAATTATACTTAACTGATAATTTTCTTTCCTTGAATCCTGCCAGACCAGTCATTACGTTTGGGATTTCCCTCTTTCACAGCTGATGGAGACAGAGAGACACATTTTTCATGACCTCACTCAGGGCTATAAAGGAAGCGTGGCCCTGGCCAATACCAATAGGCTACTGCCAAAAGTATTGTGACCACTGGGACCAGTTCTGAGCGAGGCACAAATGTAAGATGAGGGAAGGATATTGGCAGCAGAAGGAGGACACTGTCGGGCACATCTCACATGATGCCCTGAGTCCCCCTGATCCTCCTTGCCCTTGTCTCCCTGTGTGGGATCCTGACTGGTCTAGTAGGATTCAAGGAAAGAAAATGATCAGGTAAGTATAACTTAACCTTCCTTATCAAACTGCTAGACCCGCCATTACATATGGGAGTTACCAAAGCTTCCCCTTGCTGGGGCAAGAGATGATGGCTGTCTTACTTCTAACACAGTGACTGACAGACTGAAGGCCGGTGTGTCCCAATAGGTGAACTAGGCAGTCGCCTAGGGCGCCAGCCATTAGGGGGTGGCAAAGAGCAGCCATGTGGGGCCATGAGTGGAGCCCATCCCACTCATGGCCGAGAGGAGTAGAGACTCGGCGGGCCGTGAGCAGCCCCTGTGTGTGTGAGAGGGATTGTGTGTGTATGAGAGAGCAATGGTGTTAGTGAGAGAGAGGGAGGGAGCCTGTGTAAGGGTGAATGTGTGAATGAGACAAGGAACCTAAGTGTGTGTAAGACAAGGGGCCTGTCTGAGTGAATGAGGTCGGGGCCGGAGCAATGCAGAAGGTTCACCTTGGGTGCCTAATACTCTTACACCAGTCCTGGACAGACTGTATGACTAATCTATAGTGTTCAAGAAGATGCAATGATGACCATGCCGCTGCCTTGCCTGTTTCTTCTGGCGAGGCTGAAGTGCCTCTGCCCAGAATGAGGCTTGTGCCCTTGCAGAGAAAGCATGGAGCACTATCAGGGCCTGCTATCCAAAAATAGGTAGGCCAATGCCTCCATATGGTATGGTGGCCTTAGAGGCTGCGTACTTCTTTTTGGGTCCCAAGTATCAGGAACAGCTCATCTGTTCTTCTATAGGCATCACAAGAGAATCTACAAATATAAAACATAGAAACATAGAAATGATGGCAGGAAAGGACCAAATGGTCCATCCAGTCTTCTCAGTAAGCTGATGGTAGTATCTGTTGCGTGGTACAGGTCACCCCCATACTTAGTTTCCCAGACTATAAAAGTCAGGGCCCTTGTTGGCTGCTGTCTGAGTCCAGTTCCCTGTTATCACTTGCCGTTGAAGCAGAGAGCAATGTTGGAGCTGCATCAAAGTATCAGGCTTATTGGTTAAGGGTAGTAACAGTCGTATCAGCAAGTTACTCCCCAGACTGTAAAAGTCAGGGTCTTTGTTGGTTGCTGTCTGAATCCAATTCACCTTTTCCTCTTTTCTCCCTGCTGTTGAAGCAGAGAGCAATGTTGGAGTTGCATCAACAGTATGAAGGCTTATTGGTTAAGGGTAGTAACCGCCGCACCAGCAAGTTACCCCCATTCTTTTCTTCATTTCCGTCCTCTGGCCTTTAGGGATTCAATGTTTATCCCATGCTCCTTTGAATTCTTCTTCACCACCTCCTCCAGAAGGGCATTCCAGGCATCCACCACCTTCTCCATGAAGAAATATTTCCTGATGTTGGTTCTGAGTTGTCCTCCCTGGAGTTTCATCATGTGACCTCTAGTTCTACTGAAAAAGGTTTGTTGATTGCACATCATTAAATCTTTCAGGTATCCTCCAGGTATACGTATTTAAGTCCTTCAACCTCTCCTCATAAGTAATTTGATGGAGAACCCCCACCATTTTGTTTGCCCTTCTCTGGACCGCCTCCATCCTGTCTCTGTCCCTTTTGAGATACGGCCTGCAGAACTGAACACAGTACTCCAGGTGAGGCCTCATCAAGGATCTGTACAAGGGGATTATCACCTCCTTTTTCTTACTGGTTATTCCTCTCTCTATGCAGCCCAGCATTCTTCTGGCTTTAGCTATCGCCTTGTCACATTGTTTCACCATCTTCAGATCGCTAGACACGTATCACCCAAGGACCTTCTCATGGCTGTGTACAACAGCCTGTCACAACCCATCACATACACCTCTTTTGGATTACCGCACCCCGGATGCATGACTCTGCACTTCTTGGCATTGAATCCCAGCTGCAATATAGTCGCCCACTGTTCAAGCTTCCTTAAATCCCGTCTCATTCTGTCTACGCCTTCCGGCGTGTCCACTCTGTTGCAGATCTTAGCATCATCCGCAAATAGTAAAACTTTACCTTCTTTCCTTTCTGCAATGCCGCTCACAAAGATATTGAACAGAACCAGTCCCAACATCGATCCTTGTGGCATTCTGCTTAACACCGTTCTGTCTTCAGAATAGGTTCAATTTACCACTATACGCTGTCTTTTATCTGTCAACCAGTTTGTAATCCACGCCACCACCTTGGTGCTCACTCCCAAGCTTCTTATTTTATTCACAAGCCTCCTAAGTGGGACCGTATCAAAAGCTTTGCTGAAATCCAAGTAGATCACATCGAGCGATCTTCTTCGATCTAATTCTTTAGACACCCATTCAAAAATAATCAATCAGATTTGTCTGATATATATTTAATAATCACGGGTTTTAAATTTTTCCTAACAGCCCCTGTTGCTGAGGGCTGGAATGGCCTTTGCTTCCCTTGAAAAGCTGATACTAGCTTGGGTAGGAAAGATGGAACAGGACCTTGAGAAATTCATAGATATAAGGATCTCTGCAGAACTGAGACTGCCGCTCTGAGATCCACCTTAGCCATACAAAGATCATTCTTGAAATGGTCCTTCATGGATTCCCATTTTAATGGCCTGAGTGTTGTGAACCTGCCCGCGACGAGCGCGGGCAGGCCCCCTACCTTTGCAGCCTGTCGGGCCGCTGACACTGTCCACTCAGCTGCTCCTCAGAATGCGGCAATCCGCCGCAGCTGCCGCCCTCTGCGGTCCGGAGGCAGCGGCGGTCTCCTGCCCTGCGCGGAAGGGCTGAGCCGCCGGGACCCTTCCCACGCGGTCGGGACCGCCGCTGCCGCTCCTGCTCTCCCCCGACGCGCCTGGAGTCGCTCCTGGGGTCCTCGGGAGGCAAGGGAGTCGTCCTTGCCGCTGCCGGGGTCTTCACCCGGCAGGGAAGCCATCCCTGCCAGTGCCTACAGCCTGCCTTCCATCTTTGCGGCAGGGAGCCACTGTTCCTGGGCCCTCCATGTGGCAAGGACGCCACCATCATGTCTGCTCTCCTCCTGCCTTCTCCTAGGCGCGGGCGCGTGCCTCTTCTCTTCATTTAAAGGGCCAGCGGCGGGAAAAGGTCCCGTGGCCCTCTTCAGTGATGTCATCGTCCTGCTTTGCTTCAGCCCTATAAAAGGGGCCCTGTGTCAGTCCAGCTTTTGCTTTTGCAAGGAGTTAGATGCTCCTGGATGTTCCTGTCCTTTGCTCCAGGAGTCTTTTCTGTTCCATCGCTTCTTCAAGGTCCTGTGTTTCCTGTTGGAGCTCCTGTATCTTCGTCCGAGCCTTCGTTCCTGATGTTCTGCTGTCCTGTGAGTTTGTTCCTGAAGTCCGTGATTCAGTCGAGATGTTCGTCTTCCGTTCCTGATGTCCACGATCCAGTCCAGATGTCCGTCTTCCATTCCTGATGTCCATGATCCAATGCAGATGTCCATATTCTGTTCCTGATGTCCATGATCCAGTCCAGATGTCCGTCTTCTGTTCTGATGTCCGTGATCTAGTCCAGATGTTCGTCTTCTGTTCCTGATGTCCATGATCCAGTCCTGATGTCCGTCTTCCGTGCCTGATTTTCGTGATCCAGTCCAGATGTCCATCTTCTGTTCCTGATGTCCGTGATCCAGTCCAGATGTCCTGAACCCCTGGTTCCTCATCGTCACCTTTCCTAGCGTGCCATGTCATGGTCTGCGACCAGCCCCGTGGGTGGGCTGAGTAGGGCGCCTCGTGGTACAAGGCCTTCTTCACAGCTGCAGCGCAAGTCTCCGGAAGACTTCTGCCTGAAGTCTTGTTCCTGGTCTATGGAGTTCTTTGTGTCTGCTCCGTCCATGTTTTAGTCTCTACATGAATCTTTGCTGCCCCAGCATGGTCCGCGACCAGCCCCGTGGGTGGGCTGTGTAGGACACACTGCGTCGCAGTCTTAACCCAGCACTTTGATCCTGAATCCTCGTCTTCAGTACCTTGCTCCTGAATCCTTGTCCAAGTGTCTTCGCCTGAGTCTTCGTCTGAGCCTTCCATGTTCCAAGGCCTTCGTTTGCCCCTGACCTCCATCCGGCCTGCCGCTTCTTGCCGTTACCCAGCAGCAGGTCCGAAAGGGCTTGGAACGGTCGGAGCACTGTTTAAAGACCACTATTGCGTTGTTGGTGTTCCCGGAGCATGCAGGTCCGGTGGAGGGTCAGTGCCTTCAGTCATCCTTGTCTTCAGTCCAGCCTTGCCCTTGCTCCAGATTCCATTGTCTGTCTTCAGTCCAGCCTTGCTCCTATCCAGCCCATGCTCTGGCATGCCTTGCCTGCCTCAGCACCTCTTCGGAGTTCCTCTGAGGTCAAGCCGTGGTCCAAGAACACACAATCCCCTAGAAAGTGGAACCGCTCTCCTAGCGCTTCCTAACAGTTTGCGAAGGCCATGTGTTCGGCGTTCATGTCCTTGTGATGGGCCATGCTTAGTTCCGGAGTTTCTATTCCAAGAAATGTTTCTTAAAAACGTTTTGTTCATAATTAGATAATTCTGTCTTGACCAAATTATTCTGTAGAATCTCAACTTTTCCCAACCTCTCCTCGCAAACTCTGATTTCATTATTATGTTGAGAAACTGAGTTTTCTAAATTTATTACTTTCTGTTGCGAATTTACATTAATATTAGTCAATTTTATAATTGCAGTTTCTAGGGACTTGATCGCAACCCACAGTGTCTCCATGGTAATCTCTGTAGCTTTTGTAGGCATAATTATTTCTAACACAGGCATTACTTCTTTATCTCCCCCTGCAGCTTGGTCCCCAATTTCCAACCCATCTGTATGCTGAATATTAGTTTGCAAAAAACTTTCTTCAGCAGGTAGAGGATTAACTAAACTTGTTAACAAAGAATGGGATGGGGTGGGGGAGGGGGTGTTGGGAGCTCCGGGGCTCAATGAGATGGCTTCGGCCTGAGAGTTAGTTCCTCGCTCGAGGACCAACTCAACTGCAGCCTTCTCCTCCGGTACCATTTCTGCTGCTGCCATAAAGAATGAGGAAATCTGAGATTGTATAGGTCCAGGTAAGGGAGACAAAGACATAGCCTCCCTAATTCGCTCCTTCCTGTTAGTATGAGGCATAACAATTTAAGGTAATATTTCAAATAATAGAAAGAGCAGATCCTCTTTACTTTATGCTTATCTGTTATTTATTTACAATCTAGTATCTCTTGGGTGGGGATGAGAGAGAATGGAGGAAAAAATAGTAATTTCTTACTTAAGTCCAAATTCCAAGGAAAATGTTCACAAAGAGAGCTCCAACTCATTGTTATCCAGAGAGAAGAAAAATTTCAAAGAAAGTCATGCGCCCCTTTGGCGCGCGTGGCTTCGGCAGTGCGTTGGTGGCGTTGACACGCCGCAGGGAGGCCGGTTTTGAGAATATTTAGAGAATAATTTAAAATATGTCAATTTAAGGATTATAAATTTTCCATTTCAGAAATTGATCCCCCCTAGGGAAATGTTTCGGGAATATTTGCAGCAATACGTACTTAAAATGCCATTACAGTCTATTCCTGCAATGGCAAAAATTTATTATTTACCTAAAAAACCAGGAGTGAAGTTTTAGAAACTACTTTAGATACTGATATTTCAGAGAGCGCATCGATATTGGTATCATTTATGTTCCCTACAGAAAGAGATTCTGTGTTACGTTTATTTTTGAGACATAGGATGGAAAAATTTCATGGGCAACAGATCTGGGTATATCCAGATCTGGCCAGAGAGACCCAAATTAGAAGGCAAGAATTCCTTAAATTAAAATCTGAAGTTCTTGCTAGGGGTGCCAGATTTTTGTTAAGGTACCCCTGTGAATGTAAGATATGGTTTAAGGAACATAAATACGTTTTTTATTAAGTAACATTTCTTCAGGCATTTCTGGAATCTCACCCCCTTATTGCAGAGATTGGTTATTTATTATTTATTTATTTATAACTTTTATATACCGAGGTTCAATTAACAGAATTAATTATCACTTCTTTTTACATTACAACCAGCAAACAACAACAGTGACAGAGTCTTGTCTTACATTGAACAAGGTGGAGAAAACTTGGATAAACATAACAAGGGAGAAAGCAAAGTATAACCGTAGTGAAATGTACTAGAAGGGTGAAAAAAACCGGTAGCGGGGGGGGGTTGGTTAAGGGGGAAAAGGGGATGAAAAATAGCGGCTTTGTTAGAGAGCATATGTAAAATACTGCTGTTATCTCTGGTTGAAAAGGGAGGAGAAGAAATTCTTACTCCCTTTTTTCGTTCTTTTTTCCTTTATTTCGATCTTTAAATCTATAATAAATATCTTTTGGATTTCTTTAAGGAAAAAACTGATAAAAATAATTACTTAATGTGTTAAAATTTAAGAAAAAATCTATACTAATTTTATTTTTTTTCTCTTTCTGTATCAGTATACATTATAATGTTTATGTTATAATATATAAAATTTATAAATTAAAAATTAAAAAAAAACCCGAAAAAACGTTTTGTTCAAGTTTTCTCTGAGAATTTCCTGACCTGCTGGAGGTGCCAGCTTGTTTTGAAATTTTTTTTCCTACACTGCTAGAGGCTCTAGCATCTGCTTCCACAGAGTGTCTTCTTAAAAGCTCATATAGCCTGGGTACATTTTTGTTGTACGACCTGCAGGAGGCGCCTGCACCCAGGTTCACCAGCATCCACCAAGCTGTAAGCTTCTGGTTCATGTTCTTCGCTTCCACCTTGTCCAGAATTTTTAATTTTTTTTCTGACATTTTTTATTCTACCAGCAGGAGTCGCCTGCCCCATAGAGCTTCTTGCTGGAAATCTTACACATCTTGTCCATCAAGTTCACCGTCCTAAAGAGGATATCTACACCCTTCTTGGTTATCAACTCACCAGCCTTATGATACTTCTCTCCAGACGACCTGCAGGAGGCACCTGCACCCCATCTGTTGTTATTCTTTGAATGGGGCTTGGATTATCTTGCATCTCTTCCTTGAGTTGAGCCAGCAATTTCTTTGCTTGTCCAGCTCAGCTTCTTCAGTTCTTCCAGCTACCACATTCTAGCTTCGCTCACCATCCTGAGCTCAAGACCACCGACCCTTTTCTGCGATTCCTTGCTTCCAATGTTCCCTCTGCAATTTTACACCTCCCACGGAGAGCAATTGGAGACCTCTTCTCTGGAATCCACTGCAAGCTTTGTCATCCAAGTAAGGTGCCTGTCTAAGTGTGCCTTTCCAAGTACATCCTCTCCTGGCTTGCTCTCAAGTACTCCAGAGGACTTCACTCTTCTACCACATCCGTCAGCCTTTTTCGGTCGGCCTTCCTTGCCTGGGTCCTGTCCTGTTCCTTTGGCATTGGACCTCTCTACCATCAGTCAAGGACCACTCCAGCTTGAGTGTCAACTTGCCAAGCATCACTAAAATTCTACCCTTGCCTAAGGGCCCACTCCTGAAAGAAAATTACAAGGAGTTCTGTGCCTGCACTACTTCATCCTTCACAACAGCTTCAGTCCTAAAGAAGTATTAAGGACTTCCGTCTGTATCCAGCCTTTCCAAGTCTAGATGGAGCCTAAACCTCTACCACTTTGATTATAGAACCAAGATGCCATCTTGCGGTTTTGCAACCCCGAACCTTGCCTGACCCGCGCCTTCAGCATTCTGTGTTCTGTGTACGTCTTGTCTGGACCTTGACCACTTCTGTTCTGCTCAAGGATTCTTCTCGCTACAGTTCCTCGCCAAGAAGTTCCAGTTTCTGCGCTTGGATCCTTGATTGCCCCCTGATGGTATGGAGTATACCTTCTTCTCTCCAAGCTGTTGACAAGAGGCTTGGGGAGGGGATCTTTGAGGAGGGGGTACTGTTGTGAACCTGCCCGCGATGAGCGCGGGCAGGCCCCCTACCTTTGTGGCCAGTCGGGCCGCTGACACTGTCCTCTCAGTTGCTCCTCAGAATGCGGCAGTCCGCCGCCCTCTGCGGTCCAGAGGCTGCAGCAGTCTCCTGCCCTGTGCAGCAGGGCTGAGCCGCTGGGACCCTTCCCACATGGTCGGGACCGCTGCTGCCGCTCCTGCTCTCCCTGACACGCCTATTGCCGTTCCTGGGATCCTCGGGCAGCAAGGGAGTTGTCCTTGCTGCTGCCGGGGTCTTCAGCCTGCAGCCTACCTTCCATTTTCGAGACAGGGAGCCACTCTTCCTGGGCCCTCCACGTGGCAAGGACGCCACCATCATGTCTGCTCTCCTCCTGCCTTCTCCTAGGCATGGGTGCACGCCTCTCCTCTTCATTTAAAGGGCCAGAGCAGGAAAGGTCTCATGGCCCTCTTCCATGATATCATCGCCCTGCCTTGCTTCAGCCCTATAAAAGGGACCCTGTGTCAGTCCAGCTTTGCCTTCGCAAGGAGTTAGATACTGCTGGATGTTCCTGTCGTTCGCTCCAGGAGTCTTCTCTGTTCCATCGCTTCTTCATGGTCATGTGTTTCATGTTGGAGCTCCTGTGTCTTCGTCCGAGCCTTCGTTCCTGATGTTCCATGTCCAGATGTTCTGCTGTCCTGTAAGTTTGTTCCTCAAATCCATGATCCAGTTCAGATGTTCGTCTTCTGTTCCTGATGTCCATGATCCAGTCCAGATGTCTGTCTTCCGTGCCTGATGTTCGTGATCCAGTCCAGATGTCCATCTTCTGTTCCTGATGTCCGTGATCCAGTCCAGATGTCCTGAACCCCTGGTTCCTCATCGTCACCTTTCCTAGCGTGCCATGTCATGGTCTGTGACCAGCCCCGTGGGTGGGCTGAGTAGGGCGCCTCGTGGTACAAGGCCTTCCTCACACCTGCAGCGCAAGCCTCAGGGGGACTTCTGCCTGAAGTCTTGTTCCTGGTCTATGGAGTTCCTTGTGTCTGCTCCGTCCATGTTTTAGTCTCTTCATGAACTGTGCCGTCCCAGCGTGGTCCGCAACCAGCCACAGGTGACTGTGTGGGGTGCGTCCTGGTGCAGGCGTCTACAGTTCCTGGGACATGTTCCTTTCACTCGCTCCACTATAGAGTCTGCCCTGCATCCAGCGTGGTCCGCGACCAGCCCCACGGGTGGGATGGGTACAGGAGCGGATTGACGATGTCGGACCGGCCCGGGTATTCGCCGTCCAGGCCGGCCCACGACGCATCACGTGGTCTGCCGAGCGTGGCTCTATCACGGCCGCGCACGGCAGACCACGTGATTGGAGCAATCGGCCCACCGGGGGATGCCCGATCCCCCGATAGGCCAATCCACCCCTGGCTGTTAGGGGTGCGCTGTGTCACAGTCTCAACCCAGCACTTTGATCCTGAATCCTCGTCTTCGGTACCTTGCTTCTGAATCCTCGTCAAGTGTCTTTGCCTGAATCCTCATTCAAGTGTCTTTGCCTGAGTCTTCGTCTGAGCCTTCCATGTTCCAAGACCTTCATTTGCCCCGACCTCCGTCCGGCCTGCCGCTTCTTGCCATTACCTGAAAGGGCTTGGAACGGTCGGAGGACCGTTCAAAGACCACCATTGCATAGTTGGTTTTCCTGGAGCGTGCATGTCTGGTGGAGAGTCAGTGCCTTCAGTCCAGCCTTGCCCTTGCTCCGGATTCCATCGTCTGTCTTCAGTCCAGCCTTGCTCCTGTCCAGCCCATGCTCGACTGCAGGAGGTCGTTCAGCGGGGGTTCCGGACTGCCGCTGAACGACCTCCTGCAGTCGATCTCCTGCCGGCGCCATTTTCCGTACGGAAAATGATTCGCGGCAGGAGATCGTTTTCCGGACCCCCGCTGGACCCCCAGGGACTTTTTGGCCAGCTTGGGGGGGCCTCCTGACCCCCACAAGACTTGCCAAAAGTCCAGCGGGGGTCCGGAACGACCTCCTGCAGTCGAATCGTGTTGGTCTATGGCCGCCGCCATTTTGAAAAATGGCGCCGGCTGAAGACAACACGATTCAATTGCAGGAGGCCGTTCCGGACCGCTGCCGTTCCGGACCGCCGCTGGACCCCCAGGTAATTTAAGGCATTTGGGGGGGGGGTTCGGGAGGGTGGGGGATTTAATTTAAAGGGTCGGGGGTGGGTTTTAGGGGGTTTTAGAGTGCCGGCTCACGATTTTCACGATTTTCACGATACTTTAAACACCCAAATGGCAACAATACGATTCCCTCCCCCTCCCAGCCGAAATCGATCGTTAAGACGATCGAGGACACGATTCACATCTCTAGTGGCATCATTACCATTTCCCTTCCCTCTTCACCCAGCATCATAATCGTCTCTCTCCTGGTTTCATCCTCTTCTTCCCTTCACCATCCCCACCCCCTACTGGCATCAGCATCATTACCTTCTCTCTCCCAATATCTCTTCCCTCTCCCTCGTCTCGCTTTTACAGTGAAATTTCAATGGTAGTAGGCATTCATTCTCCCAAATACAATCATTGCTTGACAACCACAAACCATTTAGATCAAAATATATTATTTTGGAAATGAAAATGATATTCAACTGAATGAAAACAATTCTAAACTGGCAAGGGAGGAGTGGGGATTGGGTCCCTGGGGGATGAGGAGGAGCATCACTGACGGGGAGATGGTGGTTGGTTTGGTGGGGCCCGGGCCATGGCCATGGGCAATTGAGCTCCAGCAATTACTCAGAGCAGCTCAATCACTTGCTCTTGGCCATGTCTCAGGTGCTCCAAGTTTACCACCATCAGTATCATGAGCCCTTCCATGGAGTCCAGACTCCAGCTCAACCAGACCCTCAGAGCCAACACAGCATCCAAGCATGCCATGATGGGCGTCCATTAAAGACCTTTGTCCATGTGATATAGTTCTGCCAGAGAGTTAGCAATCTGATGTGAATCTGCTAGGGAGTTAGCAATTTGTTCAGAATCTGTTAGGGAGTTAGCAGTCTCTGTTATAGTTGTGGGTGGATCCTTGGGCCGGTGGCAGATGACCTCGCCCCCGGGGGAAGATCCCGAGAGGGACCACCGGTCAGGCTCAGAGCTTGGAGACAGACACACACTAGTTCTTTTATTAAACAGTATATGGAACCACCAGAGGTGGCAGTAGTGAGCTGGAAGTGCCCGGCTGGGCTGTAGTCCCTCAGATACTGGAACAGCGATCCCTGGAGGCTGAGCTGTAGAGAAACTGAGATATAGTGAGTAGGCAGGGTATGCAGATGGTAACACTCACACAATGTCCCAATAAAGCCCAGGCGCTGGAATGTATAAGCCCTCGAGGAGTGAGTACCTGGTTCCAGGGAAAGCTCTGAGAGAGCGATGGTAACTCACTGATGTAGCTGATATAGTTGGTAGTGATGACTTCCAGGCAGAAGAGTATATGAAGAAAGTCTGGGAACAAGGGCCCTCGAGGAGTGAGTACCGGTTCCAGACTGGCACCTGAAAAACAAAGGAGAGAGTGAGGCCCCCGAGGAGCAGGTACCTCTGGTAAGTCAGAGGAGGCAGAGTAGCTTAGGTAGTGAAACCCTTGCTAACTCGATGTGTTACCAAATACTGAGACCTTAAAGATCCGTCGCGGGTGACGTCATCTTCGGGGGACGCCCCTGAGGTTCACGCCATTGTCGGTACATCAGTCGGGGCCGCGTCGCGTGTGCGCCCCTAGGCCTCCAGGAGCATGGCGGATAGCAACATCGAGCCGGTCGGGAACGCCCAAGACTTGTGGCAAAAGGACGCCGCGGCAGCCAATCTTCCCATGGTCGGAGAGGGAGGCGCCAGAGAGGTAAGGAGGGCGGAGAGAGGGCGTTGGGCACCGACGGACACACCATGCATACCAAAATCTTGGACATCCTTGAAAGAAGCTGGACTTGTGCACCTTTTTTATTATTATTTTTTAATTAACATTGCATGTTTTATTTTCCAGGTTGTTTTTTGGGTATAAAGTTGGGTATAAAGTTGATAATTTTAAATGTTATTTTGTCATTTGTTACCACGGCTTAGGTAACAGGTTTCATCAAGTGTCCCACCACACACAGCAAGTTCTCATGCATGGTGAGAGGCTGTGAGGAGACGGATGCTGATGCTGGGGGCTTATGAGAGAGGTAAGGAATGGATATATGGATCACACGTACATTAATCTTCAGAACAGAGTCCAGTATGGAAATTCAAGAGAATTTATTTTTACAATTAGAAAAAAATGGACAAAAAACACATCAAAGAAATGTTGGGTTTCTGGTCCATCCATGGGCCTCCAATTATAGCCTCCTGAAATAAAACACAAAACAGGTTTTAGATTTTCGCACGCCAGTGATGTGAGTTGGCAACAGGGCAAGGGGACTCATGCTAGTGATGGGAGTTGGTGGGAACCTGTGCAAGGGATGTCTACGCTTGCGAGGATGTTAAGGACATAGGGATCACAGATACATAAATCCACAGGACTGACTCCATTAAAGATATTCAATTAATTTACTGCTAAAACTGGATCAATTAATTCACCAGATATATTTTTTTAACAGATATTACTGGATCAATATATTTAAAAGTGGAAAGGGGTTATTGGTATCATAGCTAACAACTTACATGAGAAATAATTGGTGATGCTCCTTTGGCAAGCCTTGGAGAAAAAATATATATCTACTAAATTGAGAGACAGTTATTTTAAACTTCTTATGCTACGAAGGTTAAAACCATTTCTTGAAATGAATGATTTTAGGACAGTTCTTCAAGCTCTGATTTTTTTTTCTAATACCGATTACTGCAATTCACTGTTTCTAGGACTCCCTCAATCCACAACCCACCCCCTTCGGGTATTACAGAATGCTGCCGCTAGAATGTCGACTGGGAGTAAAAAATACGATCATATTACTCCGGTTTTAATTTCTCTACACTAGTTACCAATTACATATCGCACACAATATAAAACTGCTTGCATATTACGCAACATTATTTATGGCGAAAAAACCAGAATGGCTAAATACGGCAATCCGTCTGCACATCCCTCAAAGAAACCTGAGGTCGGCAAATAAAGGCTTATTAACAATTCCGTCATTAAAGCCAGCATGCCTTAGTCAAGTGCGAGATCGAGCGATATCACTAACCGGCCCCAAACTCTGGAACACGTTACCAGCCCAGATAAGACTTCAAGCAGACACTAAGAAATTTAAGACAGAGTTTAAGACATGGCTTTTTGGATGTGCATATGAAGATATTAACTAATAAATGATTTCATGCTTAAGGTTTTAGTTTTAAGACATTTTTTATTTTCTCTGCTTATTTTCGTTTTAATGTTTGTAATTTATATTGTAGCTGTGCCTTTTTATGATTTTACGATTTTTAGTACTTGTACTGGCTCTTATTTATTTATTATTTTATAGTTATCTATTTACCTGAATTTTGATTCTATTAATGATTTATTGAATTTTTCTTACTTTCATTTTATTGTAAACCGTTGTGAAGGTTTTACTGATGCGACGGTATATAAAAAATAATAAACTATAATAATAAACTATTGTGTTGTCCACCTCAGCTGCTGGTTCTACAGGTGGATCTGGTGGCAAATGGAGCATGCAGCAGGCCATAACAGTGTTTGCGACCTTTTCCGCACTATATTGCAGAGCACCACCAGACCGGTCTAAACATCCGTATCGGCTTTCAGCATGCCAAATGTCCGCTTAATGACATTTCTTGTGCTGATATGTGCCTTGTTATAACGCCTTTCGGCTGCAGTGCGCAGGGACAGGAGCAGAGTTAGCAACCACAGCTTACAGCCATAGCTGCCATCACCTATAAAAGAGGAAATAAATATTGCATTAACAAACACTAGAGACTCCTCCAAACACAGACACAAATCCATACGGCATACACTCATTTTACACCTACCCCACCTCCCTAACAATACAGTGGTCCAGAAATACTTTAATAAATAGTACACAATGATATACATCTATTTTAACAATGGGCCAATGTGCTGGGCACCGCATGCTTCCATCCCACCTGTTTGTCTATAACCCCAGCCCAAAGCAAATGTAAATTACCAAGCAGCCAGCCATCACCGTATCTTTCCCGTGGGAAATGGGTTCCAAGTAAAGAATGGGCAAGGATGTAGGAATCATGGCAGCTCCCAGGAAACCTTGCCACTATATTCAGGATTTGAAGGTGTGCATCACATAACCTGCACATTCATGGAATGGAGTTTCTTGCGGTTGCAGAATGAACTCTCCCCACTTTGGGGTCAATGCGATATGAGTGCAGTCTATCACACCCAACACATTGAGCAATCTGGCTGTTTTGAAGAAACTACACCGGATTTCCTTGAAGTTGCATTGGGTCCTTTGGATAGTAGATGTATTGTTTCATCTGCTTCATCATCGCACTCACGACTTGTCCTAAGTGACGGGAGACTGAGGACTGATCCATCCTGGAAGCGATACCAACAATATTTTGGAAACTTCCTGTGGCGAAGAACCGCAAAGCACACAGAAGTTTCACCAACCCAGGCATGGCATGTTTGCGATAGGCGACGGGGTCAAGGTCAATGTGCAGGTCCTCATAAAGAGTGAAAATTGCCTTAGAGCTGAGCTGATATCTTCGCACCACATCTGTCTCAGGCAATCCAAGGAGGGTTGTCCTTGGCCGAATAGGAGGTTTGTCCTTGGCTGAATAGGATGCCAGCAGGATCTATGGATGGCTTCGGGCTATACTTACGAACAAAGGAACATAAGAACATAAGACATGCCATACTTGGTCAGACCACGGGCCTATCAAGCCCAGCATCCAGTGTTCAAAAGGGGCCAATCCAAGTTACAAGTACTTCGCAATTCAAGATAACGTGTAGGAATAGTAACTGTCCACTAATCCATGAAAATAAAACTGTTCACAAACGACTCCTACAAACCTGGCACAAACGTACAGATAAGAACACAAGGAGGGAATGGAAGAACAAAGGAATAGGCCACATGTGGATAGCATAAACAGGAAAACCAACATTTAATCGAAGGACGTGCATTATTTGTGCGTCCATGTACAAACCATGGGCGCTCCTTTCCCGGGCACTCGGGTACAGTGGCCGGGTCCTGCTCCTTTCCTGGATGTCCAGGACTTGGGCACCCGGATACAGGGATACATAATGGGTGCCTGGGTCCTGCTCCTTTCCCAGACACCCAGGACCCGGGTGCCTGGGTAGAGGCCTGTAATGGGCACCCGGGTCAAGCTCCTTTTCTGGACATCTAGGACTTGGGCGTCTGTTCGCCAACATCCATCAGTCCTGAGTTTTAATGGAGCTACTTGCTTACCTGTGCCTGTGCTACTACCCGGTCCTGTTGTCTTACGTTCTCCGGATTGTTTGCTGGAATAATTGCGCTCCTTTACCTGACATTCCTTATTCTTGCTTGCACTCGCAAAAGAAAAGTCAGCAGGACAAGAAAATGAAAATAGTCCATTGTTGAAATGACAGAAATCGCATGGAAACCTTTCACGAACCATCTACTATCGATAGTGCCACCACAATTACGCCGGGGATAGGGATGGCGCTAAATTGCATTCGTAAAAAAAACTTGTTATGGACGCCCTAGTTTTAGGAGCGTTACTGCAGAGGAAGTAATAGCTAATCGGCTCATTTGCATGCAATTTAAATGCGATGGGCGCTATTTGCTACGCACTGGTTTGCACGCACGTCTGCAGCGCTTTAGAAATGATAAACAGCAGTAGTGAATCGTGGTTTGTGCGCATTAAACATGATTTATGCATACTATTCATCTTTTTGCACACATTTGTGGCGTCATGTGCTTTTATAGCTCTCGATGCATTTGCACACTATTGGCTTTCTGCATCAGGAGTGCATTTTTTTTCTAGCACATGTGCTGAAATTCAGAGCACATTTTTTTTTTTTTTAAACGCATGTCTTATCACATTGGGCTCCCAGTCTGCCCGGCTGTTCCCCTCTACACCGTTTCCGCGAGGGTGCACCTTCCAGCTTCCGGGTCAGGATTGTTTCCTTCCCTCGCTGGTGCTCGGCCATTCTGAGCGGGCGCGCACCAACAAACCAACTCCCGGTCCCCTTCTCCCAACCATCCGTTTCTTTTTGTTCTTTGTAGCTGACCCAAGCAGGCTTTGCTGGTAGATTATTCCAGGCAGCTGCCAGCCTGTCAGTGAAGAAGAAATTACCTTTCAGCCTCTCTCCCTCCGTCCCAACTTCATATAATGACCCCCTTGTCCCTGAATTTTTTTTTATATGGGAAATTGCACCTTCCTGTACTTTATAGCAGCCTGCTAACTATCTGAACGTTTCAAACATATCTATTTGGAACCTCTCCTGTTGGCTTCTCATGCTAGTTTTCCTTACTCTCTCATTTGTCACAGTAAAAAAAACCCAAAAACCAGTAACAAGAAGTCTTGGCTGTTTTTCTTCTCTTTCTCTCTTGGTTTGCAGAGTTGCCGACTTCCTGCATGTATTCCGAAATCTGTTCCGTATCTAGTCCATCCAGTCTGTCTGGTCTTCCTGCTTTATGGGTCCCTGTCTGCAGTCAGACGTTCTGGTTGTTTTCCCAGAACAGATTGCATGCATTCTTTTTTTTTTTTTTGACTCTCTCTCTTCTGCAGTCTCTTTTGCTTCTAAAAGCCTCTGCATCTGGTTGCTCTGCCATCACCACCATTCCATCTCGGCCTCCTTAGCTTTATCCTTCCCTGGAGCTGCCCTGCCTCTTCTCCGCAGACCTCTCAGGAAATGAGCTGCCGCCTTATCTCTGCTGTACAGATCCTTCCTCTTTTCTTGTTAATGTTTTCCGTGAAACCCATTTGGACGCTATTTTCCATTTAGATCATAAAGTTATCACGTTTTCTTTTTTTTTTTTATTATTTCATTTGAAGCTCATTTATCCATCATTCCCCCTTCTCTCTTCCTTTGTTGCTGCCGCAATGATTAGTTTGTGCTGTATCTTGCTCGGTTGCACCAGGGATTTAAAAAAAAACAAAAAAAAAAAACACAACATTTTTACAGTTTTATGAAAGCACTAGGAAAAAAAAATGGGCCATTGGTGACAGCTACTTGGAGTCTGCTCTCAGCATGCATTGAATTGACAGTAGAAGCCCAGAGGGAGTCTGGAACTGACAGCTGTTTTCTAAATCTGAACAATGCAATCTCCGGGCCTTCCTCCCTTCACCCTCATCTCCAGTATCAGCGGATTTCTGAAGCTCTGCGTTGGTGGAGCTGCTGGGTTGCAAGCATTGCTGCCGTTCCAGGGCCCATGACAACGCCAGACCTCTGTCCCGAGCTGAGCGAGGAGCAGAAGCCATGTTTAAGACCTATAGGAGGGTATGAAGCATACACCCAGGAGAGAGCCCTGCAAGACAGAATGGAAGGAGAGTGCCGTGGACAGGAGGAAAGGGAGGCCAGGCTTTGAGCGGCTGGGGTCCGGTGCATACTCTTAAAACATATTTGTTTGTTTAATTTCTGTTTTCTAATAGAGTAGAGTGAGGGTGCTAGAGGTGGGTACAGACTTTTTTATTTCCCCCCCATTTCACTTTTTCTGTCGTGTTTTTATGACTGATTTGTTGTTTGTTTCATTTCTTTTGGTATCTTTAAAAAGAAAAACAAACAAATAAAATAAAATAAAAAAAAAAACCCCACAAAAACATGAAAAGTAAAATGATGTTTGCTCCACAGCCCCAAACCCCTCACTTTGTGACTCTCCCCTCATCCTCTTCGGCCTCCCCTCTGGACCTTCTTGTCCTCTTGCTGGAAATGTCTTCACGGGGCACAAGTGATCTTCAGTTGCTCCTGCCTCTCAGGTGCTGCTATTGCAAATGGCGCCAGCAGACTGAGGCCAGTTTTTTGCTGTAAAACATGGGGCCGGCCTGGGCCTGGGCCTGGGCCTGGCTAGTGCCGCTCTGTATAGTAAAAATTTACAATGGTGCTGGCCTCGGTCTTCTCATGCATTTGCAGTAGCGGCACCAGCGGGGCAGAAGACCCCCACGAACAGACCACAAGTCACACGTGGGTGCATGAATTTTGTTACAAATCCTGCAAGACACCTGCCACCGGGCGATGAAAGGGCACATCATACACACTTACTCTGTCTGACCTCATACATCCCGGTGAAGGCTCCGATGCATACGCTAAGGGACACGTTGCTGACATCCTTACATCTGTGTGACTCAGTCACTTTAAGGAATGCCACCGGCCTCACAAGGGTAATTCCTGTGTGGAATGCTGGGAGAGGACAAGCTTCAGCAGAGTTTCCACGGCACCCTGATTAGCTCCATGGGTAGCAATTAGAAATCCTGGCACCCTTAGGTGCAAAATATAATTTAACAATAGGAAAAAAAAAAAAATGGCCCTTGTTAAGCCCAGAGAAGATAGCATCCCCAGTGCAAGCACAAATGTACAAAGAAGCCACATGCCGCAGATGCAGGGCCCCTCACCCAGAGACGCTATACTAGCAGCTTCGGGAGCACAGTTTAACAAGTATAGTTAGATGGATGACTACACAAATTAGGGAAAGATTCCTGGTTAATGCTTCCTAAAAGCTGCTTATTCCTTTCTTGATAAAAATGATGATGGAGGTGGTTACTGAGTGCCTATGTGTGTATATGTATACATATGCACACACACATATATTCATATTTAATATATAAAATCAGCTTCCCCTCACTCCAGCTTAAAGATTCATGCACAGCATGTTTATTTAGGAAGAACAGGGTCATGTCCAGTCTGCCTGGGTAAATGATTTTGAAAGTTGTCCTGCCCTGTAGACTGTGCCTGTTCTGCATTGCCTTGCAGATTTCCAATTAGGAGCATAAGCTGCAAATTTCAGCCGTTATTTTTGATCTCTCTCCTAAAGAAGAATAAGCCAGACCTGTCAGCAGTATCATTTTACATCGTGGGCACAGCTGGCTCCCAGCAAGAAGAGGGCACCCCTCTTAAAAGGACGCATTGAAAGAATAAATTCTTTGGGAGCCGAGCCCACAGTGACATGCCGTTCAAGCATGCCTTGTCTTCCCTTCCCCTCCTTATTTCAGCCAGCAAAGGATGCAACACACATCAATACATACATAGCACCTGTGGAGAGAGGAGCAGCGCCGAACAGAAAAGAGGACAAAAAAAAAAGATTATAAAAGGGGAAAAAAAATCTTCAATGGAACATGCAAGGGTCACCAATGGGAAGATAAAAAGAGAGACATTATACGATCTAGAAAGACTTAAGAATACAACCCCCAAAGAAACTGTCAATTAAAAGTAAATGGAAAGGTTAGAATACAAAATAAAATAAACAGGAGCTGACCCAGAACAAATGCTGTACATTATTTGATGGTGGGTTTGGTTTTTTTTTTGCTAGAACATTTAGCCTTGGAATTGTCGTGGCTGTTTTAAAGGGACGCTTTCACGTGGCTCCCTAAACCCGAGATCGCCCAGCCAGGCAGGTTTCCGGAATAACTGCAATGAATATATCCGAGGATGGGTTTGCATGCACTTCCCCCGTTGCATAGAAATTTCCTTCAGGCAGACAGAGATCCCGTTAGAGCTCTACCACCAGGAGCCCTGCAGAACGGTCCGTTTGTGCGGGGAGGAACATAATGGTGTGGACGGTTTGGTTCCTCCCTTGGTAGGAGGGAGAATGTGGTAGTGTAACCCGGGCAGCTTCTCGGGGTTACCAGTAAGTCCTGGGTAGTTTCGTATCAGCCCTCTGTGGTTAATGGGAGGTTCCTCCTGTGGTGGACTCTGGATCGGCTGTCCCACTTGTAATAGTCCATAACAGTTCCTCAGCTACGGCGCGGGAGGTCAGTCCTCAGTACAGAGGTAGAGGGAGAGGTTAGTTTTTGTTATTTTATAGGCCCAGCCAGAGGAGCTAAGCAAGCCCTGTTCGGTGGTCCTGGCCAGGGCTGGGAGGGTTTCTGCCCGGCTGTCTGGTGGGCGTTATCCCTCTGAGTGCATTTTTTTTGGACTTTTACCTTTTAAGTAGTAGGGGGGCCTTGCTGGAGCTTGCACACCGCCCGGGCTCAGAGATTGGGGGAACCCTGGATCTGGGTCTGTGCATGTTAGGAAACACCTGCCCCAGAGAGGGTAGTGACCTGCTGTCAGGAGAACCCCCGGTGTTATCTTCCGTTCTGGAGAGGATTAAGTTCGCCATCCGGTGGGGGGGAGGTTTTGACTGCCCTTCCTGCCTGACTGGAGCCCAGAAAGTCCTGCTGCAGGGGATCCCTCCCACCGGGGATTCGAATAAAACCACAAAGGGCTGCATAAGAACAGAGAAGGTTTAAATTATCTAACAGTGAGTAAAGGCAAAGCCTAACGTTCAAAAGGACCCCCATCCGGCGATTCTCCAGACCCTGGGGAGAGAGAAAGTTCTCTCTCTCTCTGTGCAGAGACCGTGACTTTATATCTTTGCCATTTGCACAGGGAGGTTTTGCCCAATCAAAGGATGCCTTACCCACCTATTTTGTTTTCATGCCCTGGAGGGTAGGATTTTCCTCCCCGGTCTGGCGCTGGACATTCCTGCACAGATGGAGGAAGGGATTGTAAACCAGACGTTACCCTGTGCTGCTCTGGACCAAGAGCTCTGCCATTTTCCCAACTGTCAACAGTAAAGAATTATTTTTGGAGACTGACACAGTGACTCCACTCCCGGCACACACCGTTACCTTAATTATGGCATCACCAAAGGAAGTCGGGGAGAGAGAGAGAGAGAGTTAGCCGAGAGGACTCTTTTCATCCCCAAGCCTATCGGAGGGAAAGAAGGAAGTGTTATAGCTCGTCTGGGTTCCTGCCCCAAAGAGCACAAATTTAGCTTATGGCCTCGCCCCCGCTAGGATTGCACAGCGGGGGTGGGATTACAGTGGGGTCCTCTGGTATACCAGTGCGCGGCGTGGACTTTCCGCCTCTCTCCACGGGCGCGGTACGCCGTGGCTGTCCCCTCCCCCCGAGGTTTCTGTTGATCGAGGCTGACTGTTAATTGGAAGGGACTTTCTTTTCCGCTTTCCCCATCCCTTTTTTATTTATATATTTTTTTTTACGCTGATTTATTTGAGTTCCGTGTACCTATTGACCGGGGGGGGGGGGCTCAGTTACTGTCTTTCTTTTTTTTTTTTTCTGTAAAGGGAGCCACGGGACGGGGGGGTTCTCCCCTTTACCAAAGAGAAACCTGAGATCACTGGCACCGCTGGTGATGGATCACGGCGTTCAGCCCGTCCTTAGGAGAGCAGGAGAGAAGAAGGAGAAATGACCCCCCCCCCCCCAGTCCATTTGGGTCTGTGGACGATTTTGGGAGAAGACGAGGAATGCCAGTCCCGTGCCGATACTAAAAGGGAGAGGCGGAGAATAACTGCTGGGAGGAGAGCAAGGAATGGAGGAAAAAAAACTGCGTAAAAACTGAGTAAAAACTTGCTTTTACTCCAGTGGGAAGGGAAAAGCATCAGTCTGAAGACTGAATTAATTGGCTTCACCACCTTATATCTTTTGCGAGACTTCAGGAGCGAGGTCACAGATTTATTTGGGAACACTTCTAACATCAAGGAGGGAATGAAACTGCCGTCAAGATCATTCCACTGTTTCATCACACCTGGGTAAAAGTGACGTTGGCAACCCGGTCAGCTTCCAGCGCGCTTCTTGCTGCTTAGTGCCTTTAACACTCATCAGTGCTGTTATCGTCACTGCTACACACAAGAACTTTATTGTGGGAAGGTGCTAAACGCAATGCAAGGGGCCTCGAAAGACATCTTCCCCCTCCCCCCCCCCCCGCTCAAAACTGTGTTGGGGATATGGCCTTTGGCCTTTGGGAATCACTATCCTGGACAAACTAGCTCAGGGGTTACAGGCATATTCGTTGCAGATATCCTGAAAACTCGACTGTCTGAGGGGTCCCTTAGCACAGGAGTGGCAGCCACCGCTCTAGTGGATCTGCAGTCCAACCGTACAAACTTGTGGTGGGCTGTAATTATTTACTGAGGCAGAAAGCCACCTCTGCTCCATAGGAAAATGTGAAAAAAAGTTTGTCAAAACGACAGATTTGCACGTCGGCACCACTCACATAAACCTTACACACGTGGCTCTGACCGTATACTCTAAAGCGTCAACTTTAAAAGCATTGCTCGTGCAAAAATGGCCACGCGCGGGCTACTCGCGAGATATGTGTGCACATACCCGTGCGCGCGCGTCAAGAAGAGGCGGGCGGGAAAGGGGGCGGGGCCTGGGCATTCTGGGACGGGGCCAGGGCATGCGCCGCGTTTTTAAAGAAGCTGAGCACGACGCGCGTCAGCTCGTTATCCGCGCTGCTTTACTTCTGCTCCCGATGAGGAGCAAGACTGGAGATCTCGGGTTTTAGGGCCTTTAGTACAGCGTGAGGGTTTGGGGGTCAAGTGGGGGGGGGGGGCCTGCAGGATGAAGAACAAGAGGGGACAAGAAAGACCTCGATACGAACTTGGCAAACTGATGGAAAACAAGTTTTTCCCCTCATGCGAGCATGTTTTAAAATCCGCCTGCATTCGCGCGTAAAAGCCGCCAAAGCCCTAGCCAAAACATGCGTGGGAGGGATACTTTAAATAATAAGCGCGTACTTGCGAGTACATTTGAAAATTGCAGCGTCTTCCCGCTCGCGCATTTATGGGCGCACGCACGTTGCTTTTAAAATGACCTTGTAAGGAAGATTGCTCTTGGTATTCCCCCCTTCATGGGTAGCAGCCTAACCACATGGCCCACATTACAGGCTTTCTTGCCATAGGAGTTACTCTGTCCCACTTGTCTTTTCCTTGACTGAAGTCTTCCAGGGCACATCCCTCATGTTTGCAAATACAATTATCACTTTTCCACTTTATCCCGCAACCGTTTTCTCATCCCGCTGTTTTTGATTGGGAGATTAAGACACCTCCCTCCTACTTTTCTCTTGAGGGCTGTCATGTTCGTTGTCTGTTTTACTGTACATCGAAAACACGGCCTTGGATAGTTAATCTCTCTTTCTGCTGCTGAGTGCGGTCACAGGGCTCCAAAGAATAACCGAGTGCTTACTTCCAAACTATTGTTGTCCACAAACTATTTGCACAGGCAGCTTCCCTAGGTAAATCAAGTTTAAAGTCCTCAACTTCTAGATAACTCAGTAGAGCAGTATGGAATCTTGCAATCCTACGCCCTGATTCCCACCCTCCTCCCCAATATGTCTTAGGTGGTCCTGCCAGGCCGAGCAACCCCCACCGAAGATTTAAATGTTTTTTTGCGGGGGTTGCAGATCAGTCCTTCCCAACCCTTTTTCCCTGTGGCACCCCCTTGGGTCAGCCGCTAGATGACCCTAGATCCCTGTTTAGAAGCAGCATCCCTGTGAGCCTTCCATCCCTTTCAGCCCCTCCCATCCTGGATGGGTGGGATTTGTTGCCTGTTCCTATTTAGTGAAGCCATTTTAATATTTATTTATTTATTTATTTATTTATTTAAAAACTTTTATATACCGATTTTCACGGAGAGTATCCGACCAAAACGGTTTACAAGTTCAATTTATAACAAGGCAAAAATAATAAAAAATTAATAAAATAAACAGAAATTAAATAAAATATAGTAAAAGATTTGAAAAAAAATACATCGTGTAAATATAATCCCTAACTCATTTACAATACCTAACTAAAAATTATTACAAAAAACAAGAAAAAAGCCGGAAATATAAAAAAGTTAAGAAACCAGAAGCCATAATTTATTATGTGGTTAGAGATAAGCAAGCTGTTAGGCTCCAAGTGCATATCATAACCTGATACTGACATTATGAGGAACTTTGAGGAAGGATATTTGTTTCCTCAATTCCGGCATAAGCTATCGTGAATAAGTAGGTTTTCAAAACCTTTTTAAATTCCTTGTGATCCGTAATAGCTCTCAAGGTTTTTGGAATTGAGTTCCAAAGAATGGGACCCGCCACAGAAAATGCCCTCTCCCTAGTTATATTTAGTCTAGCCAGTCTGACAGTAGGCACATCAAGAAGATATTTAGAGGTAGACCTAAGATTTCTAATAGGCTTATATAACCGCAATGAAGTGCAGAGCCAGGTAGAATCCGGATCATGAATTAGAGTATGTATTAATGACAAAATTTTGTATTTCACCCTAAACTTAATGGGTAGCCAATGTAACCCATACAATACGGGGGTGATGTGATATCTCATAGGTACTCCTGTTAATAAACGAGCAGCAGTGTTCTGAATCTGTTGCAAAGGTCTTAAGGTGGAATCCGACAGACCCAGAAAAAGACTATTACAGTAATCTAGACCTGAGAAAATAATAGATTGAATGACCATTTGAAAATCTGATATACTGTGTGGTCAGTTTTAAGTAGCCTCAGTGCAGTGAGGATGTCCTATTTTTACTTCCTGCTGAGGCCTCCCAGCCTTACCATGCTTCTTGTTTTGAAGAGAACTCTTGTCGTGCTAGAGGGTCCTTCTACCATTAGTTACAGTGAGATAGATTTTTGGTCCAGATTCCCTCTGGGGCCTCTCATTCAGAGATTTTTGGTCCAGATTCCCTCTGGGGACTCTCATTCAGAGAGGACTGAAGACCCGAGAGCTCCACTCTGCTCCCTAGGTGGTCAAGACCGATGACAGCACCTTATGAGTGAAGTTTTGATGGCTGAAGATGTATCCAGTTTCCTCGTTAAGTATTTTTGTGCATTGTTTGTGGTGAGATTTTAGATTCATCCCTCCCCATGGGGATCCAGAGCTCGGACAGCCTGGTCCCCTGTGTTTTAAAGACTTTTCCTGCAAGAGAAGTACCAAGACCGAGAAGTAGGGTCCAAGATCTATGGGGTTTCCCAACCGGATCTCCATCCCATGGGACCAGGACAGGCTGGGTGTCCGTGTATAAATTGCACTCAGGTAGGACTTTTTCGTGTTCAAGGGCATCCCTCCAATAATATTCCCATCTGACCGCTGGGAAAGCTTTGTGCACTTAAAAAAAAAAATCACCAGGGGAAGCTTTACCCAGAGACCTGAGATAAAAGACCCCCTGCCCAGAAGAAGAAAATTGCCTCTGTACAACAGTCGGCTGTAACTTCACATTTATGGAAACATGGACTTTAATGTAAATGTCAAAGCATCCGTCTTTATTTGATTTACTTATTTATTTGGGCATTTTATATACCGTCCTTCCATGTAAAGATCACAAAGGTTTACAGAAGTAACATTCGAGGCTAAGTAAACATTTGATTTCACACCTGCCTGGTTTCTCCCAGCCTCTCACCCCTTGGGATGCGGCATCTAACTGCACACACAGAAGGGAACGCACCACTGCCAGGGCCACAAGCGAGAACTGCCCCCCCCCCCCCAACAAAAAAGGATCCACCCTTGGGATGGAGAGTCAAGGACGGGAGGCGTGCAGGCTGGATGCGTGACCCGAAGAGTAAAAATAAGTTTGGGTGCCCTTGGGACCTAACCCAACCCCCCCCAAGCAAGGGTTACATATGCGTCTCCCTCCCCACCCACAATCTGAAGAATGTGTACCCCCCCCCCACCTCTGTTAGGGGTGAAGTGCTTCTTACCCACTCGCAGTGCTTCCAGTCTTGGCCCAGGAGGCCAGTTGAGACCTACTGGGGAGGGGGGTGCTGGGAATTGGGCCGCAGGCTCTTACTCCCACCCTGGCTCTGCAGGCTCCTGCACACTGCCAGCAAGCCCCTCTCCAAGCCAAGGCTGCCAGGGCAGAACTCTCGGGCAGGTGCTGGCGACCTCTCGCGCTCCGAAATCTTTCCAGAATCTTTCGAGCGGGCCCACATCCAGGGGCATCATGAGCCCGGGGCACATGGGGGCCCACGCTCCATTAAAAAAAAAACAACAAAAAATTGTCCTCTGATTTGTTGCTGCTCTAATGCAGCTGTGGTTCTTTGCACTGGAGCCTGCCCAGTTCCCTCCTGCTGCCAGGGTGGTTGAAATCTGAGCTGTTTGAACCGCAGGGGCCCTTGCGCGGAGTTCCACAGATACGAGAGTCCCCCGAGCTTCAAACAGCGCCGATTCCGACCCCCGGGGGGGAGGGGGAGGTGGCAGGGGGGGAAGAGGAAAGTTCCAAGGCAGGAGCGTGGGGGCTGCAGCCCCTCCAGGCCGGGGGGTTGCTGTGCTGCAGGTTTGTGAGCAGCTCCTCGGGGAGGAAGCACAGCGGGGATTCAGAAATTGGTCAGGGATGGGGAGAAGATGGGGGGGGGGGAGGGGGGGGAGGGGGGGAATGGATCTTGAAGACCAGGAAGAAGAGCAGGGGAGGCACAGGGACAGGGTGGGAGAGTAGGGGAAGAATGGGGACTTAGGACCTGGGGATGAATGGGGACCGGGTGGGATCTGGGAAGCCAGGGATTGCGGAGGGAGCAGGGACAGAACAGGACTTCGAGGCTGGGAGCGAGTAGAGGAAGAATGGGAATCTGGAAAAAGAGAGAATCGGGGACCGAGTGGAGGTCTGGGAGACCACCAGAGACTCGGGGGTTGGGGAGGGGAACAAGGGAGGACTGGGACTCAGGATGTAGGGGGAGAAGCATTTGAAGACTCAGGGACTCAGAGGTGGCTGAAAGGCAGGGTCTCTGAGGCTTGAGTGGGAGACTTCGGGACTTGGATATAGAGTTTGCGGGCAGAGCAGGGGCTGGGGGGAGCAATGGGGACTCGGCAAGTGAGTGGGCATGAGTGGGGAATGTGAGATGGAGTAAGGGAAGAAGGCTGGGGTGTGAGTGACCTGGAGGACTGGAGAGAGGGCAAGCGGCAGTGAAAAGAAGCGGGAAGTGTGCGGGAGAGAGAGAGGAAAGGAATAGGTCTGTGAATGAGGCTGGGGAGGCTCGGGAGGGAAGGACTGGAACTGGTGAGAGGAAGGGTGATGAGAGTTAGGGAGAGGGTGAGTAGTACAGAGAATGGAAACAGATACAGGAGGAAGAGGAGGCTGGGGAAGGAACGAGAGATGGGGGAGGGGAGAGAGTGGGAGATGGAAAAAGATGAAAAGAAACTAGACTAGAAGGGTTAAGGAGGGGTGAAAGTTAGCTATGAATGGACAGAGAGACAGAAATAGAAGAAAAAGAAAGGGAAATTTGGCATACTTTATATTGGTCAAAATAAAACAATATACAACATTGAGTAATTAACTTAAAATGTAATCCAGAAAAGTTATTACTCAGATATGCAGAGTTGTAAATATTTTGAGCAGAATTCTCCTAGAAGTAGGGGTGTCTCTTCCATCTCTCCCCCTATTCCCCTGGCCAGATCCCTTTCACTCCGTCCTTTCATGCTCTAATTCCTCCACCCTCCACTATCTCTCACCTTCCTCTCCAGGCTCGGTCCCTTCCACTATCTCCACCCACCATCCCTCCGCTCCCAGAGTTTCACCTCTCTTACAGCCTTTCACACAGGCTCCCGCTGTCCCAGTGTTGCGACCGTCGCTGCTCGACGTCTCCACTCCGCCCTCCTTACCTCCTTGGCGACTCCCTCTTGCTCAAGTGGAAGGTTGGCTGCCGCGGCGTCATTCTGCCGACTCCTCCCGGCGTCCCCGGAGCGGCTCGACGCTGCGATCCGCCATGATTCACAGGAGACTAAGGGCGCGGGCGTGGCACGGCCCCGACTGATGTACCAGCAGTGGCGCGAACCTCAGGGGCGTTCCCCTGAGATGATGTCATCCGTACCGGATATATAAGGTCTCAGAAATCGCTAACTATCGAGTTAGCAAAGGAAGGGATTCTCTATCTAGCTGCTCTGCCTCCTCGGACTTACCAGGGGCACCCGCTCCTCGGGGGCCTCGATCTCTCTTTGTTTTTAGGTCACAGTCAGGAACTGGTACTCACTCCTCGAGGGACCATGTTCCCGGACTGCTTGCTGAATACTTATTCTGCCTGGAAGTCATCGCTGCCTTCTACACCAGTGAGTTACCTTCTCTCTCTCAGAGCTTTCCCTGGAACCAGGTATTCGCTCCTCGAGGGCCTTACTCATTCCAACACCTGGACTACTTCTAGAGACTATTGTGTGAGTGTTACCATTAAGGTTCTGTTC